>NC_059176.1:67089772-67392802 GCF_019923935.1 Bubalus bubalis
TAAAGTCCCATGCTGTAAGAGCAATATTGCAAGGGAACATGGAATGTTAGCTCCCTGAATCAAGGTAAATTGAAAGTGGTCAAACAGGAGATGGCAAGTGAACATCGACATTACAGGAATCAGTGAACTAAAATGGACCGCAATAGGCAAATTTAATTCAAATGACCAATATATCTACTACTGTGAGCAAGAATCTCTTAGAAGAAATGGAGTAGCCCTCATAGTCAACAAAAGACTCTAAAACGCAGTACTTGGGTGTGGGTGCAATCTCAAAAATGACAGAATGAACTCAGTTCGTTTTGAAGACAAACCATTCAGTATCACAGTAATCCAAGTCTATGCCCCAACTACTAATGCTGAATAAGCTGATGCTGAATGGTTTTATGAAGACCTACAAGACCTTCTAGAATTAACACCAAAAAAAAAAAAAAAAAAAAAAAAAAAGCTGTCCTTTTCATCATGGGGGACTGAAATGCAAAAGTAGGAAGTCAAGAGACACCTAGATTAACAGGTCAGTATGGCCTTGGAGTACAAAATGAAGCAGGGCAAAGGCTAACAGAATTTTGCCAAGAGAACGCACTGGTTGTGGAAAACACCCTCTTCTAACAACACAAGACACAACTCTATACATGGAAATGATCAGATGGTCAATACTGAAATTGGATTGATTATATTCTTTGCAGCCAAAGTGGAGAAGCTCTATAGTGTCAGCAAAAACAAGACCAGGAGCTGACTGGGGCTCAGAATATGACCTGCTTATTGCAAAATTCAGACTTAAATTGAAGAAAACAGGGAAAACCAATAGACCTTTCAGGTATGACCTAAATCGAATCCCTCACAGCTGTATAGTGGAAGTGATAAGTAGATTCAAGGGATTCAATTTGATAGAATTCCTGAAGAACTATGGATGGAGGTGTGTGACATTGTACAGGAGGCAGTGATCAAGACCACCCCCAAGAAAAAATAAATTAAAAAATGCAAAATGGTTGTCTGACAAGGCCTCTCAAATAGCCGAGAAAAGAAGGGAAATGAAAAGCAAAGGAAGAAAGGAAAGATAAATCTATCTGAATGCAGAGTTCCAAGGAATAACAAGGAGAGATATGAAAGCCTTCCTAATTTCTCTTTCTATTTTCTCATTATTAGTGTATAGGAATGCAAGGGATTTCTGTGTGTTGATTTTATATCCTGCAACTTTACTATATTCATTGATTAGCTCTAGTAATTTTCTGGTGGAGTCTTTAGGATTTTCTATGTAGAGGATCATGTAATCTGCAAAGAGTGGGAGTTTTACTTCTTCTTTTCCAATTTTGGGTTCCTTTTGTTTATTTTTCTGCTCTGATTTCTGTGGCCAAAACTTCCAGAACTATGTTGAATAGTAGTGGTGAAAGTGGGCACCTAAAGTCTTGTTCCTGACTTTAGGGGAAATGCTTTCAATTTTTCACCATTGAGCATAATGTTTGCTGTGGGTTTGTCATATATAGCTCTTATTATGTTGAGGTATGTTCCTTCTATTCCTGCTTTCTGGAGAGTTTTTATCATAAATGGATGTTGAATTTTATCAAAGGCTTTCTCTGCATCTATTGAGATAATCATATGGCTTTTATTTTTCAATTTGTTGATGTGGTGTATTACATTGATTGATTTGCGGATATTGAAGAATCCTTGCATCCCTGGAATAAAGCCCACTTGGTCATGGTGTATGATCTTTTTAATGTGTTGTTGGATTCTGATTGCTAGAATTTTGTTAAGGATTTTTGCATCTATGTTCATCAGTGATATTGGCCTGTAGTTTTCTTTCTTTCTTTCTTTCTTTTTTTTTGTGGCATCTTTGTCAGGTTTTGGTATTAGGGTGATGGTGGCCTCATAGAATGAGTTTGGAAGTTTACCTTCCTCTGCAATTTTCTGGAAGAGTTTGAGTAGGATAGGTGTTAGCTCTTCTCCAAATTTTTTTAGAATTCAGCTGTGAAGCCGTCTGGACCTGGGCTTTTGTTTGCTGGAAGATTTCTGATTACAGCTTCAATTTTCGTGCTTGTGATGGGTCTGTTAAGATTTTCTATTTCTTCCTGGTCAAGTTTTGGAAAGTTGTACTTTTCTAAGAATTTGTCCATTTCTTCCACGTTGTCCATTTTATTGGCATATAATTGCTGATAGTGGTCTCTTATGATCCTTTGTATTTCTGTGTTGTCTGTTGTGATCTCTCCATTTTCATTTCTAATTTTATTGATTTGATTTTTCTCCCTTTGTTTCTTGATGAGTCTGGCTAATGGTTTGTCAATTTTATTTACCCTTTCAAAGAACCAGCTTTTGGCTTTGTTGATTTTTGCTATGATCTCTTTTGTTTCTTTTTCATTTATTTCTGCCCTAATTTTTAAGATTTCTTTCCTTCTACTAACCCTGGGGTTCTTCATGTCTTCCTTTTCTAGTTGCTTTAGGTGTAGAGTTAGGTTATTTATTTGACTTTTTTCTTGTTTCTTGAGGTATGCCTGTATTGCCCTTAGGACTGCTTTTACCGTGTCCCACAGGTTTTGGGTTGTTGTGTTTTCATCTTCATTCGTTTCTATGCAAATTTTGATTTCTTTTTTGATTTCTTCTGTGATTTGTTGGTTATTCAGCAGCGTGTTGTTCAGCCTCCATATGTTGGAATTTTAAATAGTTTTTCTCCTGTAATTGAGATCTAATCTTACTGCATTGTGTTCAGAAAAGATGCTTAGAATCATTTCAATGTTTTTGAATTTACCAAGGCTAGATTTATGGCCCTGGATGTGATCTATCCTGGAGAAGGTTCCATGTGCACTTGAGAAAAAGGTGAAATTCATTGTTTTGGGGTGAAATGTCCTATAGATATCAATTAGGTCTAACTGGTCTATTGTATCATTTAAAGTTTGTGTTTCTTTGTTAATTTTCTGTTTAGTTGATCTATCCATAGGTGTGAGTGGGGTATTAAAGTCTCCCACTATTATTGTGTTATTGTTAATTTCCCCTTTCCTACTTGTTAGCATTTGTCTTACATATTGCGGTGCTCCTATGTTGGGTGCATATATATTTATAATTGTTATATCTTTTTCTTGGATTGATCCTTTGATCATTATGTAGTGTCCTTCTTTGTCTCTTTTCACAGCCTTTGTTTTAAAGTCTATTACATTCACCATCGCAATGAAAAGAATAAAATACTTAGGAATATACCTACCTAAAGAAACTAAAGATCTATATATAGAAAACTATAAAATACTGGTGAAAGAAATCAAAAAGGACGTTAATAGATGGAGAAATATACCATGTTTATGGATTGGAAGAATCAATATAGTGAAAATGAGTGTACTACCCAATGCAATCTATAGATTCAATGCAATCCCTATCAAGCTACCAACGGTATTTTTCACAGAGCTAGAACAAATAATTTCACAATTTGTATGGAAATACAAAAAACCTCGAATAGCCAAAGCAATCCTGAGAAAGAAGAATAGAACTGGAGGAATCAACCTGCCTGACTTCAGGCTCTACTACAAAGCCACAGTCATCAAGACAGTATGGTACTGGCACAAAGACAGAAATATAGATCAATGGAACAAAATAGAAAGCCCAGAGATAAACCCACACACCTATGAACACCTTATCTTTGACAAAGGAGGCAAGAATATACAATGGATTAAAGACAATCTCTTTAACAAGTGGTGCTGGGAAAACTGGTCAACCACTTGTAAAAGAATGAAACTAGAACACTTTCTAACACCATACACAAAAATGAACTCAAAATGGATTATCTAAATGTAAGACCAGAAACTATAAAAGTCTTAGAGGAGAACACTCTCGGACATATATCACAGCAGGATCCTCTATGACTCACCTCCCAGAATATTGGAAATAAAAGCAAAAATAAACAAATGGGACCTAATTAAAATTAAAAGCTTCTGAACAACAAAAGAAATTATAAGCAAGGTGAAAAGACAGCCTTCAGAATGGGAGAAAATAATAGCAAATGAAGCAACTGACAAACAACTAATCTCAAAAATATACAAGCAACTCCTGCACCTCAATTCCAGAAAAATAAACAACCCAATCAAAAAATGGGCCAAAGAACTAAATAGACATTTCTCTAACGAAGACATACAGATGGCTAACAAACACATGAAAAGATGCTCAACATCACTCATTATCAGAAATATGAAAATCAAAACCACAATAAGGTGCCATTTCATGCCAGTCAGAATGGCTGCAATCCAAAAGTCTACAAGCAATAAATGCTGGAAGGGGTGTGGAGAAAAGGGAACCCTCTTACACTGTTGGTGGGAATGCAAACTAGTACAGCCACTATGGAGAACAGTGTGGAGATTCCTTAAAAAACTGGAAATAGAACTGCCATATGACCCAGCAATCCCACTGCTGGACATACACACCGAGGAAACCAGAATTGAAAGAGACACTTGTACCCTAATGTTCATTGCAGCACTGTTTACAATAGCCAGGACATGGAAGCAACCTAGATGTCCATCAGCAGATGAATGGATAAGAAAGCTGTGGTACATATACGCAATGGAGTATTACTCAGCCATTAAAAAGAATACATTTGAATCAGTTCTAATGAGGTGGATGAAACTGGAGCCTATTATACAGAGTGAAGTAAGCCATAAAGAAAAACACCAATACAGTATACTAATGCATATATATGGAATTTAGAAAGATGGTAACGATAACCTTGTATGCGAGAAAGCAAAAGAGACACAGATGTATAGAACAGTCTTTTGGACTCTGTGGGACAGGGAGAGGGTGGGATGATTTGGGAGAATGGCATTGAAACATGTATAATATCATATAAGAAATGAATCACCAGTCCAGGTTCAATGCAGGATGCAGGATGCTTGGGGCTGGTGCACTGGGATGACCCAGAGGGATGGTATGGGGAGAGAGGTGGGAGTGGGGTTCAGGATTGGGAACACGTATACACCTGTGGCAGATTCATGTTGATGTATAGCAAAACCAATACAATATTGTAAAGTAATTAGCCTTCAATTAAAATAAATAAATTAAAAAAAAAAGAAAAGAAAGCCTTCCTACATGATCAATGCAAAGACATAGAGGAAAACAATAAAATGGGAAATACTAGAGTTCTCTTCATGAAAATTTAAGATACCAAGGGAACATTTCATGCAAAGATGAGCTCAATAAAGGGCAGAAATGGTATGGATCCAACAGAAGCAGAAGATGTTAAGAAGAGGTGGCATAAATACACAGAAGAACTATTAAAAAAAAAAAAATCTTCATTACCCAGATAACCACGATGGTGTGATCACTCACCTAGAACCAGACATCCTGGAGTGCAAAGTCAGGTGGGCCTTAGGATGTATCGCTATGAACAAAGCTAGTGGAGGTGATGGAATTTCAGTTGAGCTATTTCAAATCCTAAAAGATGATACTATGGAAGTGCTGCACTCAACATGCCAGCAAATTTGGAAAACTCAGCAGTGGCCACAGGACTGGAAAAGTTCAGTTTTCATTACAATCCCAAAGAAAGGCAATGACAAAAAATGTTCAAACTGCCACACAATTGCACTCATCTCACACGCTACCAAAGTAATGTCCAATATTTTCCAAGTGAAGTTTCAACAGTACATGAACTGAGAACTTCCAGATGTTCAAGCTGGATTTAGAAAAGTCAGAGGAACCAAAGATCAATTGCCAACATCTGCTGGATCATAAAGAGAATTCCAGAAAAAAAACTACTTATGTTTTATTGACTACACCAAAGCCTTTGACTATGTAAATTAAAACTGTGGAAAATTCTTCAAGAGATGGGCATAGAAGGCCACCTTACTTGCCTCCTAAGAAATCTGTATGTAGGTCAAGAAGTAACAGTTACAACCAGACATGGAGCAATGGACTGGTTCCAAATTGGGAAAAAATTACAAGACTGTATATTGTCACCCTACTTATTCAACTTCTATGCAGGATACATCATGCTCAGTGCTGCGCTGGATGAAGCAGAAGCTGGAATCAAGATTGCAGGGAGAAATATCAATAACCTCATGTATGCACATGACCCCACCCTAATGGCAGAAAGCGAAGAGGAACCGAAGAGCCTCTTGAAAAAAGTGAAAGAGGAGAGTGGAAAAACTGGATTAAAACTCAGCATTCAAAAAACTAAGGTCATGGCATCTGATCCCATCGTTTCATGGCAAATAGATGGGGAAACAATGCAAAGAGTATCAGACTTTATTTTTCTTGGGCTCCAAATTCACTGCAGTTGGTGACTGCAGGCATGAAATTAAAAGACACTTGCTCCTTGGAAGAAAAGCTATGATCAACTAGACAGCATATTAAAAAGCAGAGAATATGTATGACTATGTGTTGATAAAATTGTAAAGGGGTGCACTATAGCTTCAAAATACAGAACTCTAAATTCTACATGGTGGTAGATTGAATCACACCTCTTTCAGAAAGGGACAGATCAAACAGATTGAATAACTAAACATAGAGAGGCTATGTTTACACATATTACCATGGTTACACTCATTTATGAAAGAATGTGCTTTATTTTCAAACAAATGTATAATTTTCAACATAAATTAATCATATCCTGAACCACAAAGGCAATAGCCACACATTTCAAGTCTGTATAATTTAAACCACATTCATTTTCACAAACCAAAAAAAATTAAGAAAACAATTTTAAAAGCCAAACATTTGTATAGCTTTAAGTTAGAAATCAAATAGAAGTAGAAACCACAAACCATTTTTAACTGAATAATACATGGAATGGGGAAGGCAAGAGGGACATTCAGAAAAACAGATATTCTCAAAAGCACTGATTAGATTCAAAAATAGATTATAATAAATTAAATGAAACTTTCTACCCAAGAACCTAAAGGAAATTAACCCTGAATACTCATTGGAGGAACGAATGATGAAGCTGAAGCTCCAATACTTTGGCCACCTGATGCAAAGAGCTGGCTCACTGAAAAAGACTCTGATGCTAGGAAAGATTGAGGGCAGGAGGAGAAGGAGAGGACAGAGGATGAAACAGTTGGATGGCATCATTAACCAAATTAACATGAGTTTGAACAAACTCCAAGTGATAGAGGACAAGGAAGCCTAGCATGCTGCAGCCGATGCAGTCACAGAGAGTCAAACACAACTGAGTGAGCGAACAACAATGCAAGAGTTGAGCTATTTCAGATCCTGAGAGATGATGCTGTGAAAGTGCTGCACTCAATATGCCAGCAAATTGGGAAAACTCAGCAGTGGCCACAGGACTGGAAAAGGTCAGTTTGCATTCCAATCCCAAAGAAAGGCAATGCCAAAGAATGCTCAAACTACCGCACAATTGCATTCATCTTACATGCTAGTAAAGTAATGATCAAAATTCTCCAAGCCAGGCTTCAGCAATAGGTGAACTGCGAACTTCCAGATGTTCAAGTTGGTTTTAGAGAATGCAGAGGAACCAGAGATCAAATTTCCAACATCCACTGGATCATCGAAAAAGGAAGAGAGTTCCAGAAAAACATCTATTTCTGCTTTATTGACTATGCCAAAGTCTTTGACTGTGTGGATAACAATAAACTGTGGAAAATTCTGAAAAGACGGGAATACCAGACCACCTGACCTGTCTCTTGAGAAACCTGTATGCAGGTCAGGAAGCAACAGTTAGAACTGGACATGGCACAACAGACTGGTTCCAAATAGGAAAAAGAGTACATCAAGGCTGTATACTGTCACCATGCTTATTTAACTTATATGCAGAGTACATCATGAGAAATGCTGGGCTGGAGGAAGCACAAGCTGGAATCAAGATTGCTGCGAGAAATATCAATAACCTCAGATATGCAGATAACACCACCCTTATGGCAGAAAGTGAAGAAGAACTAAAGAGCTTCTTGATGAAAGTGAAAAAGGAGAGTGAAAAAGTTGGCTTAAAGCTCAACATTCAGAAAACGAAGATTATGGCATCGGGTCCCATCACTTCATGGGAAATAGATGGGGAAACAGTGAAAACAGTGTCAGACTTTATTTTTCTGAGCTCCAAAATCACTGCAGATGGTGATTGCAGCCATGAAATTAAAAGATGCTTACTCCTTGGAAGGAAAGCTATGACAAACCTAGATAGCATATTGAAAAAAAGAGACATTACTTTGCCAACAAAGGTCAATCTAGTCAAGGCTATGGTTTTTCCTGTGGTCATGTATGGATGTGAGAGTTGGACTGTGAAGAAAGCTGAGCACCAAAGAATTGATGCTTTTGAACTGTGGTGTTGGAGAAGACTCTTGAGAGTCCCTTGCACTGCAAAGAGATCCAACCAGTCCATTCTAAAAGAGATCAGTCCTGCGTGTTCTTTGGAAGGACTTATGCTAAAGATGAAACTCCGATACTTTGGCCACCTCATGCAAAGAGCTGACTCATTGGAAAATACTCTGATGCTGGAAGGGATTGGTGGCAGGAGGAGAAGGGGACAACAGAGGATGAGATGGCTGGATGGCATCACTGACTCGATGGACATGAGTTTGGATGAACTCCAGCAGTTGGTGATGGACAGGGAGGCCTAGTGTGCTGCAGTTCATGGGGTCGCAAAGAATTGGACATGACTGAGCAACTGAAGTGAACTGAAGTATGGTTTAATCACTAAGTCATGTCCAACTCTTGCAACCCCATGGACTGTAGTCTGCCAGGCTCCTCTGTCCATGGGATACTCCAGGCAAGAATACTGGAATGGGTTGCCATTACCTAGGTATAAGAACACAATAAACCCAAAGAAATTAGAAGGAAAAATTAATTTTAAAAAATTGATTCAATAAAATAAACCTACACACAAAACTTTCAGATGATCAGCAGCCCCAAAAGGATACTCTATGAAATCACCAATAAAATAAACTGTAAGAAAATAAACAATAAAACAAGGAAGACATCAACAAGTAATATGAGTAACAAAAGGCACACAGGAGTGCCAATACAAAGAGACTTAATGTATTATAAAAGATACTAATATATTATTTTATGTGCAGTTTAGGTCTTTCCTTGTGGCTCAGCTGGTAAACAATCCACCTGCAATGTGGGAGACCTGAGTTCGATCTCCGGGTTGGGATCCCCTGGAGAAGGGAAAGGCCACACACTCCAGCATTCTGTCCTGGAGAACTCCATGGACTGTAGAGCCCATGGGGTCTCAAAGAATCGGACATGACTGAGCAACTTTCACTTTCACTTAGTTCAGTTAAAATAAAGATTGGTTTGAGAACCATGGCATGTATCAGCAACTTCTCTACTTCTCATTTTATTCCTGAAAGAAGGTTTCCTAGTAGATAACATTAAATGTACATCTTGTCTCTTTTATAATAACCCACACTGAAAGTTAGACATTTTAAATGAAGAATAGTATAAAATTAGAAACCTTAGAGGGAGGCAAAGGCCAATTATGAAGCTAGTACACTGTACCTAGAAAATTAGCACAGAACAATTTACTTGGTTTTCCCCATTTACATGCAATTTAAACAAATGGGAGGTACATTTGTAATAGGGAAGAACAAATTTGATTCCATACTAGATCTGTTCCTTTTACTTTAGCCTTTGTGCTCTGTTGCCTGTGCTGAGTTATGCTGGCTCTCCACATTTGTAAAAGAATGTTGCCTATGGCCTGAAATACCTAGGAATAGCCTGTTCTCAGGGCTCTGACCTTTAAAAGTCCATTCATTTAGAGAGAAAAAGTTGCAGAACAGAGAATAACATTTGTTTTGTTGGAGGTTTTCACCTGACTTAGGTGGACAGTTGCAAGAACAAAGGATTCCTACACCAAGAAATTTGCAACAACTAACCACACCCTTCCCTCACCTTGCCTTTAAAAGTGCTTTGCTAGACTTTCCTGGTGGTTCAGCGGTAAAGAATCTGCCCGCCAATGCAGGAGAGCTGGATTCAACCCTTACTCCAGGAAGATCCCCTGTGCTTCAGGGCAACACTCTTCCCTGTCAAAAATAATCTTGGAGTTTATTTTACATTAGCTTGTACAGCACTGTCTCATTCTTTTTAGCAGCTGTGCATGCTTCATTTAATTATTTTCCCCAATCTTTTGCTACTATTTTAATAAATAGGGAAGAATAAATCTAATTTCACATTAGATCTGTTCTATTGCCTGCGCAATACACATGCTGGCTCTACACCTTTTGTAAAAGAATGTTGCCTGTATCTGAAATATACAAGTGAGCCCATTCTCAGGGCTCTGGATTTTAAGAAGTCATACATATAGAGAGAAAAAGTTGCAGAACAGGGAATAAATTTTGGAGGTTTACAGAAACACAGTGACCTGACCTACAAGGACAGAGGCACAAAGCTGAGCAAAAGATTCCTACACCAGTAGCACTGCAACAACTAATTGTTCCTCACCTTGTGATTAAAAGCGTTTTGCTGAAACCCAAAAACAATATGGGTTTGAGGGGCAGGGCCACAAGCCATCTATCTTCTTGCATGGTTATGCAATAAAACTTTCTCTACTCCAGATTCTTATATTTCAGTTTATTTGGCCTCGCTTGTGGGTCAGGTGAACTTGCATTTGTAACACTACAAATGCTGCAATGAATACTTCCACATATTTTTCATTTGCACATGCGTGGGTATATTCATACCTTATATTTCAGGAGTGCAATTGTTGGGACAAAGGCTATATGCTCTCTAAATGTTAGTGGTTGTGGCCCACTTGTCCTCTCATCAGCAATCATTCAGAGCCTATATCTCTGTACCCTTGCTGACAGCATGCCATCAACCATCTCCATCTTCAACAACCTGATGAGGGAAAAGTGGTATTATGATTTCATTTGACTACCTATGCATACATAAAGGGGCAATTTTAATTTCCTTTTATGTAAAAGGTTAAAATACTTCCCTATTTTTTAGTTCTTTTGCTGAGTGTTCTGATTTAAAAAAGCCGATTATAAAAGTTTAAGGGCATCCCCGGTGGTACAGTGGTAAAGAATCCACCTGCAATGCAGAAGGCACAGGAGATGCAAAATTAATCCTTCAGTTCAGTTAAGTTCAATTGCTCAGTCATGTTTGACTCTTTGCAACCCCATGAACCACAGAATGCCAGGCCTCCCTGTCCATCACCAACTCCCAGAGTTCACCCAAACCCATGTCCTTTGAGTCAGTGATGCCATCCTACCATCTAATCCTCGGTCAAACCCTTCTCTTCCTGCCCCCAATCTTTCAAAGCATCAGGGTCTTCTCAATCCTTGCCTCCAGGCTATTTATCTGTGATTCCATTTTCATTTCAGAGAAGATGCAAGAAAGGTTTCACAAGGACTTAGAAGAAATAAAAAAGAGTCAATATATAATGAATAATGCAATAAGTGAAATTAAAAACACTCTGGAGGCAACATATAGTAGAATAACAGAGGCAGAAGATAGGATTAGTGAATTAGAAGATAGAATGGTAGAAATAAATGAATCAGAGAGGATAAAAGAAAAACGAATTAAAAGAAATGAGGACAATCTCAGAGACCTCCAGGACAATATTAAACGCTACAACATTCGAATCATAGGGGTCCCAGAAGAAGAAGACAAAAAGAAAGACCATGAGAAAATACTTGAGGAGATAATAGTTGAAAACTTCCCTAAAATGGGGAAGGAAATAATCACCCAAGTCCAAGAAACCCAGAGAGTCCCAAACAGGATAAACCCAAGGCGAAACACCCCAAGACACATATTAATCAAATTAACAAAGATCAAACACAAAGAACAAATATTAAAAGCAGCAAGGGAAAAACAACAAATAACACACAAGGGAATACCCATAAGGATAACAGCTGACCTTTCAATAGAAACTCTTCAAGCCAGGAGGGAATGGCAAGACATACTTAAAATGATGAAAGAAAATAACCTACAGCCCAGATTATTGTACCCAGCAAGGATCTCATTCAAGTATGAAGGAGAAATCAAAAGCTTTTCAGACAAGCAAAAGCTGAGAGAATTCTGCACCAACAAACCAGCTCTCCAACAAATACTAAAGGATATTCTCTAGACAGGAAACACAAAAACGGTGTATAAATTCGAACCCAAAACAATAAAGTAAATGGCAACGGGATCATACTTATCAGTAATTACCTTAAACGTAAATGGGTTGAATGCCCCAACCAAAAGACAAAGACTGGCTGAATGGATACAAAAACAAGACCCCTACATATGTTGTCTACAAGAGACCCACCTCAAAACAGGGGACACATACAGACTGAAAGTGAAGGGCTGGAAAAAGATTTTCCATGCAAATAGGGACCAAAAGAAAGCAGGAGTAGCAATACTCATATCAGATAAAATAGACTTTAAAACAAAGACTGTGAAAAGAGACAAAGATGGTCACTACATAATGATCAAAGGATCAATCCAAGAAGAAGATATAACAATTATAAATATATATGCACCCAACATGGGAGCACCGCAGTATGTAAGACAAATGCTAACAAGTATGAAAGAAGAAATTAACAATAACACAATAATAGTGGGAGACTTTAATACCCCACTCACACCTATGGATAGATCAACTAAACAGAAAATTAACAAGGAAACACAAACTTTAAACGATACAATAGACCAGTTAGACCTAATTGATATCTATAGGACATTTCATCCCAAAACAATGAATTTCACCTTCTTCTCAAGTGCACATGGAACCTTCTCCAGGATAGATCACATCCTGGGCCATAAAGCTAGCCTTGGTAAATTCAAAAAAATAGAAATCATTCCAAGCATCTTTTCTGACCACAATGCAGTAAGATTAGATCTCAATTACAGGAGAAAAACTATTAAAAAATCCAACATATGGAGGCTGAACAACACGCTGCTGAATAACCAACAAATCACAGAAGAAATCAAAAAAGAAATCAAAATTTGCATAGAAATGAATGAAAATGAAAACACAACAACCCAAAACCTGTGGGACACGGTAAAAGCAGTCCTAAGGGGAAAGTTCATAGCAATACAGGCACACCTCAAGAAACAAGAAAAAAGTCAAATAAATAACCTAACTCTACACCTAAAGCAACTAGAAAAGGAAGAAATGAAGAACCCCAGGGTTAGTAGAAGGAAAGAAATCTTAAAAATTAGAGCAGAAATAAATGCAAAAGAAACAAAAGAGACCATAGCAAAAATCAACAAAACCAAAAGCTGGTTCTTTGAAAGGATAAATAAAATTGACAAACCATTAGCCAGACTCATCAAGAAACAAAGGGAGAAAAATCAAATCAATAAAATTAGAAATGAAAATGGAGAGATCACAACAGACAACACAGAAATACAAAGGATCATAAGAGACTACTATCAACAATTATATGCCAATAAAATGGACAACGAGGAAGAAATGGACAAATTCTTAGAAAAGTACAACTTTCCAAAACTCGACCAGGAAGAAATAGAAAATCTTAACAGACCCATCACAAGCACGGAAATTGAAACTGTAATCAAAAATCTTCCGGCAAACAAAAGCCCAGGTCCAGACGGCTTCACAGCTGAATTCTACCAAAAATTTAGAGAAGAGCTAACACCTATCCTGCTCAAACTCTTCCAGAAAATTGCAGAGGATGGTAAACTTCCAAACTCATTCTATGAGGCCACCATCACCCTAATACCAAAACCTGACAAAGATGCCACAAAAAAAGAAAACTACAGGCCAATATCACTGATGAACATAGATGCAAAAATCCTTAACAAAATTCTAGCAATCAGAATCCAGCAACACATTAAAAAGATCATACACCATGACCAAGTGGGCTTTATCCCAGGGATGCAAGGATTCTTCAATATCCGCAAATCAATCAATGTAATACACCACATTAACAAATTGAAAAATAAAAACCATATGATTATCTCAATAGATGCAGAGAAAGCCTTTGACAAAATTCAACATCCATTTATGATAAAAACTCTCCAGAAAGCAGGAATAGAAGGAACATACCTCAACATAATCAAGGCTATATATGACAAACCCACAGCAAACATTATCCTCAATGGTGAAAAATTGAAAGCATTTCCTCTAAAGTCAGGAACAAGACAAGGGTGCCCACTTTCACCATTACTATTCAACATAGTTTTGGAAGTTTTGGCCACAGCAATCAGAGCAGAAAAAGAAATTAAAGGAATCCAAATTGGAAAAGAAGAAGTAAAGCTCTCACTGTTTGCAGATGACATGATCCTCTACATAGAAAACCCTAAAGACTCCACCAGAAAATTACTAGAACTAATCAATGACTATAGTAAAGTTGCAGGATATAAAATCAACACACAGAAATCCCTTGCATTCCTATACACTAATAATGAGAAAACAGAAAGAGAAATTAAGGAAACAATTCCATTCACCATTGCAACGGAAAGAATAAAATACTTAGGAATATATCTACCTAAAGAATCTAAAGACCTATATATAGAAAACTATAAAACACTGGTGAAAGAAATCAAAGAGGACACTAACAGATGGACAAATATACCATGTTCATGGATTGGAAGAATCAATATAGTGAAAATGAGTATACTACCCAAAGCAATCTATAGATTCAATGCAATCCCTATCAAGCTACCAACAGCATTCTTCACAGAGCTAGAACAAATAATTTCACAATTTGTATGGAAAAACAAAAAACCTCGAATAGCCAAAGCGATCTTGAGAAAGAAGAATGGAACTGGAGGAATCAACCTACCTGACTTCAGGCTCTACTACAAAGCCACAGTTATCAAGACAGTATGGTACTGGCACAAAGACAGAAATATAGATCAATGGAACAAAATAGAAAGCCCAGAGATAAACCCACGCACATATGGACACCTCATCTTTGACAAAGGAGGCAAGAATATACAATGGATTAAAGACAATCTGTTTAACAAGTGGTGCTGGGAACTCTGGTCAACCACTTGTAAAAGAATGAAACTAGAACACTTTCTAACACCATACACAAAAATAAACTCAAAATGGATTAAAGATCTAAACGTAAGACCAGAAACTATAAAACTCCTAGAGGAGAACATAGGCAAAACACTCTCTGACATACATCACAGCAGGATCCTCTATGACCCACCTCCCAGAATATTGGAAATAAAAGCAAAAATAAACAAATGGGACCTAATTAACCTTAAAAGCTTCTGCACATCAAAGGAAACTATTAGCAAGGTGAAAAGACAGCCTTCAGAATGGGAGAAGATAATAGCAAATGAAGCAACTGACAAACAACTAATCTCGAGAATATACAAGCAACTCCTACAGCTCAACTCCAGAAAAATAAATGACCCAATCAAAAAATGGGCCAAAGAACTAAATAGACATTTCTCCAAAGAAGACATACAGATGGCTAACAAACACATGAAAAGATGCTCAACATCACTCATTATCAGAGAAATGCAAATCAAAACCACTATGAGGTACCATTTCACACCAGTCAGAATGGCTGCGATCCAAAAGTCTACAAGTAATAAATGCTGGAGAGGGTGTGGAGAAAAGGGAACCCTCTTACACTGTAGGTGGGAATGCAAACTAGTACAACCACTATGGAGAACAGTGTGGAGATTCCTTAAAAAACTGGAAATAGAACTGCCTTATGATCCAGCAATCCCACTGCTGGGCATACACACTGAGGAAACCAGAAGGGAAAGAGACACGAGTACCCCAATGTTCATCGCAGCACTGTTTATAATAGCCAGGACATGGAAGCAACCTAGATGTCCATCAGCAGATGAATGGATAAGAAAGCTGTGGTACATATACACAATGGGGTATTATTCAGCCATTAAAAAAATACATTTGAATCAGTTCTAATGAGGTGGATGAAACTGGAGCCTATTATACAGAGTGAAGTAAGCCAGAAAGAAAAACACCAATACAGTATACTAACGCATATATATGGAATTTAGAAAAATGGTAACAATAACCCTGTGTATGAGACAGCAAAAGAGACACTGATGTATAGAACAGTCTTATGGACTCTGTGGGAGAGGGAGAGGGTGGGAAGATTTGGGAGAATGGCATTGAAATATGTAAAATATCATGTATGAAATGAGTTGCCAGTCCAGGTTCGATGCATGATACTGGATGCTTGGGGCTGGTGCACTGGTACGACCCAGAGGGATGGAATGGGGAGGGAGGAGGGAGGAGGGTTCAGGATGGGGAACACATGTATACCTGTGGTGGATTCATTTTGATATTTGGCAAAAGTAATACAGTTATGTAAAGTTTAAAAATAAAATAAAATTAAAAATTAAAAAAAAAAAAAAAAGCATCAGGGTCTTTTCCAATGAGTCAACTCTTCACATCAGGTGGCCAAAGTATTGGAGTTTCAGCTTCAAAAACAGTCTTACCAATAAACATCCAGGACTGATCTCCTTTATGATGGATTGGTTGGATCTCCTTGTAGTCGAAGGGACTCTCAAGAATCTTCTCCAACACCACAGTTCAAAAGCATCAATTCTTCAGCACTCAGCTTTCTTTATAGTTCAATGCTCGCATCCATACATGACCACTGGAAAAACCATAGCCTTGACTAGACAGACCTTTGTTGACAAAGTAATGTCTCTGCTTTTTAATATGCTGTCTAGGTTGGTCATAACTTTCCATCCAAGGAGCAAGCATCTTTTAATTTCATGGCTGCAATCACCATCTGTAGTGATTTTGAAGCCCAGAAAAATAAAGTCAGCCACTGTTTCCACTGTTTCCTCATCTATTTGCCATGAAGTGATGGGACCCAGTGCCATGATCTTAGTTTTCTGAATGTTGAGCTTCAAGCCAACTTTTTCACTCTCCTCTTTCACTTTCATCAAGAGGCTCTTTAGTTCTTCTTCACTTTCTGCCATAAGGGTGGTATCATCTGCATATTGATATTTCTCCTGGCAATCTTGATTTCAACTTGTGCTTCCTCCAGCCCAGCATTTCTCATGATGTACTCTGAATGTAAGTTACATAAGCAGAGTGACAATATACAGCCTTGATGTACTCCTTTTCCTATTTGGAACCAGTCTGTTGTTCCATGTCCACTTCTAACTGTTGCTTCCTGACCTGCATACAGGTTTCTCAAGAGGCAGATCAGGTGGTCTGGTATTCCCATCTCTTTCAGAATTTTCCACAGTTTATTATGATCCACACAGTCAAAGGCTTTGGCATAGTAAGTAAAGCAGAAACAGATGTTTCATGGAACACTCTTGCTTTTCGGATGATCCAGCGGATGTTGGCAATTTGATCTCTGGTTCCTCTGCCTTTTCTAAAACCAGCTTGAACATCAGGAAGTTCATGGTTCACATTTTGCTGAAGCCTGGCTTGGAGAATTTTGAGCATTACTTTACTAGCATGTGAGATGAGTGCAATTGTGCGGTAGTTTGAGCATTCTTTGGCATTGCCTTTCTTTGGGACTGGAATCCAAACTGATCTTTTCCAGACCTGTGGCCATTGCTGAGTTTTCCAAATTGGCTGGTGTACTGAGTGCAGCACTTTCACAGCATCATTTGTGAGGATTTGAAATAGCTCAACTAGAATTCCATCACCTCCACTAGCTTTGTTCATAGTGATGCTTCCTAAGGCTCACTTGACTTCACATTCCAGGATGTCTGGCTCTAGGTGAGTGATCACACCATCATGATTACCTGGGTCATGAAGATCTTTTTTGTACAGTTCTTCTGTGTATTTTTGCCACTTCTCCTTAATATCTTCTGCTTCTGTTAGGTCCATACCATTTCTGTCCTTTATCGAGCCCATCTTTGCATGAAATGTTCCCTTGGTATCTCTGATTTTCTTGAAGAGATCTCTAGTCTTTCCCATTCTATTGTTTTCCTCTGTTTCTTTGCATTGATCACTGAGGAAGGCTTTCTTATCTCTCCTTTCTATTCTTTGGAACTCCGCATTCAAATGGGTATATCTTTCCTTTTCTCCTTTGCCTTTCACTTCTCTTCTTTTTACAGCTATTTGTAATGCCTTCTCAGACAGATCTTGGTTCCTGTCTCCTGTACAATGTCACAAATCTCCGTCCATAGTTCATCAGGCACTCTGTCTGTCAGATCAGCTCCCTTAAATCTATTTCTCACTTCCACTGTATAGTCATAAGGGATTTGATTTAGGTCATAACTGAATGGTCTAGTGGTTTTCTCCACTGTCTTCAATTTCAGTCTGAATTTGGCAATAAGGAGTTCATGATCTGAGCCACAGTCAGCTCCCAGTCTTGTTTTTGCTGACTGTATAGAGCTTCTCCATCTTGGCTGCAAAGAATATAATCAATCTGATTTCAATGTTGACCATCTGGTGATGTCCATGTGTAGAGTCTTTTCTTGTGTTGTTGGAAGAGGGTATTTGCTATGACCAGTGTGTTCTCTTGGCAAAACTCTATTAGCCTTTGCCCTGCTTCATTCTGTACTCTAAGGCCAGATTTGCCTGTTACTCCAGGTGTT
The DNA here is from genome assembly GCF_019923935.1 of Bubalus bubalis. Classification (NCBI taxonomy): domain Eukaryota; kingdom Metazoa; phylum Chordata; class Mammalia; order Artiodactyla; family Bovidae; genus Bubalus; species Bubalus bubalis. Next base: position 67,108,148 of record NC_059176.1, read on the forward strand.
TCTTGACTTCCTACTTTTGCATTCCAGTCCCCTATAATGAAAAGGACATCTTTTTTGGAGTGTTAGTTCTAGAAGGTCTTATAGGTCTTCATAGAACTGTTGAACTTCAGCCTCTTTAGTGTTACTGGTCAGGGCATAGACTTAGATTACCATGATATTGAATGGTTTGCCTTAGAAATGAACAGAGATCATTCTGTCATTTTTGAGACTGTATCCAAGTACTGCATCAGACTCTTTTGTTGACTATGATGGCTACTCCATTTCTTCTAAGGAATGGTCATCTGATTTACATTCACCTATTCCAGTCCATCTTAGTTCGCTAATTCCTAGAATGTCGATGTTCACTCTTGCCATCTCCTGTTTGACCACTTCCAATTTGCCTTCACCACTTTCACTTTTTGACCACATTTGACCACTTCCAATTAATCCCATGGACAGAGGAGCCTAGTGAGCTGCAGTACATGAAGTCAGACACGACTGAAGCAACTGAGCATAAGCATGATTACAAACTAAGAAAATTTATATATGTCTGTAATATAAATGGAATATAATGCTTCCAGGTTGCTATTTGTCTTCTAACTTTGCTTCTAATGATGGGTTCATCTGCGTTCAATTGTTAAGTCATGTCTGACTCCATGGACTGTAGCCCACCAGGTTCCTCTGTCCATGGGATTTTCCAGTTAAGAATACCAGGTGGGTTGACATTTCCTCCTCCAAGGGATCTTCCCAGCCCAGGGAGTGAACTCATGTCCTGCATTGGCAGGTGGATTCTTTACCACTAAGCCACCAGGGAAACTCCCATGGTGATGGGTGATTGTTATTAATTTCTAAAATTACCTATAATTTATTTTTTCACAATTTGATGTTACTGTAATTTTTTATGTATGGTAAAATATACATAAATATAAAACTTTTCATTTTAACCATTTTTAAGTGTACAGCTCAGTGGTGTTTAATATGTTCACATTGTGCAACTATCACCACCATCCATCGCCAGAACTTTATCTTACAAAACTGAAACTCTACCCTTTACTGACTCTCCATTCTCTCCTCAATCATCCTCTGACCAAACACCAAATCACAATTTTTATGTCACTGCATTTTTGAAACATACTTTAAAAGTATTCCTTATTCCTTATCAACATCCACTGGATCATGGAAAAAGCAAGAGAGTTCCAGAAAAGCATCTATTTCTGCTTTATTGACTATGCCAAGCCTTTGACTGTGTGGATCACAATAAACTGTGGAAAATTCTGAAAGAGATGGGAATACCAGACCACCTGATCTGCCTCTTGAGAAATTTATATGCAGGTCAGGAAGCAACAGTTAGAACTGGACATGGAACAACAGACTGGTTCCAAATAGGAAAAGGAGTTCCTCAAGGCTGTATATTGTCACCTTGTTTACTTAACTTATATGCAGAGTACATCATGAGAAATGCTGGGCTGGAAGAAACACAAGCTGGAATCAAGATTGCTGGGAGAAATATCAATAACCTCAGATATGCAGATGGCACCACCCTTATGGCAGAAATTGAAGAGGAACTCAAAAGCCTCTTGATGAAAGTGAAAGTGGAGAGTGAAAAAGTGGGCTTAAAGCTCAACATTCAGAAAACGAAGATCATGGCATCCAGTCCCATCACTTCATGGGAAATAGATGGGGAAACAGTGAAAACAGTGTCAGACTTTATTTGTCTGGGCTCTGAAGTCACTATAGATGGTGACTGCAGCCATGAAATTAAAAGACACTTACTCCTTAGAAGGAAAGTTATGACCAGCCTAGACAGCATATTCAAAAGCAGAGACATTACATTGCCAACAAAGGTCCGGCTAGTCAAGGCTATGGTTTTTCCTGTGGTCATGTATGGATTTGAGAGTTGGACTGTGAAGAAGGCTGAGCACCAAAGAATTGATGCTTTTGAACTGTGGTGTTGGAGAAGACTCTTGAGAGTCCCTTGGACTGCAAGGAGATCCAACCAGTCCATCCTAAAGGAGATCAGCCCTGGGATTTCTTTGGAAGGAATGATGCTGAAGCTGAAACTCCAGTACTTTGGCCACCGCATGTGAAGAGTTGACTCATTGGAAAAGACTCTGATGCTGGGACGGATAGGGGGCAAGAGGAGAAGGGGACGACAGAGGATGAGATGGCTGGATGGCATCGCTGACTCGATGGACGTGAGTCTGAGTGAACTCTGGGAGTTGGTGATGGACAGGGAGGCCTGGCATGCTGCTATTCATGGGGTCACAAAGAGTCGGACACGACTGAGCGACTGATCTGATCTAATCTGATCTGATCAACATTTTCTTGTATTTTGAGGTAAGTTTTGGTTTCTAGACTTAAATATTTGCTGTGTCTGTAATTTTTTTTTTTTTTTTTTGGGTAAAGACATAAGGGAGGCATATTAATTTACTTGAAAATGCAGATTCCCCAATCTACTTAAGGATCTGTTCTCTACTGATTTTTATTCCAACTTGGTCATATGAATTTGGATCTATTTTGGTACTTATTTTCTTTCAATTCATCTTTCTTTTCAACAGCAGGCATCAAACTCTTTTTAATTATGAAATCAGCATACTTTAAATTCTGGTGAAGTTATTCCTCCTGTATCACACTTACTTATTATTTTCCTAGCAATTAGTTCTTGTTTTTAATAGAAAATTTATAAACAGTCTAGTTCCCACAAACATATTCTGTTGGTTCTGTTTAGACAATCAGTCATGTCTGACTCTTTGTGACCCATGACTGCAGCACACCAGGCTTCCCTGTCCTTCACAAACATCTGGAGCTTACTCAAACTCATGTCCATCAAGTCGGTGATGCCATCCAACCATCTCATCCTGTTGTTCCCTTCTCCTCCTGCCTTCTTAGGCAGCATCAGGGTCTTTTCCCAGGAGTCAGTTCTTCACATCAGGTGGCCAAAGTATTGGAATTTCAGCTTCAACATCAGTCCTTTCAATGAATATTCATAACTGATCTCCTTTAGGAGGGACTGGTTTGATCTTCTTGCTGTCCAAGGGACTCGCAGAGAGTCTTCTCTAACACCGCAGTTCAAAAGCATCAATTCTTCAGCATTCAGCTTTCTTTATGGTCCAACTCTCACATCCATATGTGACTACTGGAAAAACCATAGCTTTGACTAGACGGACCTTTGTTGGCAAGATAATGTCTCTGCTTTTTAATAAGCTGTCTAGGTTGGTCATAACTTTCCTTCCAAGGAGTAAGTGTCTTTTAATTTCATGGCTGCAGTCACCATCTGCAGTGATTTTGGAGCCCCCAAAAATAAAGTCTCTCACTGTGTCCATTGTTTTCCCATCCATTTGCCATGAAGTGATGGGACCAGATGCCACGGTCTTAGTTTTTTTGAATGGTGAGTTTTAAACAAACTTTTTCACTCTGCTTTTTCACTTTCATAAAGAGGTTCTTTAGTTTCTCTTCACTTTCTACCATAAGGGTAGGGTCATCTGCATATCTGAGATTATTTATATTTCTCCCAGCAGTCTTGATTCCAGCTTGTGCTTCATCCAGCCCAGCATTTTGCATGATGTACTCTGCATAGAAGTTAATAAGAAGGGTGACAATATTCAGCCTCAATGTACTCCTTTTCTGATTTGGAACCAGTCTGTTGTTCCATGTCCAGTTCTAAATTTTGCTTCTTGACCTGCATACAGATTTCTCAGGAGGCAAGCCAGGTGGTCTGGTATTCCCATCTCTTGAAGAATTTTCCACAGTTTGTTGTGATACACACAGTGAAAACTTTTGGCCTAGTCAATAAAGCAGAAGTAGATATTTTTCTGTAACTCTCTTATTTTTTCGATGATCCAACAGATGTTGGCAATTTGATCTCTGGTTCATTCCTTTGCCTTTTCTAAATCCAGCTTGAACATCTGAAAGTTCACAGTTAATGTACTGCTGAAGCCTGGCTTGGAGAATTTTGAGCATTACTTTGCTAGCATGTCAAATGAGTGCAATTGTGGGATAGTTTGAACATCAAGAAAAAAAAGTGTTCAGACTTTGGTTCCACGAATTTGACTATTTAAGATACCTCACATACGTAGAAGCATGCAATATTTGTCTTTTTATGACTGACTGGTTTATTTCACTTGCATAATGCCCTTAATATTCATCCATGTTGTCACATACCGCAGAATTTCCTTCTTGGTAAGTTTGAATAATATTCCATTATATATATATATATATATATATATATATATATATATATATATATATCACATTTTTATCCATTCATCTGTCCATGAAGATTTAAGTTGGTTCCATATTTTAGCTATTATGAATAATGTTGTGATGAACATGGGAGTAAAAATATCTCATCAAGATATTGATTTCAATTCTTTTGGATAAATACCAAGACGTGGGATTGCTGGATCATATGGCAGTTCTATCTGTAATTTTTGAGGAAACTTTATATAGTTTTTCTTAATGGCTGGACCATTTAGCATTTCCATCTATAATGTGCAAATGTTCCACATCCTCACCAAGAGTTGTCTATTGTATTTTGATAATAGCTATCCTAATAAATGTGAAGTGCTGTCTCATTGTGGTTTTGATATGCATTCCCTGATGATCAGTACTATTGAGCACCTTTTCATGTTCTTGTTGACCATTTATGTTTTCTTTGGAAAAATGTCTGTTTAGGTCTTTTGCTCACTTTTAAAATAGGGTATTAATACTTTTATTACTGAGTTAGAGGAGCTTCTTATATATATTAATCCCCTTATCAAATATATAGCTTTCAATATATCCTCCCATTCTGTAGGTTGTCTTTTTACTCCATTCACTATTTATTTGGCTATACAGAAGCTTTTTAGCTGGATGTAGGAGCTACCCCAAGCCTGAGGTCAGGGGCGGTGGCCGAGAGGAACAACCCCACATCCAAGGAGCGGTGGCTGCATGGGCACGGGAGGGCTGAGAGAAGCTACTCCACGTTCAAGGTCAGGAAGGGCAGCTGAGAAGAGATACCCCTCGTCCAAGGTAAGGAGCAGTGGCTCGCTTTGCTGGAGCGGCCGTGAAGACATATCCCACGTCCAAGGTAAAAGAAACCCAAGTAAGACAGTAGGTGTTGCAAGAGGGCATCAGAGGGCAGACACACTGAAACCATAATCACAGAAAACAAGCCAATCGGATCACACGGACCACAGCCGTATAACTCACTGAAACTAAGCCATGCCGTGTGGGGCACCCAAAATGGACAGGTCATGGTGGAAAGGTCTGACAGAATGTGGTCCACTGGAGAAGGGAATGCCAAACCACTTCAGTATTCTTGCCTTGAGAATCCCATGAACAGTATGAAAAGGCAAAAAGATAGGACACTGAAAGAGGAACTCCCCAGGTCGGTAGGTGCCCAATATGCTACTGGAGATCAGTGGAGAAATAACCCCAGAAAGAATGAAGGGATGGAGCCAAAGCAAAAACAATACCCAGTTGTGGATGTGACTGGTGATAGAAGCAAGGTCCAATGCTGTAAAGAGCAATCTTGCATAGGAACCTGGAACTGTGGTGTTGGAAAAGACTCTTGAGAGTCCCTTGGACTGCAAGCAGGTCCAACCAGTCCATCCTAAAGGAGATCAATCCTGGGTGTTCATTGGAAGGACTGATGCTAAAGCTGAAACTCCAATACTTTGGCCACCTCATGTGTAGAGTTGACTCATTGGAAAAGACCCTGATGCTAGGAGGGATTGGGGGCAGGAGGAGAAGGGGACAACAAAGGGTGAGATGGCTGGATGGCATCACCGACTCTATGGACATGAGTTTGAGTAGACTCCGGGTGTTGGTGATGGACAGGGAGGCCTGCCATGCTGCAGTTCATGGGGTTGCAAAGAGTCAGACATGACTGAGTGACTGAACTGAACTGAGTCTCACTTATTTATTTTTGCTTTTATTGCTTGTGCTTTTGGTATTATAACCATGAAATTGTTGTCAACAGCAATGTCATGAAGTTTTTCTCTTATGTTTTATTCTATGAATTTTACCACTTCAGGTCTTAATGTTTAAAATTTTAATCCATTTTGAGTTAATTTCCATGTATGGTATAAGGTTCCAATGTCATTCTTTTGCATGTGGATATTTAGTTTTTGACTCAAGATTTTGAAATTTTCCTTTTTTATTTAACCATTATCTCTCTTTGAGCTGTTTATTTTTAACTTTTTGGACTGCTGAATCACTTGCTTGTTATAGTTCCTCAAGTTACTTTTAGTGTCTAACATCTATTCTTTCATTAATTCCACTCCTTTGGAACTTATATTCTAATATGTGAAATATTTTTTCCAGTTTGTGTATAACATTTAGATTTGAGAAAATCATTTTGTGCTCTAACTGAACCTCCTTTTAAATCTTATTACATTTTTGTTAAAATTGTCATCTGGTTTTTCTGCATATTCTTCTTCACTGGTGTTGACTTGTAGCTTGTTCTTCCCCCTAAGTATGTCGTTACTTTTCTTTGTCTGCTCACATTTCTGTATACACCCTCAGCTGCTGGGTCACTTAGAGTCTGTAGGGAAGTGGTAAACCAATAATGTGAACAGACTTTCTTCTTTTTGTGCAGACTGGCAGTGAACAAGTTTACATATTAAGTCTCTGTCAATACAGAAAGATGGAACATTTTATAGTAGTATATATGTAGTCTGTAAACTGTTATTCCTCAAAATTTGTCCTTCAACCACAAAACAAAGGTTGTCTATGTAGGTATTTTCCACAGGCTGAACCTTGTATTGAGATTTCCCTTTTACACCCCTTGCTAAAACTGGCCCCATCTTTTGCATACAACATGCCTCCTGTAAATAGTAAATTCTCTGTTCATGGCAATGGATAGATTTATACAATAGCTAAATCTTCAAGAAACCCTGGGCAAAGAGCCTGAAAAGAGGAAGGCCTGTTTCATGTATTATCTCATGTCATCCTTACAACGGCCCTGTGAAACATCAGTGATGTCCTTGGTTCACCAAGGAGGAAACAGAAGCCCCAAGAGTCTCCTGTTTCCTCCTGTAGCCATTGTCTCCTGTTAAAACTGTGCTGCACATAGAGGCTGTCATGAGGATCTGATTTAGCCTGAGGTTAAAGCTTGGGTTAATGTTGGCTTAAAACTCAACATTCAGAAAACTAAGATCATGGCATCTGGTCCCATCACTTCGTGGCAAATAGATGGGGAAACAGTGACACATTTTATTTTGGGGGGCTCCAAAATCACCACAGATGGTGACTGCAGCCATGAAATTAAAATACCCTTTCCCCTTGGAAGAAAAGCTATGACCAACCTAGACAGCATATTAAAAAGCAGAGTCATTACTTTACCAACAAATGTCCGTCTAGTCAAGGCTATGGTTTTTCCAGTAGTCATGCATGGATGTGAGAGTTGGACTATAAAGAAAGCTGAGCATTGAAGAATTGATGCTTTTGAATTGTGGTGTTGGAGAAGACTCTTGAGAGCCCCTTAGACTGCAAAGAGATCTAACCAGTCAATTCTAAAGGAAATGAGTCCTGAATATTCATTGGAAGGATTGATACTGAAGCTGAAACTCCAATACTTTGGCCACATGATGTGAAAAACGGACTCACTGGAAAAGACCCTGATGCTGGGAAAGATTTAAGGCAGGAAGAGAAGGGGACAACATAGGATGAGATGGTTGGATGGCATCACTAATGTGATGGACATGAGTTTGAGCAAGCTCCGGGAGTTGGTGATGGACAGGGAAGCCTGGCGTACTGCAGTCCATGGCGTTGCAAAGAGTCGTATACAACTGAGTGGCTGAAGTGAACTGAACTGAAAGCTTGGGTCTTTAACCTCATCCTCCCTTGTCGTGTTTCCAGGACAGCTAAAGAAGCAGTCAGTGGCTGTGACTCAGACTGCAGAGAAGTGTCCCTGAAACCAAAAGTGAGTAATATATAAAAACAACCTTGATCAGTGCTAGTGGGAGTGTAAGGACAAGCATTCTCAGTCCCTGAAATTAGAAATAAAATGTTAACAATTTGTGAATAAATATTTGAGTGTGTGTATCAAAGGAATTTAAAGCACTATTTAAATTTTTACATGATAATTCTAATTCTGGGGTTTCATCTGAAATTATAAAATGCTTTTACAAATCATGTGGTTTGTTTCAGCATGATTCAAGATTAGAAAAATTTGAGAATGAATTATATATGAACTTAAAGAAAAATATGTAAAGAAAAGTAATCCCACAGAAGAAAAAAATCTGGAAGGAGTTGTGACAAATTCCTGGAGTTGACTACCTTATGGATGTAAGTATATATAGGTATATGTTTTTATAATTACACATCTTGAAAATTTTCTATCATGTGTCATTTGATCATCAGATCAACTATGACAGGCACTAGCCTAGCATGCTCTTGGCTATAACAGAGTAAGAAATGGCACGCTGAATCATGTATGTGCAGTAAGGCAGGAAAGTTCTCTTATTATAGTAGGTAGATCCTTGAGTGCTGATCAGATCAAGGGCAAAAGATCAAAATAGAGTCAAAGAACCTATAAAGATTGCAAATAAGTACATGTAAAGGTATTCAACATCTTTCATCGTTAACAAAATACTAATTAAAACAATAATAAGATACCACTAGAGATGTATTAGAATGAGGAAAATCCAGAAAGCTGACAAAATCAGTTGTGAGCAAGAACATGGAGAAAAAGGAACTCTCCTCCATTGCTGGTAGAATGCAAAATGGTACAATCACTTTGGAAGACAGTTTGACAGTTACTTACAAACTGTCAAACATATTCTTTATCATGTGGTATAGCAGTTGCACTATTAAGTATTTACTAGCTGATTTTAAAACTTTTGCCCACATAAATAACCTACCCATAAATGTTTGTAGCTGCTTTATTCATAATTGCCCCAAACCTGAAGCAACCAAGATGTCCTTCAAATCTGTGAACAGATAAATAAACTTTGGGTGGAATATAATGAAATATTAGTGATAAACAGAAATGAGCTATCAGGCTACACAAAAACATGTGAGTCTTCAATTCACTTTGCTAAGTGAAAGAAGACATTCTGAAAAGACCAACATGCTGTGATTCCATTATATAGAGACAAGAAAAAGTGGTTCCCAGGAATTTGGAAAGGGAAGATAGTTGAGTTGTAGGGAATCTTTTAGGGTATTGAAACTTTTCTGTATGATTCCAAAATGGAGAATATATGAAACCATGCATTTAAACAAATGCATGGAACTTAACAGTACAAAAGGAAACATATACAAAAATGTTCAAAAATCATTTGGGAAGTCAGGGATTTGCAGGATCAGACAAAGGTTGTGACAAAAGAATCTCATTGTATTACAGAGGTATGATACAGTCTCACAAAGAGAATGGGGAGGAAAATGTTGACCTAAGTAGCTTTGCAAATGAGTTTACATTGTAAGACTGAGGAACAAGAAATGTGCGTAAGCACTGTACTCTAGGTAGAGGTGTGGTTTTCTTTCGGGATATGGGTTAACACACCTGAAACTACCATTCACATATATGGAATTAGATAAGAGTGGATGGGAAAGGGTGGGGGTGAGATTTCTCATTGTTAAAGCAGGAAATTACGTATAAGCAATGCTGAAATACTAAAATGACCCATCAGTACCAATTCACTTCATATAGAGGGGTACATATAAAAATATTTATAGATCTATTAATATCTATTAATAAAGACATGATATATGTAGACACAATATGTAGTGTGTGTACTTACACACTTTTCTTGTTCTTTCAGCCAAGAAGATATAGAAGCAATGTCTCTCTGGTAGCGCCTGACACCCATACCTTGGTTTCTAATACTATTCTCCAATAAGAGGAAAAAGGAGTCCTTGGAGAAATGGCTTATTCTTGAGACAGGGAATATACAAAATGAGCCTGAAATATCTTATTGTGCCCCCCAAAAAGGACAAACTAAATCACACACACTAAGTGATTGAATGAATCAATAAATGTGGAGTAATGGACTAATTTCTCTTGCAGAAAAATTTCAAGTAATATATGCAGATACTCCACATTAAAGAAGGTAGAACATTAACTGTCTCCTCCTTAAGTGAGGGCTATCATAATGACTTCATTCCAGAGAGTACAGTATGAAAGGGGGTGGGAGAATAACTTTATAATAAAGGAACCAAAAAAACACTGATCACTCAGCCAGGTGATAAAGGTTATGATCAACAGTGATATCATGTTGATAATGTGTGTGTGTGTGTGTGTGTGCACGCACACACATGTGTTCAGTGGCTCAGTAATGTCTGACTTTTGTGACCCAATGGACTACCACCCTCCAGGTCCCTCTGTCCATGGAATTTTCCAGGCAAGAATGCTGGAGTGGGGTGCCATTTCCTATTCTGAGGATCTTGAATATGTATTCTTAATGTGATATAATGAGAATGGCTTTACCTCTGTGGTCTTCCTCCTAAAAACCTGTACATTTAGTATAATTCTGAGAGAAACATTAGTTAAATCCCAACCAAGAAACATTCTACAAAATAGCTGATGAGTATACCTCAAAAAGTCAAAGTCATCAAAAACAAGGAAAGTCTGAGAAATTGCCACAACACAGAGAACCTAAGGAAACAAAGAAACTCAATGGAATGTGCTGTCTTGGATGAGATCCTAAAACAGAAGGAGGACATAGATAAAAATATGGCAAGATGAATAAAATATGAACATTAGTTGATAATAGTGTACCAATATTGGTTCATATTTTGTGACAAATATACCATATTAATTAATAAGATATTAATATTAGGGGAAACTGCCTATGGAGTATATGGGACTGCTATCTACTATCTTCACAACTTTTTCTGATACTATTTCTAACACCATTCTAAAATGAAAATACAGTAATAAAAAAGACATAGTATTATCACTGTATTTAAGTACAAATTTATACATAAAATATTTAACCTTAGAAAATTATGAATTAGGCCTTATTTGTTTATTTCTGCTTCTATTTGATTGCCTTGGAAGACTAACTTAAGAAAACATTAGTATGATTTATGCCAGAGAACATTTTGCCTACATTTTCTTTTATGAGTTTTATAGTATCATGAAATGTTCCTTTAGTATCTCTGATTTTCTTAAAGTGATCCGTAGTCTTTCCCATTCTGTTGTTTTCCTCTATTTCTTTGCATTGATCACTGAAGAAGGCTTTCTTATCTCTTCTTGCTATTCTTTGGAACTCTGCATTCAGATGTTTATATCTTTCCTTTTCTTCTTTGCTTTTCACTTCTCTTCTTTTTACAGCTATTTGTAAGGCCTCCCCAGACAGCCATTTTGCTTTTTTGCATTTCCTTTCCATGGGGATGGTCTTGATCCCTGTCTCCTGTACAATGTCACAAACCTCATTCCATAGTTCATCAGGCATTCTATCTATCTATCAGATCTAGGCCCTTAAATCTATTTCTCACTTCCACTGTATAATCATAAGGGATTTGATTTAGGTCATACCTGAATGGTCTAGTGGTTTTCCCTACTTGCTTCCATTTAAGTCTGAATTTGGCAATAAGGAGTTCATGGTCTGAGCCACAGTCAGCTCCTGGTCTTGTTTTTGCTGACTGTATAGAGCTTCTCCATTTTGGCTGCAAAGAATATAATCAATCTGATTTTGGTGTTGACCATCTGGTGATGTCCATGTGTAGATCTTCGTCTGTGTTGTTGGAAGAGGGTATTTGTTATGACCAGGGCATTTTCTTGGCAAAACTCTATTAGTCTTTGCCCTGCTTCATTCCGTATTCCAAGGCCAAATTTGCCTGTTACTCCAGGTGTTTCTTGACTTCCTACTTTTGTGTTCCAGTTTCCTATAATGAAAAGGACATCTTTTTTGGGTGTTAGTTCTAAAAGGTCTTGTAGGTCTTCATAGAACCATTCAACTTCAGCTTCTTCAAAACTCAGCAGTGGCCACAGGACTGGAAAAGGTCAGCTTTCATTCCAATCCCAAAGAAAGGCACTGCCAAAGAATGCTCAAACTACCACACAATTGCACTCATCTCACACGCTAGTAAAGTAATGCTCAAAATTCTCCAAGCCAGGCTTCAGCAATATGTGAACCGTGAACTTCCTGATGTTCAAGCTGGTTTTAGAAAAGGCAGAGGAACCAGAGACCAAATTGTCAACATCCGATGGATTATGGAAAAAGCAAGAGAGTGCCAGAAAAACATCTATTTCTGCTTTATTGACTATGCCAAAGCCTTTGACTGTGTGGATCACAATAAACTGTGGAAAATTCTGAAAGAGATGGGAATACCAGACCACCTGATCTGCCTCTTGAGAAATCTGTTTGCAGGTCAGGAAGCAACAGTTAGAACTGGACATGGAACAACAGACTGGTTCCAAATAGGAAAAGGAGTTCATCAAGGCTGTATATTGTCACCCTGCTTATTTAACTTCAATGCAGAGTACATCATGAGAAACGCTGGACTGGAAGAAACACAAGCTGGAATCAAGATTGCTGGGAGAAATATCAATAACCTCAGATATGCAGATGGCACCACCCTTATGGCAGAAAGTGAAGAGGAACTAAAAAGCCTCTTGATGAAAGTGAAAGTGGAGAGTGAAAAAGTTGGCTTAAAGCTCAACATTCAGAAAACGAAGATCATGGTGTCTGGTCCCATCACTTCATGGGAAATAGATGGGGAAACAGTGGAAACAGTGTCAGGCTTTATTTGTCTGGGCTCCGAAGTCACTACAGATGGTGACTGCAGCCATGAAATTAAAAGACACTTACTCCTTAGAAGGAAAGTTATGACCAACCTAGATAGCATATTGAAAAGCAGAGACATCACTTTGCCAACAAAGGTTCATCTAGTCAAGGCTATGGTTTTTCATGTGGTCATGTATGGATGTGAGAGTTGGACTGTAAAGAAGGCTGAGCGCTGAAGAATTGATGCTTTTGAACTGTGTTGTTGGAGAAGACTCTTGAGGGTCCCTTAGACTGCAAGGAGATCCAACCAGTCCATTCTGAAGGAGATCAGCCCTGGGATTTCTTTGGAAGGAATGATGCTAAAGCTGAAACTCCAGTACTTTGGCCACCTCATGCGAAGTGTTGACTCATTGGAAAAGACTCTGATGCTGGGAGGGATAGGGGGCAAGAGGAGAAGGGGATGACAGAGGATGAGATGGCTGGATGGCATCACTGACTCGATGGACATGAGTCTCAGTGAACTCCAGGAGTTGGTCATGGACAGGGAGGCTTGGCGTGCTGCGATTCATGGGGTCGCAAAGAGTCAGACCCGACTGAGCGACTGATCTGATCTGATCTGATCTGATAGTATCATGTCTTATATTTAAGTCTTTCAGGCATTTTGAGGTTTTGTGTGTGTGTGTGGTGTAAGGGAGTGTTCTAACTTCATTGATTTACATGTGACCATCCAATTTTCCCAACACCACTTGCTGAAGAGACCATCTTTTCTCCATTGTGTATTCTTGCCTCCTTTGTTAAAGATTCATTGACTGTATGTGTGTGGATTCATTTCTGGGCTCTTTATTCTATTCAATTGATTAATACATCTATTTTTGTGCCAATACCAGGCTTCTTTCATTACTGTAATCTTATAGCATTGTATGAAGTTTGGACTGGATATGGAACAACAGACGGGTTCCAAATAGGAAAAGGAGTACGTCAAGGCTGTATATTGTCACCCTACTTATTTGACTTATATGCAGAGTACATCATGAGAAACGCTGGGCTAGAGGAAGCACAAGCTGGAATCAAGATTGCCAGGACAAATATCAATAACCTCAGATATGCAGATGACACCACCCTTATGGCAGAAAGTAAAGAAGAACTAAAGAGCCTCTTGATGAAAGTGAAGGAGGAGAGTGAAAAAGTTGGTGTAAAGCTCAACATTGAGAAAACTGAGATCATGGCATCCTGTCCCATCACTTCATGAGAAATAGATGGGGAAACAGTGGAAACAGTGTCAGACTTTATTTTTCTGGGCTCTAAAATCACTACAGATGGTGATTGCAGCCATGAAATTAAAAGACGTTTGCTCCTTGGAAGGAAAGTTATGACCAACCTAGATAGCATATTGAAAAGCAGAGACACTACTTTGCCAACAAAGGTTCATCTAGTCAAGGCTATGGTTTTTCCTGTGGTCATGTATGGATGTGAGAGTTGGACTATAAAGAAAGCTGAGCACAAAAAAACTGAAGCTTTTGAACTGTGGTGTGGGAAAAGACTCTTGAGAGTCCCTTGGACTGCAAGGAAATCCAAACAGTCCATCCTAAAGGAGATCAGTCTTAGGTGTTCATTGGAAGGACTGATAATGAAGCTGAAACTCCAATATTTTGTCCACTGACGCGAAGAGCTGACTCATTGGAAAAGACCCTGATTTTGGAAAAGATTGAGGGCAGGAGGAGAAGGGGTCGACAGAGGATGAGATGGTAGGATGGTATCACCGACTCGAGGGACATGGGTTTGAGTGGACTCAGGGAGTTGATGATGGACAGGGAGCCCTAGCATGCTGCAGTTCATGGGGTTGCAAAGAGTTGGACGCGACTGAGCAACTGAACTGAACTGATGAATCTAGAAGATTTTTGCCTTCATCTTTGTTTTTGTTTTTTCTTCTCAGGATTACTTTGGAAAATCTGGGTCTTTTGAGGTTCCATGTATACTTAGGAATATTCTAGTTTTGTGAAAAGTGTTATTAATAATTGATAGGGATCACATTAAATCTGTAGACTGCTTTGCATAGTCTGGCCATTTTAATATTAGTTCTTCCAATCCAAAAACATGGAATATCTTTCCATTTCTTTGAAACATCTTCAGTTTCCTTTATCAGTGTTTTATAGTTCTCAGCATATAAATCTTTCATCTCCTTGGTCAGATTTATTCCTCTTTTATTGTTTGTTTGATGTGATTTTAAAAGAGGTTGTTTTCTTTTTTTAACTTTTATTTTCTGTTTCCTTGTTAGTGTAAGGAAATTCAACTGATTTCTTTTTGTATATTTTAATTTTTTTTATTTTGTATTGAGGTATAACTGTTTAACAAACAGTGTTATGATAGTTTTGGGTGACTATCAAAAGAACTCAGCCATACATACACATGTATCATTCTCCCCCAAACTCCCTGCCCATCCAGGCTGGCACATAACATTGAGCAGAGTTCACATGCTATACAATAAGTCTTTGTTGGTTATTCATTTTAAATATAGCAGTATGTACATGTCCTTGCCAAACTCCCTAACTATCCCTTCCCCCCACCAATCATAAGCTCATTATCAAAGTCTATGAGTCTGTTTCTGTTTTGTACATAAGTTCATTTACATCATTTCTTTTTAGATTCCACATATAAGGGGTGTCAGATGGTATTTCTCCTTCATTGTCTGACTGACTTCACTCAGTATGACACTTTCTAAGTCCATCCATGTTGCTGAAAATAGCATTATTTCATTCTTTTTTAGTGGCTGAGTAATATCCCATTGAATATATGTACCATATCTTCTTTATCCATTCCTCTGTAGGAATTTAGGTTGCTTGCATGTCTCGGCTATTGTAAACAATGCTTCAGTGAACATTTGGCTGCATATATCCTTTTGGATCATGTTTTTCTCCAGATATATGCCCAGGAGTAGGATTGCATGATCATATGGTAGCTCTATTTTTTGTTTTTTTTTTAGGGACCCTCCATACTGTTCTCCATAATAGTTATATTAATTTACATTCCCATCAACAGTGTAGGAGGGTTCCCTCCCTTCCCTCCACACTCTCTCCAGCAATTATAGTTTGTGGATTTTTGATGATAGACATTCTGGCTGGTGTGAAGTGATATCCCATTGTAGTCTTATATCATTTCTCTAATAATTAGAGAACATCTAATTGAACGTCTTTTGATGTGCCTGTTGACTGTATGTATGTCTAATTTGGAGAAATGTCTATTTCTGGCCATTTTTCGAGTGAGTCATTTGTTTTGAGGCTGTTAAGCGCCATGAGCTGTTTGTAAATTTTGGAGACTAATCCCTTATCAGTCACATATTTGCAAATATTTTCTCCCAATCTGTGGGTTGTCTTTTCATTTTGTTTACATTTCCTTTGCTGTGCAAAAGCTTTTGAATTTAAGTAGGTACCATGTGTTCATCTTTATTTTTATTTCCATTATTCTGGGAGACAGATTGAAAAAAGATATTGCTTTGATTTATATCACAGAGTGTTCTGTTTATGTTTCCCTCTAGGAGCTTTATAGTGTCTGGCCTCACAGTTGGGGCTTTAATCCATTTTGAGCTTATTTTTGTTAGAGTTAAAGAATGATCTAATTCCCTTCTTTTTTTTAAACATGGAGCTGTCCCATTTTCCCAGCACCATTTGTTGAAGAGCATGTTTTTCCAGTGTTGTGTAGTCTTTCCTCCTTCATCATAGTTTAATTGGCCATAGGTGCATGGGCTTATTTCAGAGTTTTCTATTCCATTCCATTGATTTATATTTCTGTTTTTGTGTTAGTATCACACTGTTTTGATGACTGTAGCTTTGTATTATAGCCTAAAGTCAGGGAACCCGATTCCTCCCGATGAATTTTTCTTTCTCAGGATTGCTTTATCTATTAAAGTCTTTTGTGTTTCCTTAAAAATTTTGAGTTTTTTGTTATAGTCTGTGAAAAAAAAATGCCTTTGGTAATTTGACGAGGATGGCATTAAATCTGTACATTTCCTTGGGTAGTGCTCATTTGGACAATATTGATTATTCCAATTGACAAACATTGTATATCTTTCCATCTGTTTACCTCTTCTTTGATTTCTTTCACCACATCTTAAAGTTTTCAGAGTAGGGATCTTTTGTCTCCTTCAATAAATTCAATTCAGTCACTCAGTCCTGTCCGACTCTTTGTGACCCCATGAACCGGAGCACGCCAGACCTCCCTATCCATCACCAACTCCGGGATCCACCCAAACCCACGTCCATTGTATCAGTGATGCCATCCAACCATCTCATCCTCTGTTGACCCTTTATCCTCCTGCCCTCAATCTATCCCAGCATCAGGGTCTTTTCAAATGAGTCAGCTCTCCGCATCAGGTGGACAAAGTATTGGAGCTTCAGCTTCAACATCAGTCGCTCCAGTGAACACCCAGGACTGATCTCCTTTAGGATGGACTGGTTGGATTGCCTTGCGGTCCAAGGGACTCTCAAGAGTCTTCTTCGACACCACAGTTCAAAAGCTTCAGTTTTTTGGTGCTCAGCTTTCTTTATAGTCCAACTCTCACATCCATACATGACCACTGGAAAAAACATAGCCTTGACTACATGGACCTTTGTTAGCAAAGTAATGTCTCTGCTTTTTAATATGCTTTCTAGGTTGGTCATAACTTTCCTTCCAAGGAGCAAGCATCTTTTAATTTCATGGCTGCAATCACCATCTGCAATGATTTTGGAGCCCCCAAAAATAAAGTCTGACACTGTTTCCACTGTTTCATATCTATTTACCATGAAGTGATGGGACCGGATGCCATGATTTCAGTTTTCTCAATGTTGAGCTTTAAGCCAATTTTTTCACTCTCCTCCTTCACTTTCATCAAGAGGCTCTTTAGTTCTTCCTCACTTTCTGCCATAAGGGTGGTGTTATCTGCATATCTGAGGTTATTGATATTTGTCCTGGCAATCTTGATTCCAGCTTGTGCTTCCTCTAGCCCAGCGTTTCTCATGATGTACTCTGCACATAAGTTAAATAAGCAGGGTGACCATATACAGCCTTGACATACTCCTTTTCCTATTTGGAACCAGTCTGTTGTTCCATGTCCAGTTCTAACTGTTGCTTCCTGACCTGCATATAGGTTTCTCAACAGGCAGGTCAGGTGGTCTGGTATTCCCATCTCTTTCAGAATTATCCACAGTTTATTGTGATCCACACAGTCAAAGGCTTTGGCATAGTCAATAAAGCAGAAATAGATGTTTTTCTGTAACTCTCTTGCTTTTTTGATGATCCAGCGGATGTTGGCAATTTGATCTCTGGTTCCTCTGCCTTTTCTAAACCAGCTTGAACATCTGGAAGTTCACCGTTCATGTACTGTGAAGCCTGGCTTGGAGAATTTTGAGCACTACTTTACTAGCGTGTGAGATGAGTGCAGTTGTGTGGTCATTTGAGCATTCTTTGGCATTGCCTTTCTTAGGGATTGGAATGAAAACTGACCTTTTCCAGTCCTGTGGCCACTGCTGAGTTTTCCAAATTTGCTGGCATATTGAGTGCAGCAGTTTCACAGCATAATCTTTGAGGATTTGAAATCGCTCAACTGGAATTCCATCACCTCCTCTAGCTTTGTTCGTAGTGATGCTTTCTAAGGCCTACTTGACTTCACATTTCTGGATGTCTGCTTCTAGGTGAGTTATCACACCATCGCAATTATCTCGGTTGTGAAGCTCTTTTTTGTACAGTTATTCTGTGTATTCTTGTTACCTCTTCTTAATATCTTCTGCTTCTGTTAGGTCCATACCATTTCTGTCCTTTATCGAGCCCATCTTTGCATGAAGTGTTCCCTTGGTATCTCTAATTTTCTTGAAGAGATCTCTAGTCTTTCCCATTCTGTTGTTTTCCTCTATTTCTTTGCATTGATTGCTGAGGAAGGCTTTCTTATCTCTTCTTGCTATTCTTTGCAACTCTGCATTCAGATGCTTATATCTTTCTTTTTCTCCTTTGCTTTTTGCTTCTCTTCTTTTCACAGCTATTTGTAAAGCCTCCCCAGGCAGCCATTTTGCTTTTTTGCATTTTTTTTTCCCATGGGGATGGTCTTGATCCCTGTTTCCTGTACAGTGAGTGTCACAAACCCCCATCCATAGTTCATCAGGCACTCTATCAGATCTAGGCCCTTAAATCTATTTCTCACTTCCACTGTATAATCATAATGGATTTGATTTAGGTCTTACCTGAATGGTCTAGCAGTTTCCCTACTTTCTTTAAGTATGAATTTGGCATAATGAGTTCATGATCTGAGCCACACTCAGCTCCCGGTCTTGTTTTTGCTGACTGTATAGAGCTTCTCCATTTTGGCTGCAAAGAATATAATCAATCTGATTTCGGTGTTGACCATCTGGTGATGTCCATGTGTAGAGTCTTCTCTTGTGTTTTTGGAAGAGGATGTTTGCTATAACCAGTGCGTTCTCTTGGCAAAACTCTATTAGCCTTTGTCCTGCTTCATTCTGTATTCCAAGGCCAAATTTGCCTGTTACTCCAGGTGTTTATTAACGTCCCACTTTTGCATTCCAGTCCCCTATAATGAAAAGGACATCTTTTCTGGGTGTTAGTTCTAAAAGGTCTTGTAGGTCTTCACAGAACCATTGAACTTCAGCTTCTGCACCGTTACTGGTTGGGGCATAGACTCGGATTACTGTGATATTGAATGGTTTGCCTTGGAAATGAACATAAATCATTCTGTCATTTTTGAGATTGCCTCCAAGTACTGCATTTTAGACTCTTTTGTTGACCATGATAGCTACCCCATTTCTTATAAGGGATTCCTGCCCACAGTAGTAGATATAATGATCATCTGAGTTACATTCACCCATTCCAGTCCATTTTAGTTCACTGATTCCTAGAATGTTGATGTTCACTCTTGCCATCTCCTGTTTCACTGCTTCAAATTGCCTTGATTCATGGGCCTAACACTCCAGGTTCCTATGCAATATCGCTCTTTACAGCATCAGACCTTGCTTCTATCACCAGTCACATCCACAACCGGGTTTTGTTTTTGTTTTGGCTCCATCCCTTCATTCTTTCTGGGGTTATTTCTCCACTGATTTCCAGTAGCATATTGGGCCCCTACTGACCTGGGGAGTTCCTCTTTCAGTATCCTATCATTTTGCCTTTTCATACTGTTCATGGGGTTCTCTAGGCAAGAATACTTAAGTGGTTTGCCATTCCTTTCTCCAATGGACCACATTCTGTCAGACTTCTCCACCATGACCTTTGTAGTTTACCTTTAATCTCATAGTGTTATGGACTGAAGATGCTTGATATGATTTCAATTATCTTAAATTTACCAAGGTTCACTTTGTGGCCCAGCATGTGGTCAATACTAGAGAATGTCCCATGTGCACTTGAGAAGAATGTGTAGTCTGCTGCTTTTTGTTGAAATGTTCTATAATTATCAATTAAGGCCAACTAGTGCCATTTAAGACTTTTGTTTCCTTATTAATTTTCTGTCCAGATGATGTGTCCATTGATGAGACTGGGGTATTAAAGTCTCCCACTATTATTGTGCACTATGGACATCTTCCTTTATGGTTGTTAGTATTTGCCTTACATATTAAGGTGCTCTTATGTTGGGTACATATATACTTATAATTGTTATATCTTCTTCTTGGATCAAACCCTTGATTATTATGTAGTGTCTTTCTTTGTTTCTTACAACAGATTTTAAGTCTATTTTGTTTGATATGAATATTGCTATTCCAGCTTTCTTTTGATTTCCATTTGCAGATTAAATATCTTCTGCTGCTGCTAAGTCACTTTAGTCATGTCTGACTCTGTGCGACCCCATAGACAGCAGCCCACCAGGCTCCAGGCAAGAACACTGGAGTGGGTTGCCATTTCCTTCTCCAATGCATGAAAGTGAAAAGTGAAAGTGAAGTCGCTCAGTCGTGTCCGACTCTTCACGATCCCATGGACTGCAGCCCACCAGGCTCCTCCATCCATGGGATTTTCCAGGCAAGAATACTGGAGTGGGGTGCCATCGCATCCCCTTATTTTCAGTCTGCAAGTGTCCAAAGGTCAGAGATGAGTCTCTTGTAGAAAGCATATGCAGGTCTTGTTTTTGTATCCACCCAGCCAGACTATGTTTTGTGGTTGGTGCATTTAATCCATGTACATTTAAGATAATTATCAACATGTATGATCCTCTCATCATTTTCTTAATTGTTTTGTCTTTATTTTCTGTAGGTCTTTTCCTTCTCTTGTGTTTCCTGTCTAGAGAAGTTACTTTAGCATTTGTTGTATAGCTGGTTTGGTGGTGCTTAACTTTCACTTATCTGGAAAGCTTTTGATTGCTCCATCAAATCTGAATTAGAGTCTCACAGGGTATTCTTTGTTGTAGGTTCTTCTCTTCCATCACTTTGAATATATTGTGCCATTCCCTTCTGGCTTGTAGAATTTCTGTTGAGAATTCAGCTGATAACCTTATAGTTCCTTTGTATGTTTTTTGTCATTTTTCCCTTATTACATTTAATATTTTATCTTTGTTTTTAATTTTTGTCAGTTTGATTACAATGTGTCTCAATGTGTTCCTTATTGGGTTTATCCTGCTTGGGACTCTCTACACTTTCTAGACTTGATTAACTATTTATTTTCCCATGTTAAGGAAGTTTTCAGCTATTATCTTTTCAAATATTTTGTCAGATCCTTTCTCTCCCTCTTCTCCTTCTGGGACCCCAAAAATGCAAATGTTGGTGCTTTTGATGTTCTCCCAGAGGTCTCTTAGGCTGTCTTTACTTCTTTTCATTCTTTTCTCTGTATTCTGTTTTGTAGCAGTGATTTCCACCATTCTGTCCTCTAGATCACTTATCCATTCTTCTACCTCAATTATTCTGCTATTAATTTCTTCTAGGGTATTATTCACCTCTGTTTCTTCTTTAGCTCTTCTAAGTCTTTGGTAGACATTTCTTTCATCTTCTCTATTCTTTTTCTGAGATCTTGCCTCATCTTCGTTGTCATTATTCTGAATTCTTTTTCTGGAAGGTTGCCTATCTCTACTTTAGTTGTTTTCCTGGGGATTTATCTTGTTCTTTCATCTGGGATATAATCTTATATCTTTTCATTTTGATTAGCTTTCTGTGATTGTGGTTTTGTTCTGGAGCTTGCAGGATTGTAGTTCTTCTTGCTTCTTCTGCTTTCGCTCTGATGGATGAAGCTAAGAGGCGTCTGCAAGCTTCCTGATGGGAGGGACTGGCATCAGGACTCCTGGGGAAAACTGGGTCTTGCTTTTGGTGGGCAAGGCCATGCTCAGTAAAACTCTAATCCAATTGTCTGCTGATGGGTGGGGCTGCTGTCCCTCCCAGTTAGTTATTTGGCCTGAGGTAACCTTGGCCTAGTGTCTACAGGCTCTGTGGTAGGGCTAATGGTGACTCCCAAGAGGTCTCACACCAACAGGCACTTCCCGTGACTGCTGCTGCCAGTTCCCCCATCCCCATGGTGAGCCACTGCTGACCTATGCCTCCAGAGGAGAACCTCCAGCAGATAGTTCTGGCTCAGTCTCCTGTGGGGTCACTTCTCCTTTCCTCTGGATCCTGGTGCACACAAGGTTTTGTTTGTCTTCTTCAGGACTGAAGTCTCTGCTTCCCCCCTCCAATGGAAGTCTTGCAATCCAATTCCACTGACCTTTAATGTCAGATTCCCTGGGAATTCCTAATCCCATTGCTGAATTCCCAGACTGGGAAGCCTGATGTAGGACTGGGAATCTTTAAAACAGGGTAAGAACTTCTTTGGTATCATTGCTGTCCAGTTTGTGGGTCACCCACCAGTGGGTATGGGATTTTATTTTATCATGATGTGCCCCTCTTACCATCTCATTGAAGTTTCTCCTTTGTCCTTGGACATGGGTTATATTTTTGTGTGTGTGGGATCCAGCATCCTCCTATCAATGGTTGTTCAATAGCTGGATGCAGTTTTGGAATTCTCACAGGAGGAGCTCACATCCTTCTACTTCACCATCTTGAACAAATCTGAAATGCAACTGATTTCTGTATGTTAATCTTGTATCCTGCTATCTTGCTGAATTTATTTATCAGTTCTAGCAGTTTTTCTGTGAAGTCTTTAGGATTTTCTATATGTCATCTGCATACAATGACAACTTTTTCTCTTCCCTTCCAATTTCGAATTTTTTTTTTCCTTGTCTGATCACTGTGGCTAGCTTCTTAATCAAATTTATAGGTGCTTGCACAGCAAAAGAAACAATCAACAAAATGAAAAGACAGCCTTCAGACTGGGAGAAAATATTTGGAAACAACGTGACTGACAAAGCTTTAAATTCCAAAATATGTGAACAACTCATACAATTCAATAACAAAAAAGATGATGCTGTTAACATGCTGCACTCATTATACCAATAAACTTGGAAAAGTCAGCAATGGCCACAAGACTGGAAAAGGTCAGTTTTCACTCCAATCTCAAAGAAAAGCAATGTCAAAGAATGTTCAAATCACCGTACAACTGCATTTATTTCACATGCCAGCAAGATTATGCTCAAAATCATTTATGCTAGGCTTCAGCAACATGTGAACTGAGAACTTCCTATTGTTCAAGCTGTATTTAGAAAAGGCAGAGGAACCAGAGGTCAAATTACCAACATCCGTTGGATCATAGAAAAAGCAAGTATTTCCAAAAAGCATCTACTTCGGCTTCACTGACTAAAGTCTTTGACTGTGTGGATCACAACAAACTGGAATATTCTTGAAGAGATAGGAATACCAGACCACATTACCTGCCTCCTGAGAAACCTGTGTACAGGACAAGAAACAACAGTTGGAGCTGGACATGGAACAAAGGACTGGTCAAAAATTGGGAAGGAATTATGTCAAGGCTGTATATTGCTACCCTGCTTATTTAATTTATATGTGGAGTACAACACGTGAAATGCTGGGGTGGATGAATCACAAACTGAAATCAAGATTGCCTCGAGAAATATCAACAAGCTTAGTTATGCAGATGATACTACTTTAATGACAGAAGGTGAAGAGGAACTAAAGAGCCTCTTGATGAAGGTGAAAGAGGAGAATGAAAAAGCTGGCTTAAAACTCAACATTCAAAAAAATGTAGATCATGGCATCCAGTCCTATCACTTCATGGCAAATGGGGAAAATGTGGAAACAGTGTCAGATTTCATTTTGGCGGTGCTCCAAAATCATTGCAGATGGTGACTGCAGCCATGAAATCAAAAGACACTTGCTCCTTGAAAGAAAAGCTATGACCAATCTAGGCAGTGTTTTAAAAAGCAGAGACATCACTTTGCCAACAAAGGTCCATATAGTCAAAGCTATGGCTTATCCAGTAGTCATGTATGGATGTGAGAGTTGGACCATAAAGAAGGCTGAGTGCCAAAAAATTGATGCTTTTGAACTATGGTGCTGGAGAAGACTCTAGAGAGTCCCTTGAACTTCAAGGAGATCAAATCAGTCAACCCTAAAGGATATCAACCCTGAATATTCATTGGAAAGACTGATGCTGAAGCTAAAGCTCCAATATTTTGGCCACCTGATGAGACAAGCCAACTCATTGGAAAAGACCCTGATGCTGGGAAAGATTGAGGGCAAGAGGAGAAGAGGCAACAGAGGATGAGCTGATTGTATAGCATCACTGACTCAGTAGATATGAGTTTGAACAAACTCCGGGGAATAGTGAAAAGACAGGGAAGCTTGGTGTGCTGCATTTCTTGGGGTGGTAAAAAGTCAGACATGACTTAGTAACTGAACAACAATGTATATGTGTGTGTGTGTGTGTGTGTGTGTATCTGAATCATTTTTCTGTATACCTGAAAGTAACACAACAGTATAAATCAACTATTGTTGTTTAATCATTAAGTTGTGTTGACTCTTTTGCAACTCCATGGACTGTAGCCCACCAGGCTCCTCTGTCCATGGAATTTCTCAGGCAAGAATACTAGAGTGAGTTGCCATTTCCATCTCCAGGGGATCTTCCTGATGCAGGGCTTGAACTCACATCTCTTGCATTGGCAGGCAAATTCTACCACTAAGTCACCTGGGAAGCCCAAAAGCTTACTTAAATAATTTTTTTTTTAATTAAAAAGCTTTGAATATAATAGAAACTTTCTTGAACAATATAGAGTTTGAACTACAAGGTTGATAAATTGAACCTTGTTCTTGAACATTACAAAATATTACACTAACGTGTTTCTTTTAGTGAACTAATTGTTAAAGAGCCTGAATCATGTCAAGGTTTTATTCTACTTTTGAAACTGAAGTCTTTTCTTATTATCTTGTAGTTGTATTCACAAAGACTATTATGTAAATATACCTTTCAGTGTCTACAGAGAGAAATGTAGTTTGATAAGTTTTTAAGACAATTTTGAGTGTTCATTCAAAGTAAATATTCCTAGAGTATGCACATAACAACTGAAGGATTTAATCAGTTAATCTATAAAGTTTCTCAAGAAAGGGGGGGAAAGAGTGAGACAAAAAGATATGAAGAAGCAATCTTTAGACAAATAGCTAATTATTTTCTGTAAGGAGAGAGAAGAAAATTTAGAAGTATCTTTTAAAAGATTTTGACATATACACACACAAAAGAGAGTGTCATGCAGCTAATTTTGACATAATATGGGTTCTTGAGAATCTTATCAAGTCATCTGATCAAAATCCTACATTCAATCCCCAAAGATGTAAATGAAGGGGGTATCCTCCCACTTAAATAAGATAGACACTCTTTTGGACAAATAAGGCAATTCTCTTACAAGGCCTTGTAAATTCTCGGTTTCTAAAGTCTCTAGAAAATTTCCAGCCAAATATTGAAGTCCATGCAATGGGATGATGTGCCAGCCAATTTAATTTATGAGCATATCTGTAATTTTTTACTTCAAATTATCAAGAAAAGGTTGAAAATCCTTTGAAAATGTCAACAGCAGCTAATCCTGAACACTATTTAAAGATGATGCTTAGAGACATGTTTTCTCACATTTCTCATTAGCTTCAGCTAAAGAATATTTAAGGCAAATTTTGGGCCCCATTGCTTCCTTGGACCAATTGAAGAAAGCAGACTATTGGACAGTTGGAATTTTGTTTCCTTTTAGTTCTAAAGCTCTGTTCAAATGAGCGATTTCATTCATATTAGACATTCTGTAAAGTGGCCTATGTGGTTTCAAATTGCTTTGGTGAAATTATGCCAGTTAGAAAGATATGCACAAGAATGGACTCCCAATGTTAAGCATAAGAAAGGCAGGAGGTTAGCCTGGAGGAGGTGTGGTTTATGCTGAAACGACCCCATGAGAACTGACAAGTGTCTGTAAGGATGCCTCTTGTGCAGTTCTGTGCTCTGGAGTTTAACAAAGACCACTAATTACCTACTGGGGCAAAATATCTTGGCTCAGGCAGACAAAATTAAATTGAAAAGGCAGACAGGCAGAGTATTAGACATGCAGATATTAGGACCTATAAAGCAGTTTTTTCAAAGAAAAATATAAGCCTGGTCTAATAACAAAATTCCAAGGGATTTGATTCCTAAGAAAACATAATAAACCCAATACTGAAAGACTTCAAGGAAAGAGAGAAGTTTAATTCAGCAGATCTTACCTTCAGACCAGAGCAGGAGGCACCTGGTGCAGGTGGAGGAAGAGGGCCTCAGGTATGGGCACCATCACTGGGCCAAGCCTTCCTGGTCAAGGCAGGAAGCTCCCAGAACTTCTATTTCTGTGAGTGCCTTCCAGCAAAGACCAGCAGTGGCATCCCTACAGCTGGACAAGTTGGTTTGATGCTTCTTTGCAATGAGAACAGGCACTATAAGGAATCATGGCATCTCCATGAGAGGCTTCTGGAAAGAACCCATTGTACGATTTGGATCTGGCTGGGTGAGTTGAGAGAGGGTCAGAGAAAGCCAGAGTTTGCCCTGTTGGGATGCCAGAGAGCAGAGGCAATTCATCCTATCCAGGAGGGGCAGACCAGATGAGAAGAGGATAAAGGTTGTAAACGATCAAGAAATTGAAGCCACTTGGCAGTTTCCTGGTGGTCCTGTGGTTAGGACTCTGTCCTTCCACAGCAGGAGGCATGAGTTCAATACCTGGTTAGGAAACTAAGATCCCACCAGCTGCACAGGGCAGCCCAAAAAAAAAAAAAAAAGAAGAAGAGAAAAATGAAAGAAACTGAAGCCCCTCATTTCAGCCAAGAGAAGGAGTGTTCGTTATTTTGTATGTGGCACAGGAACTTTTTTTGTCTGTGCTTACAAGTGGCCTGAAGTGTGACCTTAGACCTTAGAGTAACCTCATTTGAGGCTGGTGCTATGTAAAACTGCTTAGATTCACCAAGAATCTAAACTGTCTGGACATCTATTTTCGCCATTTCTTACAACTAAAGATTTGGGCAATAGATACAGGGTAGCAATTAGCATTAATGGGCATCCTTGGTGTCTCAGTGGTAAAGAATCCACATCCACCTTCCATGAAAGAGACATGGATTCAATCCCTGGGTTGGGGAGATCCCTTGGAGAAGAAAATGTCAACCCACGCCAGTATTCTTGCCTGGGAAATCCCATGGACAGAGGAGCCTGGCAGGCTACAGTCCATGGGGTCACAAAGAATTGACACAACTTAGCAACTAAACAACAACAAATCATACTATAGGATGGGGAGGTGAGTTACAAGAACGTGTCCAAGCTAGTGGTGGCAGGATAGAGGGAATCATCCAGTGCAGTTGTGGGTGAGGGGGCCAAGAGGCAGGGCTTGGTTCCAGGGAAATGTTCTGATGAGCTGAGAACCAAACTGAGTCCCGGCAGAGAAGTAGATAATCCTCAGGTAAGGTGCACAAAGGGGAGAAGACATTTGAGCAGAAAAATACCAGCACACACAAAGGAAAAGAGTTTTTAAGCTTAGGGTAGGTTAGGAGA
Organism: Bubalus bubalis; assembly: GCF_019923935.1. Taxonomy (NCBI): domain Eukaryota; kingdom Metazoa; phylum Chordata; class Mammalia; order Artiodactyla; family Bovidae; genus Bubalus; species Bubalus bubalis. The sequence goes on from NC_059176.1 coordinate 67,135,666, forward strand.
AACTCAAGGAATCCAAAGTATAGAGAAATGAGAATGTGTGTGGGCATGAGGCTGATGTTAATGACCTTTCTGAATAGCTAATTTGATCTTGGTGGTGATTTAGTCGCTAAGCCATGTCTGACTCTTGCAACCCCATGGACTGTAGCCTGCCAGGCTCCTCTGTCCTTGGGATTCTCCAGGTGAGAATACTGGAGTGCATTGCCATTTCCTTCTCCAGTTTGATATTACATGATTAATAAACATGGAAAGGTTTTAAGTGGTGGATTAACATGATCATGTTAGATAAGAGGCAAATCCAAGGTACGGAGAAGTCAGCTAGGCAGCTTTCTCAATAAATCTGGAATGACCCAGTGAAGGCTTTAGAACTACAGCTCTGCTGATGGAACTGAGGAGGAAAGTGACAGAGCCTTTTTTCTTTACAGTTGGAGGTGAATGAGGCCTAAGCCTCAGGAGCCTCCCTTTGCACTGGCCCCTTTCATGTTCCTGGGAGTGACCTGTGGAAAGTCTTAGTCACATGTTTTTGTAAAGTTTGGAAAATAAGATATTTTACGTGATCAGTTGAATGTCCCTTCCCCCTCAGGTTGGGAAGAAGTGGGTGCCAATGAGAACTCAGGGTCTGGCTAAGGAAGGTTCACTCAGGGTCATGTGGTTCATGATCATTTTCACGTACAGTTGTTACTAGCCATCCAGTGTAGGAATTACTTTCAGGAACATTTCTGTTGCTCACCATGCTGATCACCCAGCATTGTGACCTAAACAGTTAGAGCTGTTATCTTGAGAAAACATTTCCTATGGCTTGGCACATCTGCAGTGGAAGCAAAACAGCTGTGACACAGACAGCCAGAAGCTGGTCTGTGGAAAATCCTTCCAATTACTAGACATGTAATCATTCATCTAGAGCCAACATCCTGGAATGTGAAGTCAAGTGAGCCTTAGGAAGCATCACTACGAACAAAGCTAGTGGAGGTGATGGAATTCCAGTTGAGCTATTTCAAATCCTGCAAGATGATGCTGTGAAAGTGCTGCACTCAATATGCCAGCAAATTTGGAAAACTCAGCAGTGGCCACAGGACTGGAAAAGGTCAGTTTTTATTCCAATCCCAAAGAAAGGCAATGCCAAAGAATGTTCAAACTACCGCACGATTGCACTCATCTCACACGCTAGTAAAGTAATGCTCAAAATTCTCCAAGCCAGGCTTCAGCAATACGTGAACCGTGAACTTCCTGATGTTCAAGCTGGTTTTAGAAAAGGCAGAGATCAAATTGCCAACATCCGCTGGATCATGGAAAAAGCAAGAGAGTTACAGAAAAACATCTATTTCTGCTTTATTGACTATGCCAAAGCCTTTGACTGTGTGGATCACAATAAATTGTGGAAAATTCTGAAAGAGATGGGAATATCAGACCACCTGACCTGCCTCTTGAGAAACCTGTATGCAGTTCAGGAAGCAACAGTTAGAAGTGGACATGGAACAACAGACTGGTTCCAAATAGGAAAAGGAGTTCATCAAGGCTGTATATTGTCACCCTGCTTATATAACTTCTATGCAGAGTACATCATGAGAAATGCTGGACTGGAAGAAACACAAGCTGGAATCAAGATTGCTGGGAGAAATATCAATAACCTCAGATACACAGATGATACCACCCTTATGGCAGAAAGTGAAGAGGAACTAAAAAGCCTCTTGATGAAAGTGAAAGTGGAGAGTGAAAAAGTTGGCTTAAAGCTCAACATTCAGAAAATGAAGATCATGGCATCTGGTCCCATCACTTTATGGGAAATACATGGGGAAACAGTGGAAACAGTGTCAGACTTTATTTTTTTGGACTCCAAAATCACTGCAGGTGGTGATTGCAGCCATGAAATTAAAAGATGCTTACTCCTTGGAAGGAAAGTTATGACCAACCTAGATAGCATATTGAAAAGCAGAGACATTACTTTGCCAACAAAGGTTCGTCTAGTCAAGGCTATGGTTTTCCCAGTGGTCATGTATGGATGTGAGAGTTGGACTGTGAAGAAGGCTGAGCGCCGAAGAATTCATGCTTTTGAACTGTGGTGTTGGAGAAGACTGTTGAGAGTCCCTTGGACTGCAAGGAGATCCAACCAGTCCATTCTGAAGGAGATCAGCGCTGGGATTTCTTTGGAGGGAATGATGTTGAAGCTGAAACTCCAGTACTTTGGCCACCTCATGTAAAGAGTTGACTCATTGGAAAAGACTCTGATGCTGGGAGGGATTGGGGGCAGGAGGAGAAGGGGACGACAGAGGATGAGATGGCTGGATGGCATCACTGACTCGATGGACGTGAGTCTGAGTGAACTCTGGGAGTTGGTGATGGACAGGGAGGCCTGGCATGCTGTGATTCATGGGGTCGCGAAGAGTCGGACACGACTGAGCGACTGAACTGAACTGAACGATCTAAATAGAAGATGTGATTACCATAGGTCTCCTCTTAGGAATATACTTGATATATATACTTGAACAATATTCAAACACTCCCAAATATTTTTCTGGGTAGGAATAACAGGTAACAGAGATTTGAAGAATTTCTGTGATTGTCAAGTACAAACTCTTAGCCATTCTATAGGCCCTGAATGTACATCCATATGTGAAGTTGTGTGGGTTGTTTTTTTTTTTTTTTTTGCATTCCAACATGATAGATCATATTGTGGGATATTTGATGAACCTTTGATACATCATATGAAACAGCATATAAATCATTTCAAAACAATAATTCATTAAGACAAAGGTATACATTTCAAAAAGTACTGATAAACTCTTGAATTTTTTGATAATCCACTTAATGAAATGGAGCAAACCATATGAGTTCATTGGAAAAATAAATTCCTCACTGACTTGACACAAAATACTGCTTTCAACAAAGATTTCAGAGACAGAAAATCCTTCAAAGATGTTGCTGCAATGAAACATGATAATAAACTGATCACTGGACCAGGGAAAAATTCAAATACCCTGAAATTCTATAATTCACACACAGGAGAACTGAAACAGCAATCTCCTTAATTTGACAGCAATGTCAAAAATTTATATGACATTACCAGTAATGAGTTGAGAAACTAAATAAATTTTTCTAACGTATCAATAACAAAAAGAAAAACTTCATAAACCATACTGAAGGCTCTAGTATCTATTTCCTCCAAAGAAAGCATTATAGCTGCTGTTAGATGAAGGAGTCAAAAAGGACACAGTCAAAAATGTAGGGAAAAAAAGTAATATGGGGAGACTTCCACAGTGGTCCAGTGCCTGAGACACTCCACTCCCAATGAAGGGGACCCAGGTCCGATTTCTATTCGGAGAACTTGATCCCACTCACCACAAATAAGAGTTAGCATGCCACAGCAAAGATCCAAGTGCCCACATGTTGCAACTAAGACCTGGAGCAGCCAAATAAATTAATCAAAATAAATATTCAAATAATAAAAATTTTAAAAAATCTTTCTTTTAAAAAAGTAATGTGGGGCATCAGACAATTAATAAAAATATATTTCTAGATTTTTAAATATTTTCTGTATTTTAAATTTTTTAATGTGTGATTTACTGTGATTTCTTCTTACTCTAAATACCTATTCAGTTTCATACAAATATTATAGCCACAATTTTGTATTATTTTTCTTTAAATAAACCCCAGCTCTTGGCCAAGCTCTAAGCTCCACAAACTTAGTCTTCTGCTTACCCTGCACTTTCCCAAGAGTTATCTTCCCACCAACTTCATTCCTTCAAAATCCAGACAGCATCACTATAATGTCACCTTTTTCCTACTGGTTCAGCAATCTCTTCAATTATTTACTAATTCTCCTAAATGTGATTGGGTTTTTAACATACTTTGAAGTGCAACTCATTTAAGAAGAGTCCATATTTTAGAGATGAATCCATAAATGTTCCTAACAATTCAGGAATTCTCATTGATTTAAATAAAGTTGAAGCTGTGAGTCACATTTTAACTCTATTCTTACAAACCCAGAATAGATTTGTTAACAAATAATCTATAACTGCTTCTTTCCACACCACACAGCCCTTCTAGACTAAATATTACCTATTAGACTTTCATCTTTGCATTGTTACTTTTGTAAACAGCTCTTTTGCCCCTTTTCTGTTTGTTCATCTCTATTTTCCTTAAACTTTAATTATAAAAATGATATCATCAAGTAACATTTAACCTACCTGCTGACTTCTGCATTATTAAATATACACAGTGCCTTGCTGAACCTTTTGATTCCTTTCCGGGATTAAAAGGAGTCAAGAATGAACAATTAAGTAGTTAATGAGTGACTGACTCTTTACCCTCAGCTTACTCCTTAGCAAATCTGCAGGTGGACCACAGGGGCAACATAGCATCCAAAGACGGATCAGAAGTCAGCAGGTCTGCAAGCAATGTAAAAAGTGATGAAGAATCTGACCTCCTACCTTAATGATTAACTTGTTTGCTCCTTTTCCCTTTAAAAATCGTTACGGCTGAGCAGAATCTTTAGAGTTGGTCTCAGAACATGATTCCACCTTCTCCCCAGATTGCTGGCTTTTCTGAATAAAGCGCCTTTCCTTTTTACTGACACTTGCCCCTCAATTCGGAGAAGGCAATGGCACCCCACTCCAGTACTCTTGCCTGGAAAACCCCATGGACAGAGGAGCCTGGTGGGCTGCAGTCCATGGGGTCGCTAAGAGTCGGACACGACTGAATGACTTCACTTTCACTTTTCACTTTCATGGATTGGAGAGGGAAATGGCAAACCACTCCAGCGTTCTTGCCTGGAGAATCCCAGGGATGGCGGAGCCTGGTGGGCTGCCATCTTTGGGGTTGCACAGAGTCGGACATGACTGAAGCGACTTAGCAGCAGCAGCCCCTTAATTAATGGCTTTTGTGCAGTGAGCAGCCAAACCTGTGTTCTATAACACTTTCAAAAGCAAAGTATCTATATCCTAGAAACAAGTATAATTTTTTGTTGCTCTCGACATTGGAGAAACAGATTTTAACATCATGCTTTCTATGAAGTCTTTCCTGTTAATATGGTAAGTGAATCTGAGTGCTTTCAGTTAGAGGAAGAAGAATTGGCTTGAAAAAAAAAATGGAATTTCCATTGTACTAAATCAATGGACTATTGGCAATTTCATATGGCTAATCCAATGTAATAAGCAATTACCTTTTAAGTAAAAGTTTGGTTTGGCTTAGAGAATAACCAAAAATGCTCTTAGGAAAAAAAACTCCAGTTTTTTGTTTTGTTTTGTGTATTTGTTAGAACAAGAATGAGTGTGGTCACCAACTCCCTTACCAACTGAACACATTTTTTAAAACCCAAGTTGATAAATTTCAACTTGCCAAAAATTATTTCCATCATCTTACTTACTATCATTGAAAATAAAATAAATGAATAAAAAGTGGTGTATATCTATTTTGTACTTGGTATAGACAGGGCAGAATAACAGTTCAATCACAGTCTTACTCCAATATGCTTGTATTTCTATTTAAAGTTTTTAGCATATACTTATGAAAAGATGATGAAATTGCAAGACCATAAACAGCTGTCAAATAAATAATAAAGAAAAGAGCACTGCCTCATTTCAGCAAAGAGAGACCAGAAGGGAAAGAGCACACATCCAAATGCAGAAAGAATGCAGAAATCTAAGCAACAAGGCAAGTATTGGCTGTGTACACGCCAGTATTTTTGCCTGGAGAATCCCATGGACAGAGGAGCCTGGTGTCACATTCCAGCAATCACTGTAGTTTCCTTCCAGAGGTCTGAGCAGCAGGTGTAAGTAATGGTGAAATGCAGGGAGCTTCCTAGGTCTAAACCAAACATCAGCTGGAAAATCATCCAGAAGATCCATCAATAGGGAAGGTGTGGGTCCATCCTGTTCATTTTTGGGTACCTAAGTGAAGGTGGTCAGACCAACACCTTCCACCTCTGGGGGTGACAGTGACCACTGGCAACTAACCCTGGGCAAGCACCACCTTCATTCTGTGCTGGATGCTAAGAACTTGTCCTCACAATGACAGTTATATATTGTTACTGGTGGAATAAAGGGGGAGAACTTATATTCAAAGATTCAATAGTTCTTCCAAAATTTAACAGCTAGTCAGTTTTTGGATTTAGGATTGATGCCACTGACATCTGACTTCAAAATGCAGGAGAAATTTATATGCACAAATGCACACACACATAAGCTATTCATATTATTCTACATTAATCTTCAGGTTATCCAAGTTAATAAAAAATTTATTACTGGTAAAGTTGTTACTGACCCAGGTTCTTGTACTCTTCAACCAATACAAATTGATAACAGGCCAGATGAGAAATTCAGGCAAGGCTTTGATGGACTTGTGCTGAAGCATGACAAAACAAGGAACAGTTTCCCTTGCTCGCCCCTGGAGCCACGGGGTGGGAGGGGAGAACAAGGTCCCTTAAATGGGTGAAAGCTGGGGCAGATCCATGGATTGGACTGGAGGGGTAGCTTAGGTGGTCTGCTCACCCCTTTGGCAGCACCCTGTGTGGGAATCATGTGCAGAACCCACTTTACTCCCCAAATCTCAGAAGTACCAGTTGGGTTTTTGGTCTTTTTGTATCTTATTGTTCATAATTTGCTCCAACTGTGCATGCAGTTATTTTTAGTCCCTCATAGTTTTATTTGTAATTTGTTGCTCAAGGAAATATTTATCTAGGTGCAGCAAAGGGTCCCAGATCCCAGGTCCCAGCTTATCTAAATATATTACCTCCCAACTCATTTTAAAACATTGGAATTTAGTAACTTTTTATTCAGAATGTACATTGTCCTTGTATATTCCCATTTCTTTATGGAGAAATTGATTTCTTTATGGAGAAAATTCCCATTTCTTTATGGAAAAAAATTCTAGATTTAATTCATTTCAGCATTTTCCAAGATTATCCTTATCATGGAGTCAACCCATGATGATAGCCAAAAGAATTTCACTAAACCTATTAGTTGGATGATTTGGGGCAAATTATTTTAAGCTCCTGGATATTTTTGAGGTTGTGGCCTTGAATATCCTCAAGTTAACTTTCAGATGTAAAGGTTTATTAAGTCTAAATAATTAAAATTCACCAAATATGCAATAAAAGGTAGAAATATGAGATATTAACTACTAATTTAAAAAAAATATATTTCAATAAATACTGCCAAACAGAGGATATGAAACCCAACACACTCTGTAAAACAAGGCAAAATATTCAAGGCTTCCTGCTGTACTTGTTTTTAGCAAAAACAAAACCAAAAAAGTCACTTAATCATCTACTAGAAAATTCTTTTCCATGGCTCTTGCCCCTATTTTAGGAAACTAAGGCATTATTTTGGGTAGTACTAACAATCTCCAAATTACCATGACTTAGTGCAATAAAACTTTCTATAAGAATGCAATGTATATACTGGTGGTTGGCAAGGGACCACAACACAGTGAAAGCCAGGAGACACTCACGCCATCCTGTGGCTCTGGCCTCAACTGCCATGCCTTGGAAGGTTTTGCATTCACACGTGGATGAGCCGTGGGAAAGGGGAGCCTGGGCAGCAGCCCTAGAGAGGGGCGATGGCCATTTTCATGGAGCTTGTGCCCTTGCTTCCTCTCCCTGGATATCTTCAGTTTAGTTCAGCTGCTCAGGCATGTCTGATTCTTTGTGACCCCATGAACTGCAGCATACCAGGCTTCCTTGTCCGTCACCCACTCCTGAAATTCATATCCATTGAGTCGGTGATGCCATCCAACCATCTCATCCTGTCATCCCCTTCTTCTCCTCCCTTCAATCTTTCCCAGAATCAGGGTCTTTTACAATGAATCAGTTCTTCACATCAAGTGGCCAAAATATTGGAGCTTCAGCTTCAGCATCAAGTCCTTCCAATGAATATTCAGGGCTGATTTCCTTTAGGATGGACTGATTTGATCTCCTTGCAGTCCAAGGGACTCTCAAAAGTCTTCTCCAACACTACAGTTCAAAAGCATCAATTTTTCGATGTTCAGCTTTCTTTATAGTCCAACTCTCACACCCATACATGACTGCTGGAAAAATCATAGCTTTGACTAGACGGACCTTTGTTGGCAAAGTAACATCTCTGCTTTTTAACATACTAAGTTTGTCATAGCTTTTCTTCCAAGGAGAAAGCATCTTTTAATTTCATGGCTGCAGTCACCATCTGCAGTGATATTGGAGCCCAGGAAAATAAAGTCTGATACTTTATTCCATTGTTTTCCCATCTATTTGCCATAAAGTGATGGGACTGGATGCCATGATCTTCGTTTATTGAATGCTGAGTTTTAAGACAGCTTTTCCACTCTCCTCTTTCACTTTAATCAAGAGGTTCTTTAGTTCCTCTTGCTTTCTGCTATAAGCATGGTATTATCTGCATATCTGAGGTTATTGATATTTCTCCCAGCAATCTTGATTCCAGCTTGTGCTTCATCCAGCCCAGGATTTCTCATGATGTATTCTGCATTTAAGTCAAATAAGCAGGGTGACAATATACAGCTTTGAGGTACTCCTTTCCCAATTTGGAATCAGTCTGTAGTTCCATGTCCAGTTCTAACTGTTGCTACTTGACCTGCATACAGATTCCTCAGGAGGCCGTAAGGTGGTCTGGTATTCCCATCTCTTTCAGAATTTTCCACAGTTTTTTGTGCTCCACACAAAGGCTTTGGCATACTCTGTAAAGCAGAATATCTTAGCATTGTTTTAAATTGTATTGCCATGGTTACATGTGAGCGTGAGCTCCCCCCAATTTATTGACTCCTCCTCTCTCAATCCACTTTTCCTTCCTGTGGGTTTTTTTTTTTGCCCCCTGGGACCTAAGGTGCAGATATAGTAAGAATAGTTACTTTTCCCTATGAAACATTTTCTTCCAGTCTGTGGCTCAACTGTAGACATTATGTACAGTCCTTTTCATTCCACAAATGTCTTCAAATATTAAGAATTTTAATTTTTAAAAAATCACACATACAGTCGAAATTCTTAGAGATTGAGAATCTCCACCCTTGCCTGATTTTTGCTTAGAGTGAACCTGGCCCTTTATCCTCCCTATGGTCTGCCTATTACTTTCAGAGCAGCATTTCTCCATATTCACTGAGAGACAAATCCAGAACAGTATTTGTTTTACAAAAGTTTTTTTAAAAAATAGAATTGCTTTGTCATAAGCATATTCAGGAAATCCTGACAATTTGCTCCTTGATCAAGTTTTATCAATTTCCAAAATCTTTCTTTTTCCCACATGCCAACATTTGACATTGCACATTTGCTTTCTGGCCTAATGCTAGCCTGGAACCAGTGAGGTTGAGATTTTTTTTTTTTTCAGATGCATTCTTGTCTTGAGGTTCCTCTCCAAGAGGCTTGTTCACAAGTTCTGACGTTTATATAGCAGTATTTGTCTTTTTATAAATCATGTGTAGTTTCCTTCCAATACGGGATACCAATTTCTTATGTGGGGTGTACATATTTATCTCCCAGTCAGCAGTTTATTTTACCTTTCTTCCTGCAAGATATGAGTTGTTAAAGCAGTGCAACCTATGGATTCTTTCTTTACAGTTGGCAATGTTTAGCTTTGGCTTTATAGCTGTAAGACCACCCCTAAACAAGATCTTTTAAAACGGTAGTCTCTGAAGGCCTTTGGCCCCAAAACGTTCCCAAGGGGGTATGTGGGGTTTCATCTATTGCCTTCAAGGTGCAAAATCCCACTTAAAATGCTCTTAAGCATCATGACTGGAAAAACCTGATCTAATAAAAGTTATCCTCTGCTTCAAAACCCGGAAACTGAAGCCCAGGAGCCAGGCTCACAACCTGCTTCTTCAAAGCACTCTTGAATCTCACCGCAGAACGTAGTTAACCGGTGTTTAGAAACTAGGCCGGTCCACAGACGCTGCGGGAGGGCTGTGTGGGGCCCAGAACCGCTTCCCCGGAGCGGAGAGTTTGGGGGGGAGGGGGTCGGGCCACCTCCCCGGGGCGGGGTGAGGGGTCGGGGAGGTCACAGCACTCCACTCCAGGCTCCAAGCCGCGGGCGATGAGACTCAGCACAGCCCGCACCGCCGGCGCCGAGCGCCAAAAACCCGCGCAGACGCGGAAGGCCGCAGCAGCTCGGAGGCGGCACCGCGCGGCGGAAGTGGAAGCAGACGGGTACGATTCAATTGTCTTGTACTGTAGTGTTCTCACGTCCTCTCCCACATGGTCTAGCGGTTAGGATTCCTGGTTTTCACCCAGGCGGCCCGGGTTCGACTCCCGGTGTGGGAAAGAAAGACTCTTTTAGAGTTAAGAAATTCACCGTCAAGTAAATTGAGATTCTTCTTAACAAGAAGACTCGATATAATTGAAGAAAGGTGCAATTCCCTGAAGGGGAGCGATGAGCTTGAAAATCCACCTTGTAATTTGTAACACAGGAAATGCTGCTTGTGTAAGCAGTATCTCTATTTTTCTCCATGATATAAAATTTATTTAAAATATGTTTATTGGTCAAACTCTATTAAACAAAGGAATTCTCTTCTTTTCCTCCCAGCATTATTGACATTATATAGCTTATAATTGATATTATAATGCTGTGTAAGTTTAAGGTGTACAACATGATGCTTTGATACACATATTGTGAAATGATTATCACAATAGGGTTAATTAACACCTCGATCACCTCACTTAATTATATAATCAGCATATATTTTATACAGGGAATTCACTGCTCTCTTCTCCCACTAAGTGTTTCTGTCAGGAGGATAGACAGCTGGCCAGGACGAGATGAGAAAAGACCCAGGAAAATTGATGTTTAATGACCAAGTTGGGAGGGAAGCAAGAATCTTCCTGAATCAGAAATCATTATGGCCTGAGAGAAAGAAATGTGAGGTCTCCAAATAGAAATACTGCTTTAGCAGAGATTTGCACAGGGATGTAGACAGCAAGGGAAGATCCTTTCACCTAACCAGCTTCCACAGAACATGACATGGGTTAATGAGGCATGGAATCAGCTTCCGGATCGAATTACACACATGGTTAGGTTGAAGTCAGCAAATTCAAATGTTCAAAGTGGAAAAAGCCTTGAAACCTTCTTAACTTCTAGGCCATTTCCAGAATGAAAATAAAGTCTTTCTTTCTATGCATATGAAACTGAACAGGACCCCGTGGGGCCCTCCCAGGTACAAAAAGCTTTTCCTTTTTGGCTTTTTACTTGCAGGATAAAGGATTCAGCCTCCTAGATCTTCTAGAATACCCAAGAGCAGATTCAAACATTACTAACCAGGGCAGTAAGGGAAAGCAGAAGCGTGTGCCTTTTGCACAGGTCAAATAGATGAATTAGGTGAACTCCGGGATTTGGGTGATGGACAGGGAGGCCTGGCGTGCTGCGATTCATGGGGTCGCAAAGAGTCGGACACGACTGAGCGACTGAACTGAACTGAACTGATGCCTGGGTGCTAAGTCACTTCAGTCAAGTCCCACTGTTTGGGACGCTACAGACTAGCCCACCAGGCTTCTCTGTTCAGGGGGATTCTCCAGGCAAGAATACTGGAGTGGTTTGGCGTGCCGTCCTCTAAGGGATCTTCCTAACCCAAGGACTGAACCCAGGTCTCTCACGTTGCAAGCGGATTCTTTACCATGTGAGCCACCAGAGAAGCCCAAGAATACTGGAGTGGGTAGTTTATCCTTTCTCCAGCGGCTCTTCCTGACCCTGGAATCGAACTGGGCTTTCCTGCATTGCAGGTGGATTCTTTACCAGCTGAGCTACCTGGGAATATGACAGTACCTAGATATGACAGTACAGCTTCTGCTGCTGCTGCTAAGTCGCTTCAGTCCTGTCCGACTCTGTGCGACCCCATAGACGGCGGCCCACCAGGCTCCCCCGTCCCTGGGATTCTCCAGGCAAGAACACTGGAGTGGGTTGCCATTTCCTTCTCCAATGCATGAAAGGGAAAAGTTGAAGTGAAGTCGCTCAGTCGTGTCTGACTCTTCACGACCCCATGGTCTGCAGCCTACCAGGCTCCTCTGTCCATGGGATTTTCCAGGCAAGAGTACTGGAGTGGGGTGCCATTGCATGCAAAGCTTTGTCGGTGGCACTAATCTCTAATTTTCTCTAAGATGCAGCATCACTTTTGGTTTACTATCTTCTTATGGGGAACTTCCAAAGGCTACCGTTTTGTCTTTCCTGATCATAGTAGCCCACACTCCAAGATTCAAGGGGCAATAGGATAATGTCAGTTGTCAAGTAGGAGGTTTGACTTTTGCATGACAGGATCAGGTACTTTCACAGATCCACTGGAACCACTTTGAAATAAACTTAGACCAAAACTTCATTTATTTCAAGCTCCAGTGAACAACACAAAAGTACTGGAGGAGCAGGAAGAACAAAAAACAACATTAATAATTCTGAGCTGCCTAACCATAGGAAGAGAAGAATGTCAAACCAAAGCCAGTGTAAGTTAACAGAACAAATGGCTATAGTTCCTCTAAAGAAGGGTTGGGGATGAATTTACAGTCTGTTCTTGTGACAGTGTCACAAGATGCTTCCTCTGGTGGACCCAGTCTATCCTTGCTTCAGTGGAAAGAGTCTGGGAACTGACTTGGCTCTTGGTACTAGGCCAGAGGCAATATTAATAAATTGCAGTGACTCAAGCAAAGTTTGTGGTCACCAAGCCTAGAGTTTCTTAGCTGTACATATCAAATAATAGTTCGGTAGATAGCCCATTTATTTCATTCCCAGGACACCACTGCCAGAGTCCTCTTGTTCCAGCACTGCTTCAGTAGCTGAGCTCACCTTTTGCCTGGCAGGTTTGCTTCTTGCAGTCTTGCCCTCTGGGATTCCATGATTCCCATTTAATCAGGAGCCCTCGTGACTTTTCTCAGGGGCCCTGGTCTGTGCAAGACTTCTACCAAAGGATTTTCAAGCAGCAAAAGCTCTCTTCATCAGTGCATTTCACAATCCCTTATGGAGGAAATATTATCTGGAACTCTTTGAGGGGCACAGCGGACGGACAGGTGTGTTCACATTTGAATAACTCCTCAGGCCAAACTACAGGAAGGGAACACAGCCCCACCCATCAACATAAAGTTCAATTAAAGACTTACTGAGCACGGCCCCACCTATCAGAACAAGACCCAGATTCCTCCACAGCCAGTCCCTCCCATCAGGAAGCTTTCACAAGCCTCTTAACTTTATCCATCAGAGGACAGAGAGAGTGGAAACCACAGCTACAGAAAACTAACCAAACTGATCACCCGGATCACAGCCTTGTCTAACTCAATGAAACTGTGGGCTATGCCATTTAGGGCCACCCAAGATGGACAGGTCATGGTGAAGAGTTCTGACAAAATGTGGTCCACTGGAGAAGGGAATGGCAAACCACTTCAGTATTCTTGCTTTGAGAACCTCATGAACAGTATGAAAAGGCAAAAAGATAGGACACTGAAAGATGAACTCTCCAGGTTGGTAGGTACCCAATATGTTACAGAAGATCAGTGGAGAAATAACTCCAGAAAGAATAAACAGATAGAGCCAAAGTGAAAAAACCCTCAGCTGTGGATGTGACTGGTGATGGAAGTAAAGTCTGATGCTGTAAAGAACAATATTGCATAGGAACCTGGAATGTTAGGTAAATGAATCAAGGTAAATTGGAAGTGGTCAAACAGGAAATAGCCAGAGTGAATGTTGACATTTTAGGAATCAGAGAACTAAAATGGACTGGAATGAGGGAACTTAATTCAGATGACCTAAAATCTACTACTGTGGGCAAGAATTCCTTAGGAGAAATGGAGTAGCCCTCATAGTCAACAAAAGAGTCCTTGGGTACAATCTCAAGGACTGTACACCCAAGTACAGTACTTGGGTGCAATCTCAAAAACAACAGGATGATCTCTATTCATTTCCAAGCAAACCATTCAATATCATAGTAATCCAAGTCTATGCCACAACCACTAATGCCAAAGAAGTTGAAGTTGAATGGTTTTATGAAAGCCTACAAACCTCCGAGAACTAATACCAAAACAGAAAAAAATGATGTCCTTTTCATCAATAGGGGACTGGAATGAAAAAAGTAGGAAGTCAAGACATACCTGGAATAACAGGCAAGCTTGGCCTTGGAGTACAAAATGAAGCAGGGCAGAGGCTAACAGAGTTTTGCCAAGAGAACACACTGGTCATAGCAAACACCCTCTTGCAATAACACAAAAGATGACTTTACTCATGGACATCACCAGATGATCAATACCAAAATCAAATTGATTATATTCTTTGCCACTGAAGATGGAGAAGCTCTATACAGCCAGCAAAAACAAAACCAGGAGCTGACTGTGACTCAGATCCTGAACTCCTTATTGCAAAATTCAGACTTAAATTGAAGAAAGTAGGGAAAACCACTAGACCATTCAGATATGACCTAAATCAAATCCCTTATATACTGGAAGTGACAAATAGATTCAAGGGATTAGATTTCATAGATGGAGTGCCTGAAGAACTATGGACAGAGGTTTGTGACATTGTACAGTGGGTGGTAATCAAAACCATCCCAAAGAAGAAGAAATGCAAAAAGGCAAAATAGTTGTCTGAGGAGGCCTCCTGAGTGAACTCCGACAGTTGGTGATTGACAGGGAGGCCTGGCGTGCTACGATTCATGGGGTCGCAAAGAGTCGGACATGATTGAGCGATTGAACTGAACTGAACTGAGGAAGCCTTACAAATTGGTGAGAAAAGAACTGAAAGGCAAAGGAGAAAAGGAAAAATATATCCATCTGAAAGCAGAGTTCAAAAATATCAAGGATAAAGAAAAAGCCTTCCTAGGTGATCAATGCAAAGAAATAGAGGAAAACAGTAGAATGGGAAAGACTAGAGATTTCTTTAAGAAAATTAGAGATACCAAGGTAACATTTCATACAAAGATGGGCACTATAAAGAACATTTGAAATGATATAAGCCTAACAGAAGCAGAAGATATTAAGATGAGGTGGCAAGAATACATAGGAGAACCATACAAAATAGTTCTTAATGACCCAGATAGCCACAATGGTGTGATCACTCACCCAGAGCCAGACACCCTGGAGTGTGAGGTCAAGTGGGCCTTAGGAAGCATCACTGCGAACAAAGCTAGTGGAGGTGATACAATTCCAGTTGAGCTATTTTAAATCCTAAAAGATGATGCTATGAAAGTGCTGCACTCATTATGCCAGCAAATTTGGGAAATTGAACAACAGGACTGGAAAAGGTTAGTTTTCAATCCCAAAGAATGTTCAAACTAGTGCACAATTGCACTCTTCTCACATGCTAGCAAAGTAATGCTCAAAATTCTCCAAGCTAGGCTTCAACAGTATGAACTGAGAACTTCCAGATATTTAAACTGGATACAGAAAAGGCAGAGGAGCCAGAGACCAGATTGACAACATCTGTTGGATCATAGAAAAAGCAAGAGAATTTTAGAAGAACATCTACTTCTTTTTCTGTGACTATGCTAAAGCCTTTGACTGTCTCAGTTCAGTTCAGTTCAATCGTTCAGTTGTGTCTGACTCTTTGTGACCCCATGGATTGCAGCACACCAGGTTTCCCTGTCTATTAGCAACTCCTGGGCCATGCTCAAACTCACATCCATCAAGTCAGTGACGCCATCCAACCGTCTCATCCTCTGTTGTCTCCTTTTCCTCCTGCCTTCAATCTTTCCTAGCATTGGGGTCATTTCCAATGAGTCAGTTCTTTGCATGAGGTGGCCAAAGTTTTGGAGCTTCAGCTTCAGCATCAGTACTTCTAATGAGTATTCAGGACTGATTTCCTTTAGGATTGACTGGTTTGATCTCCTGCAGAAGGAGGGACTCTCAAGAGTCCAGAGTTAAAAAGCACCAATTCTGTGGTGTTCATCTTTCTTTATGGTCCAACTCTCACATGCATACATGACTTCTGGAATAACCATAGCTTTGACTAGACAGATCTTTGCTGGCAAAGTAACATCTCTGCTTTTTAATATGCTGTCTAGGTTGGTCATAGCTTTTCTTCCAAAAAGCAAGCATGTTTTAATTTCTGGATTAAAAGATGGCTAGATCACAACAAACTATGGAAAATTCTTAAAGAGAATGGAATGCCAGATCAGCTTACCTGCCTCTTGAGAAATCAGTATGTAGGTCAAGAAGCAATAGTTAGAACTAGACATTGAACAACAGATTGGGAAATTGGGAAAATTGGGAAAGAAGTACCACAAGACTCTATATTGTCACACTTCATATTTAACTTATATGCAGGACATCATGCAAAATGCAGACTGGATGAAGCACAAGCTGGAATCAAGATTGCTAAGAGAAATATCAATAACCTCAGATATGCAGATACCACCCTTATGGCAGAAAGTGAAGAAGAACTAAAGAGCTTCTTGATGAAAGTGAAAGAGGAGAGTGAAAAAGCTTCATTAAAGCTCAGCGTTCAAAGAACAAGATCATGGCATCTGGTTCCATCACTTCATGGCAAATAAATGAGGACACAATGGAAACAGTGACAGACTTTATTTTCTTGGGCTCTAAAATCACTGCAGATGGTGACTGTGGCCATGAAATTAAAAGACACTTGCTCCTTGGAAGAAAAGCTATGACAAACCTAGACAGCATATTAAAAAACAGAGACAGTACTTTGCCAACAATGATCCATCCCTCAAAGATATGTAGTCATGTATGGATGTGAGAGTTGGACCATAAGGAAAGCTGAGCACTAAAGAATTGATGCTTTTGACCTGTGGTGTTGGAGAGGGCTCTTAAGAGTCCCTTGGACTACAAGGAGAGCAAACCAGTCAATCCTAAAGGAAATCAACCCTGAATATTCATTGGAAGGACTGATGCTGAAGCTGAAGCTCCAAAACTTTGGCTACCTAATGGGAAGAACTGACTCATTTGAAAAGACCTTGATGCTGGGAGAGATTGAAGGCAGGAGGAGAAGGGGATAACAGAGGATGAGATGGTTGGATGGCATCACTGACTCGATGGTCATGAATTTGAGCAAGCTCCAGGAGTTGGTATGGACAGGGAAGCCTGGTGTGCTGAAGTACATGGGGTCACAAAGAGTTGGACACTACTGAGTGACTGAACTGAACTGAACTCCAACATGACTATTTACCTAAGCCCTTAAACATGTTAATCTATCCTTTACTGTGGATGTATGGCTTTATAACCTCATTGAAGGTGGGTCACTGTTGATCTAGTTAACTAAACCAAGCAAACTTGGACTTATAGCTGTTCCTAGATTCCCAAACTAACAGAAAGATTCATATCAATGAGTTTCATTCCCAACATTATTTTATGTCTCCTTGATCTAGTAATGTTAGGATCCATCATCCCCACACATATTCCTTACTTTCTTCTAATATAAACTGGTTTAATCTAACAACAAGCTGGTTTTAGAAAAGGCAGAGGAACCAGAGATCAAATTGCCAACCTCCGCTGGATCATGGAAAAAGCAAGAGAGTGCCAGAAAAACATCTATTTCTGCTTTATTGACTATGCCAAAGCCTTTGACAGTGTGGATCACAATAAACTGTGGACAATTCTGAAAGAGATGGGAATACCAGACCACCTGACCTGCCTCTTGAGAAACCTATATGCAGGTCAAGAAGCAACAGTTAGAACTGGACATGGAACAACAGACTGGTTCCAAAGGAAAAGGAGTACGTCAAGGCTGTATACTGTTGCCCTGCTTATTTAACTTATATGCAGAGTACATCATGAGAAATGCTGGACTGGAAGAAGCACAAGCTGGGCTCAAGATTGCCAGGAGAAATATCAATAACCTCAGACATGCAGATGACACCACATTTATGGCAGAAAGTGAAGAGGAACTAAAAAGCCTCTTGATGAAAGTAAAGGAGGAGAGTGAAAAAGTTGGCTTAAAGCTCAAAATTCAGAAAACGAAAATCATGGCATCTCGTCCCATCACTTCATGGGAAATAGATGGGGAAACAGTGGAAACAGTGTCAGACTTTATTTTTGGGGCTCCAAAATCACTGCAGATGGTGACTGCAGCCATGAAATTAAAGGACTCTTACTCCTTGGAAGGAAAGTTATGACCAACATAGATAGCATATTCAAAAGCAGAGACATTACTTTGCCAACAAAGGTTCATCTAGTCAAGACTATGATTTTTCCAGTGGTCATGTATGGATGTGAGAGTTGGACTGTGAAGAAGGCTGAGCACCGAAGAATTGATGCTTTTGACTGTGGTGTTGGAGAAGACTCTTGGGAGTCCCTTAGACTGTAAGGAGATCCAACCAGTCCATTCTGAAGGAGATCAGCCCTGGGATTTCTTTGGAAGGAATGATGCTAAAGCTGAAACTCCAGGACTTTGGCCACCTCATGCGAAGAGTTGACTCATTGGAAAAGACTCTGATGCTGGAGGGATTGGGGGCAGGAGGAAAAGAGGACGACAGAGGATGAGATGGCTAGATGGCATCACCGACTTGATGGACGTGAGTTTGAGTAAACTCCGGGAGTTGGTGATGGACAGGGAGGCCTGGCATGCTGCAATTCATGGGGTCACAAAGAGTCAGGACACGACTGAGCGACTGAACTGAACTGAACAATTATTAAACTATCTCATGTTGAGTCATATCCGACCTCCTGTGCTGGGCTGAGGGTGAATTCCAGTTTGGGATCTGAAAACTCAGTTTCCAGGTCCATGATAAAAGATCTCTAGTCCTCTGACCAATCTTGAATTGAGAGCTTAAGCCTACAGTAACTCATTTTCTTGATGTAACTCTCCAGTGCATTCAGAAACATCCAGCTCACTGTCACTGTAGTTGATTGAATACCTTACCTTCAATAGACATATTATTCTAGGTAATGCCAGGTTATAATTTAAATAAATACGTTACTACTACATAGGTGAACTACCAGTATTTCATTTTCCACGATAATGAGGTCATTGTTATGCTTATGCCCAGGGAAAGATTATCAATGTCAAATTTTCATTTTTGAATTTCCTGAAATCACTGCTGTCTACAAATACTAGGTATGTGAATATCTAGCTCAACAATAGAAACACTTCAAAAATGTCTAATAGATGAAGGGATAGAGGAGCAAAGAGGAAGGAGGTGGCATTAGCAGATTTAGGAGGATCTTACTGCTGACATTTTGGAGTCTGCAGATAATACATCTGGAACGAGGCAGGCAGTTAAATCTGCAGTCACTCAGTCACTTGTGGTGGCTGCTACTGAAGTACATGGACAGCTCCTGTTACCTCTGTTGGAAATGCCAAAGACACTGGGGGCTGGGATCAATCGCCATTCTTGAGAAGAAGAAAAATTACCCCTCCCTCCTATCTTCCAAACTCCTGTCAGTGTTTCCAAGTGACTGAATCTAATCAGAAGCCAGCTGGCCAGGAATACTGGAAATGCTTGTAGGTTTACAGCCCGCTGCAATACAGAGCAGATGAAACAGGCCCAGAGTTTACCATACTTAACTTTGCCACTTGTTTAGCTGACAGTCATCTCTGAAACTAGAGGCTTTGAATTTGAGCTTACATAACAAAGCGCTCCCAACACATACTTGCTAAGAAACAACTATATTCTTTGCTCATGATTTAGGAAAGGCTCAGCAATACAGTTTTCCTGTTTCACATGACACCTGCCAGTCAGTCACTCCCTTGGCCGGATTTAGCTGGTGGTTAGGCTGGGCTGAGGCCAGGACTTCACGACATGGCATCTTTCTCCGGTGCCTCTACACATGCTGTGAGCTTCTTATGCATGGTGATCTCAAGGCAGTTTCACTTTTTACATGGTCGCTGATTTCCAAAAGAAAGGATTGGGAATGACCACTCCAAACCTAAGTGAGAACTGGCTTAGTGTCACTTCCGCTATATTCTTTCCGTCAGCACAGTCCCAGATCAGCTCAGATTAGGAAGAGGAGAAATAGACATCCCCCCTCAGCGGAGGAGAAGCACACATTTATGCAGAGAGAAGAAATAATGGTGGCTGTAACATCTAGAAATGTCTTGGTCTTGTTTTCAACTTTCAACCAAACCTAACCCGGAATTTCTCAGAATTGTCTCCCACAGTCCTCTCTCTAGGCCCTGATCTCCTTTCCCACTTTGCCTCTAAGGTCTTGTGCAGATATGAACAATGCCTTGATTTGAAGCCTCAGTAAAGGATGCTCCATTTTTGCTGAGAAAACAAAATGCTCATAAAAAAAAAAAAAAAACACAAACCAGCAGTCAACCTTTTATAGAAGCCTGCTTTATTAAAAGGCATGAGTTCTTCCTAGTGCATCCTGAGGGAGGGGCAAAACAACTGAAATTATTTTGTGGCATATGACTTAATGTGGGACAGAATTGGCAATGACCCATTTTCCTAATATTTGCATAAACCACAAAAACCCTGGATTCTCACCAGCTAGTTTACTCTCACTGCCTTTCATACTTTCCCTTATAGGGCTATACTTATTTCATGCTGTTTCACTTTTTTATTAATAAAAATAAATTGTTCATGATAATGTATTAATGCATGCATGCTAAGTCACTTCAGTTGTGTCTGACTCTTTGCAACCCACCAGGCTCCTCTGTCCATGGGATTCTCCAGGCAAGAATACTGGAGTGGGTTGCCATGCCCTCCTCCAGGGGATCTTCCTGACCCAAGGATCAAACCCATATCTCAAATCTCTTATACATTGTTAGGCGGGTTCTTCACCACTAGCACCACCTGGAAAATCCAATGTATTAATTAAAAGCAAAAGTGGACGTAGCTCAGTCATGTCTAACTCTTTGTGACCTAGTATTCTGAGGCCAGAACACTGGAGTGTGTAGCCATTCCCTTCTCCAGGGGATCTTCCCAACCCAAGGATTGAACTCAGATCTTCTGCATTGCAAGTGGATTCTTTACCAGCTGAGCCACCAGGGAAGCTGGAATGTATTAATAAATCTTACCAATTACTTCAAAAGGATTTTTAAAACAAGACAAACAAGACTCAACATGGAGTTGCTTTTACTAAGCCCCACTTCCGTAAACTGAGACAATTACAATTTCTGCTCTCCGAAGAGCAGAATCTTAAACCAGTCAACAGGGAATTGCTGATCCACACCAGTGAAGTCATCTGCCAGTTTAACCCCTGTCATTCTTTTAAGGAAAATAACCTTGCAATAACCAATCTTCTTTTCTGGGAAGTATTACTTCCGTGTCCCTCTCGCTTCTGCCTATAAAAGTTTTCTTAATTTCATAACAACTCCTCAGAGCTCTTTTCTCTCTGCTAGATTGAATGCTGCTCAATTCATGAATTATCAAATAGAGACAGTGAGAGCTTAAAATTTACTCAGTTGAGTTTTGCTTTTCAAAAGGGGTTAATACTATATTCACATTAATATATAAATAAATATACAAGAAATATGTTAATCAAGAGAGGATACAAAAGCATAAATGTGTCCTGAGGGTTAAATTCTATTCCAAATCCCATGCTTGGGACTTTGATGACATAGGAGCTAAGCCCTGGAAGCAGAGCCTCTCTTGTAGACAGAGTCGAGCAGATGTGATGTTCCTGGGGTGGGGAGGGCACATTCTGAGCTCCTCATGTGCTCCAGAGACAATTATCAAGCTCATTGAGCTTGATCCTTGAGTTTGATCACGGGTCAGGAAGATCATGGGTCAGGAAGATCCCCTGGAGGAGAGAATAGCAACCCACTCCAGTATTCTTGCCTGGAGAATCCCATGGACAGAGGAACCTGGTGGGTTGCAAAGAGTCAGACACCCTAAGGCCTATGGGAGTGTAAGGCTAAAAACTCATCCACTTAGCCAGGTGTTGTGGACAGCCCAGAGAATTTGATCCAGTTCTTACTCTTCAGGATGTTTTTTTATGATGTAGTTGTTAGAGAGAAAAACTTGAATGTCCATAACGCATCCATTGACTCCTGATTCACCTATGTAGAAAAACCTGAGAGCATCTTTCTTACTGATTTTCACTCAGTCTACATCTACTCAGCTATGATGTTCCCTTGATCTTGAGATAGGAAATTGATGGGCTACAGGTTAGGCATTTACAATTGGCCTTGTATTTACATTTTATGGGGCATGAAGAACTGGGCTTCAGGCTGGATATTTATAATCAGCCTCTAGTTTGCCCTCCAAAATGGAAGTAACAATGATATGAGATAAATAGTCACCTTAATATAATGCAAACACCGTAATGTAATAGTAATGGTGAGGGCAAGGAGCTGCAAAATCCTCTGTGAGTAAAGGATTGTGGGATCTCCTCTCCTCTCTCTTTTGGCACAAGGAAGAGGCTGAACATGCACAGAAAGGCTCCTCATTGTCAAAAGTCAGGGGTAAGGCCAGGCCATGAGTCTTACTTCACCCAGAAGCCTTTACTTTGAAATCCATCTTGGCTGAGGGGGTGCGTGCACACCCCAGGGGAGGGTCCCATGATAGGTCAGATATGGAAAAAGAAACCAGATACCTGGCCTGAAGAAAGGCAAAGACCGGAAGAACTGACCTATATAAATGATTAGCCGCCTCTTTACTGCACTCCTTCTCACTAAGGGAGATGTCCACATCCTTTCTCTCCAGGTGTGTATTTTTGCCCTGTTTCCGTCTTAACTAAACAAACAACTTCTCTATGTACTCTCCCACTTGTTGCTGTACTGTGTCTCTAATAATAAAGTTTGTACCTACATTTACAGTTTCTGCCTCTGTGATAAATGCATGTTTCACTGTGGACAAAGATCCGGGGAAAAATAGCTCTAGCCTCTAGCCCTTGCTGATCTGGTGGCTAGGATCCCTGGTTCTAATCCAGCTTCAATTCCCTGTTTAATTCCTGGGCAGGGAATTAAGATCCTGCTTCATGCCACTGCTCACTGCTGCTCAGAGATCAACTTGACCTTCTAAAGAGGCCCCAGTGATCCCCTGCCCTCCTTCCTCACTACCATGGCCTTGATTCTGAGCCCAAACCTCCCACCAAACGGGTCTACAGCCTCCCATTAGCTTTTGCAGGCGTTCAGTAGGGGAACATCCAGATTGGAATGACATCAGGTGGCAGCCCCTGACAAATCCTCCTTGACATTCCACTTTTGTATCTATGATGATGCCTTGAACGGAGACATCATGGCAGAAATCATGATTCTACAAACTCAGTGTGCACTTGTCTTTCCTTCGACCAGAGACACCAAGCATGGCCCAGAAAGAGGCTTCCAAATGAGGGCACCCAGAGTAGGTATAAGCAGATATGCCCAAGAACGCTGGAGGGAGCCAGTGCCTGACAACAACTCCCAGACTGCCAGCCCTGCCTGTCCAAGTCTGGCGGGGAGGGCAGTTTCCCGGGAGGCCTCCAGGAACAGCCTTGGGCTTGACTGTGGTTGAGCCTCATAAATCACAGAAGTGTTTGGCCTGGAGCCAGATTACTCCTTGACTTTTTTCAGGACTCAATTGAGAAACTTGAGGGCTACCCTGTCCTAGGTCTGAATAGGTCAGACTTTGAGGAGTTGTGACAAAACTGGTCCATTAGTCTGAGTCAACAACCAATCAATGCCAAAATCAAGGTTATGCCACGCAGACGACCAGGCCTGCCTGGATGGTGGGAAGTGTTGCTGAG
Organism: Bubalus bubalis; assembly: GCF_019923935.1. Lineage (NCBI taxonomy): Eukaryota > Metazoa > Chordata > Mammalia > Artiodactyla > Bovidae > Bubalus > Bubalus bubalis. Next base: position 67,159,172 of record NC_059176.1, read on the forward strand.
CAAAAGCTAGTGTACCATTTGGGCAGAAAGCCCAACTCTGACAGTGGAAGTCTGCAGTAAAGTAAAGTACTTTACTTTCAAGGCTCCAAGCAAGAGAGTGAGAGAAAATCTCAGATTCACTGCAACTTGGCCTTTGAGTTGGAAGTGTTTTTAAAGGGAAGAACAAAGAGGCTGGAATCAACCATTGTCTGAGACATTTCTCTGACATTTCTTGGTCATAGTTTTGAGGGTCAGGATGTCTCTAGTTTCTGAATCTCTGGCTAGGAGGTCCATGGCTGGGAAGGAAGGCAGTATTGTGAACTCATCTTGCCCTGGTGAAACACACTGAGTTTGTACATTAATGATGATGTCAACAACAACAATTTTAGCACATCAGTGATGTTATCAACAACAGCAATCTGAGTCATCTGATTCTGGTTGATTAATATCCAGTCAGCACACAATTGAGATCTGAGGGCACAAGAAAGGGATTGAGGTCATCATAGACTTAGCAAGGGAACTCAGTTTTAGGGGGACCCAGTTTCAAAAGTAGCCATGAGTTCCAACTGTCACTAGGCCAGAGTAAGAGGTCTCATTAAGGGCTACTTTAGAAAGTCAGTTCTCCTTGCAGTTCTGAATGAATCTCTTACCTTGCCCTGGGTCATTTCAGGCACCTCACAACTCTAACAAGGAAGCTGAATCTGACCTGAAGGTCTGAACACTTTGCCGGGCTGGGTGTCTGACAGGTGGCATGTACACACAAGGAGTGCAGTCCAAGTTATCCAGAGAGAAGAGGGTGAGGATGGTGCACGGGGCCAGGTAAGCAGCTGTTTCCTAGCCACTTGGACCCCGACATGGGCCGCAAGCACAGGCCTGAGCTGAGCCCACTTCCCGGCAGGGGAGAGGGTGGTGCTGAGGCTCTGGGGCTGCTTCCTGCCTTCAGTGGTCCTGACAGGTCAGGCATCAGCCCCCCTGCAGGAGGGAAGGGTTTGTCCCACTCTACGTCCGTCTCCCTTGCTAGCTTTAGTAAGTTGCCTCCGGAGGGTGTCTCTGTCACCTAGGTCCCAGCCGCTTCCTCCAGTGGTGTTTATGGGCACCAGGGACCTGCTTAGGGTCACTAGACTCACAAGTGTTACCAAACTCAGGTCCATCTGCTCGCCACCCAAAAATCAATACTCGAGAGGCCAATGTTGGTAGAAAGGAAAGGTTGCTATATTCAGGAGGCCAGTACCTGGGGGAAGAGGCAGATTCATGTCCAAATCCTGTCTCCCCACTGCCAATCAGTGAGAAAGAGCTTAAAGGGGAATTTCAGGGGTTTATATGTGGAAGGAGGGGGTACAGGAAGGACAGAACAGGGAGCTCTGATGTCATCTCGAAATTAGCCACGTGGTGGTCTGATTAGTGTCATCTTCTTTTAAGTAGTTAACCTTGAGTTCCAGGGTTGACATTTTCCCTTTTCCTTGGGGCCAGTTCTCAGAATTATGGCAGCTTGTGTCATGGCTACAGTCTGGTCATCGTGTTGTTAACTTCTTCCACCTGGTGGGGGCTTCAGTATCTGCAAAACAGCTCAAAGGATATAGCTCAGAACACTATAACCATTGTGGGGAAATTAAAGGTTCTTGACTTTGTTTAATGACTAAATATTTTTGATCCTGTTTGACTGCTTTCCTTTGCTTCTGCATTTTTTCACTCCTCAAATTAAGCTTGTTCTTTGGCTAAAGTTTCTCTACAGACAAAAGGTAGTTTGAGGACGTGAGTGGGTGGAAGGTAGGGAGGGATCTGTCCTGGGAAGTTCCCACAGGTGAACATTTCACAGGGACCCACCTCCCTTTACTGCTACTGCTAAGTCACTTCAGTTGTGTCCGACTCTGTGTGACCCCATAGACGGCAGCCCACCAGGCTCCCCCGTCCCTGGGATTCTCCAGGCAAGAACACTGGAGTGGGTTGCCATTTCCTTCTCCAATGTGTGAAAGTGAAGTCACTCAGTCATGTCCGACTCTTAGCGACTCCATGGACTGCAGCCTACCAGGCTCCTCCGTCTATGGCATTTTCCAGGCAAGAGTACTGGAGTGGGGCTTCCCAAGTGGTGCTAGTGGTAAAGAACCCTTCTGCCAATACAGGAGATGCAGGTTCAATCCCTGGGCCAGGAAGATCCCCTGGAGAAGAAAATGGCAACCCACTCCAGTATTCTTGCCTGGAGAATTCAATGGAGAGAGGAGCCTGGCAGGCTACAGTCCATAGGGCTGCAAAGAATTGGACACAACTGAAGCAACTTAGCATGAACACACCTCCCTTTGACCATAGCTGGTACCACTGACCAGATGCCTTAAGCAGTGGTTCAAGAACTATTTCCCCAGCTCTCTCTGACTCTGTCCATTGAATCTCTGATCCTGCCTCTTGGAGCTCAGCTAGGGAGTCAGGCACTAAAGAGATGGATCAAAGGTCCCTCACATGGGCAGAGTCTGTTAGGTCTTCCTAACAGACTTCCTAACCCACTGGCGATGTGCTGTCATATCCACAGATTCTAGAAAGTGGTCCACGAGCATCCTCCACAAGGCCCCACAGACTCTAGCCGTTCTTCAGGTCCAGGATGGCAGCATGCTCACTCAGCTTCCCTGCTCGCTGCAGCAGCTTCTCAGGAATTCAGCTGAGGTGGCTTGTTTTCTGGATCTGTAGTCTGGAAACAGAAAGAGAGAAATGGAAATGGAGGTAGTAGGAATCAGTTCTATGTCTACTTCAAAAAGCTTCTGCCATAATCTGAACATTGTCAAGTTTTTCACTCTAACACATCTAGGGAAGATACTCCTGTTGGTGATGACAGCTATGATGAGAGGATGAGTGGGCATGGGGATGCTGAGATATCTGGGAAAGGAGACTTGAAAATATCACCAGCCAGTTTGGTCATGCCTCCTGCAGGGGACAAGTTCTACTCCCCTCTAGGAATCACTGTCACTGAGAGATGCCTGCCCTACTACTGCCAAGTCATGTATCGTAGCTTGTGTGGGAGTAACAGCTGGGGGTGGGGGCTGGAACTCAATGGGACAAACACGGGGGCAGCAGTGGACCAGGTATCCTGTGGTTGGCATCCCACTACCTGCTGGAGGTGGACAATGCAGGGGCCTGCTCATCCCACTTGCACCTCACTTGTTCTCTTTGGTTGTGGGAGATTCAAATGCACACTGAGTCTGTAAAGAGTCATGGTTTCTGCCTTGATGGCTCCATTCAAGGCGTCATCATAGATACAGAAGTGAAAAGCCATGGAGGATTTGTCAGGGGCTGCCACCTGATGTCATTCCAGTCCCAACGTCCCCTACTGAATGCATACTAATGCCAACAGGAGGCTGATGATCTTCTAGGTGGGAGGTTTGGGGCTTGGGGCTAAGGCCGTGGCAGTGAGAAGGGGAGCAGGTGGCCACTGGGGGATCTTTAGAAGGTCAGATCAAGGGAGCATCACCATTGCATCCGTGAGGGGCACATTCCCCACTCCATGCCTCGGGCATTCTTGTGGCTGGACTAAGACTGACACAAGATGGATTAACAGGAGAAAAAGAAACATTTTAACTCAAGCCCATGGAGGTCTCATAGAAGTGAAATCTAAGTAGTAGAGAAACTGGACAGATTTTATATTTTTTAGACAAAGAAACAATAAATTTGTGAGGAAATAACAGAACAGAGGACCTTGGGCTTTGAGTGCTTAGTTGGTGAAGAATCTAAGCAGTTTGGGCTTGGGGTAGTAAAGTGAATAAATAAGGAGGTTTGTCTCTATAGACTGCTCAGTGTGAACTCTAATCTCTGGCTCTAGGGGTGTCCTTTTACCTCTAGATGCAGGGAGAGAACTTTCACGTGAGATCTAGGTCCTGCTGAGACAGAAAGGAAGGTCAGAGTGTATCTCTTGCATTGGTCATTCATTTCATAAGTTATTTTCATTCAAAATGATCAATATGCCATTGAGGCACTTTTTATGGCAGCATCCCCTGGGCCCCAACAATTGATTAGATGAAAAGTTCTCCTGTTACTCATACACAGGAAATTATAAGGAAAGGCATGGCACAGTGCCTCGGCTGAGACCCCTTTGTGGGAAATAGGGCAGAGGGGAGGCTTGAAACACTTTTCTCCAACTCAGGATCCAGTGCTTTTCCAATCCTGGCAATACTTTCTCTCCCACCTCCATGGCCATTCCTTTTCAGTGCTCCCCCTAGCAGTGAAGTGATCACACCTGTTACGTATGTATGTGCAGACCCACCTGGCCCTTAGCAGGCTTGCCAGAGAAAATGGGAGATGGGGAAGGTGCACTTTTCTCTGATAGGATCACAGCCAGTGATTAAAGGCTTGAGCATTATTCCCCTGGTGACGTTACTTAACCAGTTTCTCTGACACATGGTAGCCCAGCTCTCTCCAGTTCAGTTGAGCCCCTGACAAGGAACAGGTCCCAGCATAAGCCAACCAGCTGCACCCAGAACAGCCTGCCACCCTCAAAACTGAGCCAAGAGCTCCACACAGCAGGCAGTGGTCTACTGGAGAACTGAGAAGGCAACAAACACCTGATGCTGAAAACTCAGCCTCTATGCATGGGTTCTGAATCAAATCTCAGAGACAGATGTTAGGTGAAGTAGAAAAGAGTAGCTTAATTGTTTTGCCAGGCAAAGGGGGAAACAGCACGCTCATGCCTCCCAAGACTGAGTATCCAACTCAGAAGGATTTGGTGAGGGGTCTGATAGTTCAGATGGTAAAGAATCCACCTGTAATGCAGGAGACCCCAGTTTGATTCCTGGGTCAGGAAGATCCCCTGGAGAAGGGAAAGGCTGCCCACTCCAGTATTCTGGCCTGGAGAATTCCATGGACCGTAAAGTCCATGGGGTCACAAAGAATCAGACAGGACTGAGTGACTTTCACTTTATAGCAGTGGCTCAAGGGCACAGTTGCTGATGAGAATCAGGGTGTGTGCAGGGCCTGCACTCCTGTAATTTGGCCTCAGGTAGTCTCCTAATCTACGCACATCCAAGGAGTGGTGGCTGCGCTGCTGCAGGAGGGCAGAGAGGAGCTACTCCACGTTCAAGGTCAGGAGGGGTGGTGGTGAGGAGATACCCCTCGTCCAAGGTAAGGAGAAGCAGCTGCACTTTGCTGGAGCAGCCGTGAAAAGATACCCCACGTCCAAGGTAAGACAAATGCAAGTAAGACGGTAGGTGTTGCGAGAGGGCATCAGAAGGCAGACACACTTAAACCATAATCACAGAAAACTAGCCAATCTGATCACATGGACCACAGCCTTGTCTAACTCAATGAAACTAAGCCATACCCTGTGGGGCCACCTGAGATGGGCAGGTCATGGTGGAGAGGTCTGACAGAATGTGGTCCACTGGAGAAGGGAATGGCAAACCACTTCAGTATTCTTGCCTTGAGAACCCCATGAACAGTATGAAAAGGCAAAGTGATAGGATACTGAAAGAGAAACTCCCCAGGTCGGTAGGTACCCAATATGCTACTGGAGATCAGTGGAGAAATAACTCCAGAAAGAATGAAGGGATGGAGCCAAAGCAAAAACAATACCCAGTTGTGGATGTGACTGGTGATAGAAGCAAGGTGCAACGCTGTAAAGAGCAATATTGCATAGGAACGTGGAATCTCAGGTCGATGAATCAAGGCAAATTGGAAGTGGTCAAACAGCAGATGGCAAGAGTGAACATCGACATTCTAGGAATCAGTGAACTAAAATGGACTCAAATGAGTGAATTTAACTCAGATGACCATTAAATCTACTACTGTGGGCAGGAATCCCTTAGAAGAAATGGAGTAATCATCATGGTCAACAAAAGAGTCCAAAATGCAGTACTTGGATGTAATCTCAAAAATGACAGAATGATCTCTGTTCGTTTTCCAAGGCAAACCATTCAATATCATAATAATCCAAGTCTATGCCCCAACCAGTAACACTGAAGAAGCTGAAGTTGAATGGTTCTATGAAGACCTCCAAGACCTTTTAGAACTAACACCCAAAAAAGATGTCCTTTTCATTATAGGGGACTGGAACGCAAAAGTAGGAAGTCAAGAAACACCTGGAGTAAGAGGCAAATTTGGCCTTGGAGTATGGAATGAAGCAGGGTAAAGGCTAGTAGAGTTTTGCCAAGAGAACAAACGGGTTATAGCAAACACTGTCTTCCAACAACACAAGAGAAGACTCTACACATGGACATCACCAGATGGTCAACACCGAAATCAGATTGATTATATACTTTGCAGCCAAAGATGGAGAAGCTCTATATAGTCAGCAAAAACAAGCCCGGGAGCTGAGTGTGGCTCAGATCATGAACTCCTTATTGCCAAATTCAGACTTAAATTGAAGAAAGTAGGGAAAACCACTAGACCTTTCAGGTATGACCTAAATCAAATCCCTTATGATTATACAGTGGAAGTGAGAAATAGATTTAAGGGACTAGATCTGACAGACAGAGTGCTTGATGAACTATGGACGGAGGTTTGTGACATTGTACAGGACACAGGGATGAAGACCATCCTCATGGAAAAGAAATGCAAAAAAGCAAAATGGCTGTCTGAGGAGGCCTTACAAATAGCTGTGAAAAAAAGAGAAGCGAAAAGCAAAGGGGAAAAGGAAAGTTATAAGCATCTGAATGCAGAGTTCCAAAGAATAGCAAGGAGAGATAAGAAAGCCTTCCTCAACGATCAATGCAAAGAAATAGAGGAAAACAACAGAATGAGAAAGACCAGAGATTTCTTCAAGAAAATTAGAGATGCTAAGGGAATATTTCATGCAAAGATGGGCTCAATAAAGGACAGAAATGGTATGGACCTAACACAAGCAGAAGATATTAAGAAGAGGTGGCAAGAAGACACAGAAGAAATGTACAAAAAAGATCTTCATGACCCAGATAATCACGATGGTGTGATCACTGACCTAGAGCCAGACATCCTGGAATGTGAAGTCAAGTGGGCCTTAGAAAGCATCACTATGAACAAAGCTAGAGGAGGTGATGGAATTCCAGTTGAGCTATTCCAAATCCTGAAAGATGACACTGTGAAAGTGCTGCACTCAATATTCCAGCCAATTTAGAAAACTCAGCAGTGGCCACAGGACTGGAAAAGTTCAGTTTTCATTCCGATCCCAAATAAAGGCAATGCCAAAGAATGCTCAAACTACTGCACAATTGCACTCATCTAACACGCTAGTAAAGTACTGTTCAAAATTCTCCAAGCCAGGCTTCAGCAATACGTGAACTGTGAACTTCCAGATGTTCAAGCTGGTTTTAGAAAAGGCAGAGGAACCAGAGATCAAATTGCCAACATCTGCTGGATCATCGAAAAAGCAAGAGAGCTGCAGAAAAACATCTCTTTCTGCTTTATTGACTGACTATGGCAAAGCCTTTGACTGTGTGGATCACAATAAACTGTGGAAAATTCTGAAAGAGATGCGAATACTAGACCACCTGACCTGCCTCTTGAGAAACCTATATGCAGGTAAGGAAGCAACAGTTCAGACTGGACATGGAACAACAGACTGGTTCCAAATAGGAAAAGGAGTATGTCAAGGCTATATATTGTCACCCTGCTTATTTAACTTATATGCAGAGTACATCATCAGAAACACTGGGATGGAAGAAGCACAAGCTGGACTCAAGATTGCCGGGAGAAATATCAATAACCTCAGATATGCAGATGACATCACCCTTAAGGAAAGTGAAGAGGAACTAAAAAGCCTCTTGATGAAAGTGAAAGAGGAGAGTGAAAAAGTTGGCTTAAAACTCAACATTCAGAAATGAAGATCATGGCACCTGGTCCCATCACTTCATGGGAAATAGATGGGGAAACAGTGGAAACAGTGTCAGACTTTATTTGGGGGGGGGCTCCAAAATCACTGCAGATGATGAGTGAAGCCATGAAATTAAAAGATGCTTACTTCTTGGAAGGAAAATGATGACCAACCTGGATAGCATATTCAAAAACAGAGACATTACTTTGCCAACAAAGGTCCGTCTAGTCAAGGCTATGGTTTTTCCTGTGGTCATGTATGGATGTGACAGTTGGACTGTAAAGAAAGCTGAGTGCCGAAGAAGATGCTTTTGAACTGTGGTGTTGGAGAAGAGTCTTGAGAGTCCCTTGGACTGCAAGGAGATCCAACAAGTCCATTCTAAAGGAGATCAATCCTGGGTGTTCTTTGTAAGGAATGATGCTAAAGCTGAAACTCCAGTACTTTGGCCACCTCATGTGAAGAATTGACTCATTGGAAAAGACTTTGATGCTGGGAGGGATTGGGGGCAGGAGTAGAAGGGGACGACAGAGGATGAGATGGCTGGATGGCATCACCAACTCGATGGATGTGAGTTTGAATGAAATCTGGGAGTTGGTGATGGACAGGGAGGCCTGGTGTGCTGCAATTCATGGGTTCGCAAAGAGTCGGACATGAATTAGTGACTGAACTGAACTGAGTCTCCCAATCTTGTTGAGCTTCTCTGGCTCCTTTAATCAGAACTCAGGAGGTTTGTTCTGGAATGAAGAATGTTCACATCTTCCATTTGTTGGGGCTTTAGTTCTGAAACAGCTCAAAGATGCTGTTGTGTATATCCCTTGAGGTGGAACCAGGACCGTGCCCCAAGGCTTATTATGTTTTGGCTACTGCTTCCATGTCTCTGCAACTCTTTCCTTTCCTGATTAATAGCTGTTAACAGCTACTTAACCTGTCTTCTGGAACTCAGTGAAGGCCACAGAGGCTGAACGCTCTTCCCTACAAAGAAGAATCAGTGGACACAGGAAGGCTTTTATGCCCAGGAGTTCCACAGTGTCCTGCTTCATTTCATACCCCATGCCTCTAAGCTGATCAGTCTTTCACTTCTGAGACTGAATAAGACAAAACCAGTCCATGGTTTGTAACAGAACACCCTGAAAGGAGAATAATAACATTACCTGAAGGACTTAGAGAGATAGTGGGCCCCTGAAAATGGATTTTGGAGCCACAAACTCAGCTAGACAAACTCAGCCTGAAAACGTGTCCAAAACTATATGACATTTATGAAACAAGGGCAGTAACCCCTGAGAACAGCCTGAGATGAAAAGTATGTGAAGAAAGAAAATGTTAAAAATTAAGCATAGTGCCAAATGCAGAATGAAAAGCCTTGTGAGGGAGGAAAAAGCAGACTTGTCACTCCAGAAAATGGAATCAGCTATGTACATGTAAAATTAAAGCTCCTCTCAGAAATAGGGCAACAAACATGTCAATAGGATCACTCAGACGCCAGTGCTAACAGGAAAGTGAGCTGGGAGTTAAGAAAGACTAGCTTTTCGTGAAGCAGAAACTATAGAAAGTAGAAGTAAAATAAAAATCAAAGAAATAATTAAAAACAAACAAGGTCAATGCTCACTTACCTAAAGGCAAAAAGGATGAAAAAACACACCCATGTTCCACCAAGCCTTATTGTTAGCCCAAAACTTAGCTCACTTCTTGGTGGGTGCCAAGCCAAAAGACACGACCAAGCCAAAGATCAAGAAAAGGAAGGATTTGTTACTTGCAGCAAAGTAAGGAAAACACTGGGGATCTTTCCCAAAGCAGAATATTCCTGAACAGTCCAACTGGGGAAGGCTAAGCTAAGGGAATTCCAGCAGATTTACTTAAAATCCTAAAAGATGATGCTATTAAAGTGCTGCACTTAGTATTTCAGCAAATTTGGAAAAATTTCCAGCAGTGGTCACAGGACAGGAAAAGGTCAACCCTCATCCCAATTCCCAAGAGGGACAAAACTAAAGAATGTTCAAACCACTGAACAATTTATGCATCTCCATACTAGTTAGGTTATGCTAAAAATCATCCAAGCTAGACTTCAGTTCAGTTCAGTTCAGTCACTCAGTTGTGTCCAAGTCTTTGCAACCCCATGAACCACAGCACTCCAGGCCTCCCTGTCCCTAACCAACTCTCAGAGTCCACCCAAACCCATGTCCATTGAGTGATGCCATCCAACAGTCTCATCCTCTGTTGTCCCCTTCTCCTCCTGCCCTCAATCTTTCCCAGAATGAGGGTCTTTTCAAATGAGTCAACTCTTCGCATCAGGTGGCCAAAGTATTGGAGTTTCAGCTTCAACATCAGTTCTTCCAATGAACACCCAGGACTGATCTCCTTTAGGATGGACCAGCTGGATCTCCTTGCAATCCAAGGAACTCTAAGAGTCTTCTCCAACACCACACTTCAACAGCATCAATTCTTTGGTGCTCAGCTTTCTTTATAATCCAACTCTAACATCCATACATGACCATGTTAAAAACAATAGCCTTGACTAGATGGACCTTTGTTGGCAAAGTAATGTCTCTGCTTTTGAATATGCTTTCTAGGTGGGTCATAACTTTCCTTCCAAGGAGTAAGCGTCTTTTAATTTCATGGCTGCAATCACCATCTGCAGTGATTTTAGAGCCCAGAAAAATAAAGTCAGCCACTGTTTCCACTGTTTCCCCATCTATTTGCCATGAAGTGATGGGATTGAAAGCCATGATCTTAGTTTTCTGAATGTTGAGCTTAAGCCAACTTTTTCACTCTCCTCTTTCACTTTCATCAAGAGGTTTTTTAGTTCCTCACTTTCTGTCATAAGGGTGGTGTCATCTGCATATCTGAGGTTATTGATAATTCCCCTGGCAATCTTGATTCCAGCTTGTGCTTCCTCCAGCCCAGCGTTTCTCATGATGTACTCTGCATGTAAGTTAAATAAGCAGAGTGACAATATACAGCCTTGACGTATTCCTTTTCCTGTTTGAAACCAGTCTGTTGTTCCATGTCCAGTTGTAACCGTTGCTTCCTGACCTGCATACAGATTTCTCCAGAGGCAGGTCAGGTGGTCTGGTATTTCCATCTCTTTCAGAATTTTCCACAGTATTGGAAATTTATTGGATCCACATAGTCAAAGGCTTTGATATAGTTAATAAAGCAAAAATAGATGTTTTTCTGGAACTCTCTTTCTTTTTTGATGATCCAGCAGATGCTGGCAATTTGATCTCTGGTTCCTCTGCCTTTTCTAAAACCAGCTTGAACATCTGGAAGTTCATGGTTCACGTATTGCTGAAGCCTGGCTTGGAGACTTTTAAGCATTACTTTACTAGCATGTGAGATGAGTGCAATTTGTGTGGTACTTTGAGCATTATTTGGCATTGCCTTTCTTTGGGATTGGAAGGAAAATCGACCTTTTCCAGTCCTGTGGCCACTGCTGAGTTTTCCAAATTTGCTGGCATATTGAGTGCAGCACTTTCACAGCATCATCTTTCAGGATTTGAAATAACTCAACTGGAATTCCATCACCTCCCCTAGCTTTGTTCATAGTAATGCTTCCTAAGGCCCACTTGACTTCACATTCTAAGATGTCTGGCTCTAGGTGAGTGATCATGCCATAGTGATTACCTAGGTCATGAAGATTTTTTTGTACAGTTCTTCTGTGTCTTCTTGCCACCTTTTCTTAATATCTTCTGCTTCTGTTAGGGCCATACCATTTCTGTCCTTTATCGAGCCCATCTTTGCATGAAATATTCCCTTGGTATCTTTAATTATCTTGAAGAGATCTCTAGTCTTTCCCATTCTGTTGTTTTCCTCTATTTCTTTGCATTGATCACTGAGGAAGGCTTTCTTATCTCTCCTTGCTATTCTTTGGAACTCTGCATTCAAATGGGTATATCTTTCTTTTTATCCTTTGCTTTTTAGCATTACATGAACCAAAAACTTCCAGATGTTCAAGCTGGTTTTAGAAAAGGCAGAGGAACCAGAGATCAAATTGCCACATTCACTGGATCATAGCGAAAGCAAGGGAACTCCAGAAAAAACATCTACCTCTGTTTTACTGACTAAGCTCAAGCCTTTGACTGGGTAGATCATAAGAAACTGTTGAAAACTCTTAAAAGATGGGAATATCAGAGCATCTTACCTGTCTCCTGAGAAACCTGTATGCAGGTCAAGAAGCAACAGTTGTAATTCCATATAGAAAGACTGCTTTAGGATTAGAAAGGAGTACAATAAGGCTGTTTATTGTCCCCATGTTTATTTGATTTATATGCAGAGCACATCATGTGAAATGTTGAGCTGGATAAGTTATAATCTGGAATCAAGATTGCTGGCAGAAATATCAACAACCTCAGACATATGGATGATACCACTCTAATGGAACAAAGCAAAGAGGAACTAAAGAGCCTCTTGATGAAAGTGAAAGAGGAGAGTGAAAAAGCTGGCTTTAAATCTCAGTATTTAAAACAAAACAAAACAAAACAAAACTAAGATGATGGAATCCAGTCCCTTCACTTAATGGCAAAGAGAAGGGGAAACGATGGAAGTAGTGACAGATTTCCTCTTCTTGGGCTCTAAAATCACTGTGGATGGTGACTGCAGCCATGAAATTAGAAGACAATTCCTTCTTGGCAGGAAAGCTATGACAAACCTAGACAGTGTGTTAAAAAGCAAAGGCATCACCTTGTCAACAAAAGTCTCTATAGTCAAGGTTATGGTCTTTCCAGTAGTCATATACAGATGACTCTCACAGAGCTGGACAAGAAAGAAGGCTGAATGCCAAAAAATATGGATGTTTTGAACTGTGGTGCTGGAGAAGACTCTTGAGAGTTCCTTGGACTGCAAGGAGATCCAACCAGTCCTTTCTGAAGGAAATCAGCCCTGGGATTTCTTTGGAAGGACTGATGCTAAAGCTGAAACTCCAGTACTTTGGCCACCTCATGCAAAGAGTTGACTCATTGGAAAAGACTCTGATGCTGGGAGGGATTGGGGGCAGGAGGAGAAGGGAACGACAGAGGATGAGATGGCTGGGTGGCATCACTGACTCGATGGATGTGAGTCTGAGTGAACTTCGGGAGTTGGTGATGGACAGGAAGGCCTGGCATGCTGCGATTCATGGGGTCGCAAAGAGTCGGACACGACTGAGCGACTGAACTGAACTGAACTGAACCTAGACAGCATATTAAAAAACAGAGACATTATTTGCTGACAAAGGTCTGTCTAGTCAAAGCTATGTTTTTTCCAGTAGTCATATATGGATGTGAGTATTGGACTATAAAGAAAGCTGAGTGCCAAAGAATTGATGCTTTTGAACTATGGTGTTGGAGAAGACTCTTGAGCGTCCCTTGGACAGCAAGAAGATCCAACAGGTCAATCCTAAAGGAAATCAATCCTCAATACTCATTGGAAGGACTGATGCTGAAGCTGAAACTCCAACACTTTGGCCACCTGATGTGAAAAACTGACTCATTGGAAAAGACCCTGGGAAAGATTGGAGGCAGGAGGAGAAGGGGACGACAGAGGATGAGATGATTGGATGGCATCACCAACTCAATGGACATGAGTTTGAGCAAGCTCAGTGAGTTGGTGATGGACAGGGAAGCCTGGCATGCTGCAGTCCATGGGGTCACAAAGAGTTGGTCAGGACTGAGTGACTGAACTGAATTGATAGACACTGAGAGGTGGTAAGGAGTACCCCCAAGTTGTGAATCGCAACAGTTTTTTTTTTATCCTTCCTTTAATCACATTATTTCTAACCAATCAATTTAAAGGTCAAGTGATACTTGACATCTTTATGGCTTCTCTTGATCCTTGGATTAAGTCATCACATTTTTCATGCCGTCTAGCCATTTTCCTATGGACCAGGTGTATGGGCCTAAGATCATTAGATCACCAATTTTCCCTGAAGCATATGGAACAGAATTTAATTACTGCCCTTCTGTGCATCTGAGTGTTGATACTTTATCAGACTAAAGACACAATCCAGGAATTCAAGACAATGGAACAGAAAACAAGACCAAGGTCTCAGAGGTCTACACTGACTGCCTAGTAATTTCTACCTCACAACTATCTCATCCTCAAATCACATTACACCCTCCTCCTCCTACCCTCAAACTTTCCCAGCATCAGGGTCTTTTCCAATGAGTTACCTTTCCAATAAGGTGGCCAAAGTATTGGAGCGTTCAGCATCAGTCTTACCTATGAATATTCAGGACTGATTTCCTTTACAATTGACTGTTTTGATCTCCTTATAGTCCAAAGGACTGTCAAGAGTCTTCTCCAACACCACAGTTCAAAAGCATCAATTCTTCAGTGTTCAGCTTTCTTTATGGTCCAACTGTCAAGTCTATGCATGATTATAGAAAAGCTATAGCTTTGACTAGATGGGCCTTTGTCGGCAAAGCAATGTATCTGCTTTTTAATATGCTGCCTAGGTTGGTCATAGCTTTTCTTCCAAGGAGCAAGTGTCTTCTACTTTCGTGGCTGCAGTCACCTTCTGTAGTGATTTTGGAGCCCAAGAAAATAAAGTCTCTCACTGTTTACATTGTGTCCCCAATTATTTGCCATGAAGTCATGGGACCAGATGCCATGATCTTAGTTTTTTGAATGCTGAGTTTTAAGCCAGCTTTTTCACTCTCCTCTTTCACTTTCATCAAGAGGTTCTTTAGTTCCTCTTCACTTTCTGCCATAAGTCATCTGCATATCTGAGGTTATTGATATTTCTCCCTGAAATCTTGATTCCAGTTAGTGCTTCATCCAGTCTGCATGATGTACTCTGCATATCAGTTAAATAAGCAGAGTAACAATATACAAATTTGAGGTACTCCTTTTCCAATTTGGGACCTGTTCATTGTTCCATGTCTGGTTCTAATTGTTTCTTCTTGACTTTGCCATTACCACCATTACCCCTACCATAGCTTGGCCTCAGACCAAGTACACGCAGGGGACACAGCCACACCCATCAACAGGAAGTTGAATTAAAATTTGCTGATCATGGCCCAAGCCATCAGAGTGAATCCCAGATTTCCCTACAGCTAGTCCTTCCCATCAGGAAGCTCCCACAAGCCTCTTATCTTTATCCATCTGAGGGCAGACAAACAACCACAGAAAACTAACCAAACTGATCACATGGATCACAACCTCATCTAGCTTAATGAAACTATGAGCCATGCTGTGTGGGCCACCCAAGATGGACAGGTCATGGTGGAGAGTGACTTCTGTTACCTGAGAACAACTGTTTGTTCCTGCATTCGTTTGTTCTCTCAAGATCATCAAGTACTCAGACCTGTTAAAGGACAACCTTATATTCAGGCTTAGATCTCAAAATAGTTTGGGTCAAAAATGATTTGTCTTCTGTCAAGAAAGCCATGACTAACTCTATTTCTTTATCCTATCTGTTTGAATTGGCTTTATTGGATTTAAGATGCATAAACTTTGTTTAATATGACTAAAGAAGATAATGTAGGTGATTAAAAAAAAAACTCTATTGAATAATTCATGAAGCAAGGAGTTTCTGTTCTCAAGAGTCCAAAGAACTGCCAAATGGGCTAGAAGGCAGGAAAGTAGGAAAATATTATAGGACAAACTATGAGGAACAAGGAAGAGATCAACAGAAAATATCTGATCAGCTGGGGCCGCAGAGTCACCCTTGTTTGGAATGAGAAGGAACAAGGAAACACTATGGAGCCCAGCATCAGCTTGGCTTGGTGACTGGCTGTCTGGGTAGACTGTTCCTGGTCAAGAAGAGCATTTGCAGGAGCAAGAAAGATATTTAAGTTTCAGGTCTGTCTGATGGGCTGTCCCAAGCAAGGAAAGCTCTATGTTGGGCATAGAAATGTATTTTAGCAACTTCTATGTAGAAAGTGTATTATCCAATATATTAGTCTGGTTTGGGTTTGGAAGACAAATCCGTTACAAAAAAATTAAGGGAATAGAAAGATTTAATGTAGGAATTTGGGTTTGAGGCAATAGTTCCAAAGAATAGCAAGAAGAGATGAGAAAGCCTTCCTCAGCAATCAATGCAAAGAAATAGAGGAAAACAACAGAATGGGAAAGACTAGAGATCTCTTCAAGAAAATTAGAGATACCAAGGGAAGATTTCATGCAAAGATGGGCTCGATAAAGGACAGAAATGGTATGGACCTAACAGAAGCAGAAGATATTAAGAAGAGGTGGCAAGAATACACAGAAGAACTGTACAAAAAAGATCTTCATGACCCAGATAATCACGATGGTGTAATCACTCATCTAGAGCCAGACATCCTGGAATGTGAAGTCAAATGGGCCTTAGAAAGCATCACTACAAACAAAGCTAGTAGAGGTGATGGAATTCCAGTTGCGCTATTTCAAATCCTCAAAGATGATGCTGTGAAAGTGCTGCACTCAATATGCCAGCAAATTTGGAAAACTCAGCAGTGGCCACAGGACTGGAAAAGGTCAGATTTCATTCCAAACCCAAAGAAAGGCAATGCCAAAGAATTCTCAAACTACTGCACAATTGCACTCATCTCACATGCTAGTAAAATAATGCTCAAAATTCTCCAAGCCAGGCTTCAGCAATACGTGAACTGTGAACTTCCAGATGTTCAAGCTGGTTTTAGAAAAGGCAGAGGAACCAGAGGTCAATTTGCCAACATCTGCTGGATCGTGGAGAAAGCAAGAGAGTTCCAGAAAAACATCTATTTCTGCTTTATTGACTATGCCAAAGCCTTTGACTGTGTGGATCACAATAAACTGCGGAAAATTCTGAAAGAGATGGGAATACCAGACCACCTGACCTGCCTCTTGAGAAATCTGTATGCAGGTCAGGAAGCAACAGTTAGAACTGGACATGGAACAACAGACGGGTTCCACATAGGAAAAGGAGTACGTCAAGGCTGTATATTGTCACCCTGCTTATTTAACTTATATGCAGAGTACATCATGAGAAACGCTGGACTGGAAGAAACACAAGCTGGAATCAAGATTGCTGCAAGAAATATCAATAACCTCAGATATGCAGATGACACCACCCTTATGGCAGAAAGTGAAGAGGAACTAAAAAGCCTCTTTTTTTTTTTTAATTTTATTTTATTTTTAAACTTTACATAACTGTATTAGTTTTGCCAAATATCAAAATGAATCCACCACAGGTATACACGTGTTCCCCATCCTGAACCCCCCTCCCTCCTCCCTCCCCATTCCATCCCTCTGGGTCGTCCCAGTGCACCAGCCCCAAGCATCCAGTATCATGCATTGAACCTGGACTGGCAACTCGTTTCATACATGATATTTTACATGTTTCAATGCCATTCTCCCAAATCTTCCCACTCTCTCCCTCTCCCACAGAGTCCACAAGACTGTTCTATACATCAGTGTCTCTTTTGCTGTCTTGTACACAGGGTTATTGTTACCATCTTTCTAAATTCCATATATATGCGTTAGTATACTGCACTGGTGTTTTTCTTTCTGGCCTACCTCACTCTGTATAATAGGCTCCAGGTACATATACACAATGGAGTATTATTCGGCCATTAAAAAGCCTCTTGATGAAAGTAAAAGTGGAGAGTGAAAAAGTTGGCTTAAAGCTCAACATTCAGAAAACGAAGATCATGGCATCCGGTTCCATCTCTTCATGGGAAATAGATGGGGAAACAGCGGAAACAGTGTCAGACTTTATTTTTCTGGGCTCCAAAATCACTGCAGATGGTGATTGCAGCTATGAAATTAAAAGACTCTTACTCCTTGGAAGGAAAGTGATGACCAACCTTGATAGTCATATTCAAAAGCAGAGACTTGACTTTGCCAACAAAGGTCCCTCTAGTCAAGGCTATGGTTTTTCCTGTGGTCATGTATGGATGTGAGAGTTGGACTGTGAAGAAGGCTGAGCGCCGAAGAATTGATGCTTTTGAACTGTGGTGTTGGAGAAGACTGTTGAGAGTCCCTTAGACTGCAAGGAGATCCAACCAGTCCATTCTGAAGGAGATCAGCTCTGGGATTTCTTTGGAAGGACTGATGCTAAAGCTGAAACTCCAGGACTTTGGCCACCTCATGCAAAGAGTTGACTCATTGTTAAAGACTCTGATGCTGGGAGGGATTGGGGGCAGGAAGAGAAGGGGATGACAGAGGATGAGATGGCTGGATGGTATCACTGACTCGATAAATGTGAGTCTGAGTGAACTCTGGGAGTTAGTGATGGATAGGGAGGCCTAGCATACTGCGATTCATGGGGTTGCAAAGAGTCGGACATGACTGAGCGACTGAATTGAACTGAACTGAAGACCTGGAAATGAGAAAACAGTATCAGCTGAAAAAAAACTGCACAAACTAGACGTTGAAAACTATGTTTTATTTGGTGGACTTTCTGAGGACTTCAAGCCCAAGCAACAAGACTCTCGGATTATTTTGAAGGGCTGTTCTGAAGAGGAAAGGTGGGGGTGGGGTGGGCAGGATATTTTGGCATTTCTTCAAGGAATACCAGGTAGTCAGAATGAAACCATTTACCAAGATTGGAATTAGAACCCATGTGCTGGGACTAGAACCCAGCCAAAGAACATCAAAACATGACTGTTATCAAAGAAAACCAGACATCTGAAGTTAAGAAATTTAGCACTTTTCTATGTATGAGAAGATGCAAAGTCTGGGTTCAGTGAAGTCATTTCTTTGGTGTGTACCTCAGCTACCTGGGGCCAGTATCCTAAGGTTTTCACCCTGAGTCCCATCAGGGTGCACCATCAGAGATAACGTGATGTGATGGCTTGAGGTGGCCACATCTTTTGCTTATTGAGAGCAGCAGGTGATGTTTTTCTCTCCCAACAGTCACAGTCAACTTGGGCATCACACCCTGGTGAGCTAAGTAGCTGATCTGACTGCTACTGGGCCCTTTCCATATTCTTGGGCAGCAATACCAGACACAAGAATAAGGCTTCCAAAAGAATCTTCAGCAAGCAAATCTTTTTCATTAAAACAGATAGCTTGTGTACAAGGGAGAACACAAGGGACTAAAGTGTCAGTTCCCCAAGTAGAGCTGCTTTTATAACAAAATGGCAGAGTTGTGTCATGCTCACTGATAAATTCCAGAAATCATCAAACTTCTTTGATCAGCAGCAGGTAGCTCCAGGGTGCCTAATTATCAGAAATTGAGAGTGCTTCTGTGAAGAGTAAGGAGTGCAAGAGAATTTTTTGCAAGAAAACACAGGAACAGATAAAATTAAAATTTATAATAAAACTTCTTCCTACTACATATACTCATGGGTGTTAACAATTGTTGTTCAGTTGGTCAGTTGTGACTCTTTGCAACCCCAAGGACTGTAGCATGCCAGGCTTCCCTGTCCTTCACGATCTCCCAGAGTTTGCTCAAACTCATGTCCATTGAGTTGGTGATGCCATCCAACCATCTCATCCTCTGGCATCCCCTTCTCCTCCTGCCTTCAAACTTTCCCAGCATCAGGGTCTTTTCCAATGAGTTAGTTCTTCCCGTAAGGTGGCCAAAATTTTGGATTTTCAACTTCAGCATCAGTCCTCCCAATGAATATTCAGGGTTGATTTCCTTTAAGATTGACTGGTTTGATCTCCTTGCAGTCCAAGGGACTCGAAAATCTTCTACAAGACCACAGTTTGAAAGCATCAATTCTTTGTTGCTCAGACTTCTTTATGGTCCAACTCTTACATCCGTACATGACTATTGGAAAAGCCATAGTTTTGACTATATGGACCTTTATCAGCAAAGTAATATTTCTGCTTTTTAATATGCTGTCTAGGTTGGTCATAACTTTCCTTCCAAGGAGTAAGCATCTTTTAATTTCATGGCTGCAATCACCATCTGCAGTGATTTTGGAGCCCAAGAAAATAAACTCTCACTGTTTCCATTGTTTCCCCATCTATTTACCATGAAGTCATGGGACCAGATGCTATGATCTTGGTTTTCTGAATGTTGAGTTTTAAGCCAGCTGTTTCACTCTCTTCTTTCACTTTCATCAAGAGACTCTTAGTTTCTTTTTGTTTTCTGCCATAAGGGTGGTGTCATCTGCATCTCTAAGGTCATTGATATTTCTCCCAGCAATCTTGATTCCAGCTTGTGCTTCATCCAGCCCAGAGTTTCTCATGATGTACTGTGCACAGAAGTTAAATAAACAGGGTGACAATATATAGTACTCCTTTCCCAATTTGGAACCAACGCATTGTTCCATCTAGCTGTTGCTTCTTGACCTGCATACAGGTTTCACAGAAGGCAGGTAAGGTGATATCTCTGTGAGTATGTAACAGAGATAAAATTAATAGTTTATTCCTATGAGCCTAGTTTTCAATCTTTGGACTCAGGCCCCCAAGGTCTTTGTTCTTTAGCTTGCAACACTTGTTTTGCTCAAGGCCATTCCCTGGTTTTTCTCCAAAACAGCTGTGCTCTTGTCTTCCTGTCTCATCACCACATCTGGCTGTCCCCTGCTTTCCAGGTCTCATCATTGCTGGTGCTGAGAAACTACCCTAGGACCACTCAGGAAAGAGAGTCTGAAAGTGCAACTCCCAGTGTCAAGTGACAAAAGCATTACAATTCAGTAATGAGTTTGATGCCCTTTAGTCAAGGGAAAGCTATCCTTGGCCTGGGGGAATCCAGTGCCTCACAAGCAGTATAGCACTTATTTCCAAGGGACTTGGGTCAAGAGCAAGGTTTATGGAGCCTCAGACAAGGCAACATGTTAACAAGGCATGACTTTCTAGGAGGCTTGGGATTTTCTTTAACGCCATCAGGTCCTCTTTCCTAGGACAAAGTAGGATAGCTAAAGCTGAGTTGTAAGATGGCGCTTGTTGTTAGGTGTGTTTTCTGTGACTGCGGAGTGACTTAGGTTGATTTTGTGATCTTTGCCAGGTGCAGCCTCCATTTGTGGGTCCTGGTATACAAATGACCTTTAACAATGGCTTTTCTCTCACAATCCCCCTCTCTGTGTTCAATACACAGAAGATGTTAGAAATGTACTTTATCAAAACAGGATAAAACATCCAAGAAGTTGATAAACAAAAATACAACAGAGCAGAAGCAGGCAGGCCTGTGATTTTTCTGCCATGTCAGAAGACAACAGGGCAAGGTTTAAAAAGATGAAGTTTGCAAACATCAAACCCACATGTTGCTCTAAAGCATTCAAGCCACACAAATCTCAATCTCAATTAAGAACCTAAAATAGCTTGCATATTAAACTTAAGCAAGTAGTCAAATATCTTATCAGTGGATTCTGTACCTGTGATATTCTGGTTTATAGTAAGAAATTTGGTTTTTATCCATGGTCTGTGGTACATGGCTCCTAAAACCCTCAATTCCTATATAAGAGCCATAGGTCTTTTGTTATAATTTCAGTTTTGTTTGCAGTTCCTAAAATAGCTCCAGATCAATAAAGGTGAAATGGTGCTTTTTTGTTATTCATAGCAAACACCTTTTAACCACTTCTGAGTTTATGTAAATGAGAGAAGTTTTGGAAAACCCCTAGATAACTACAAGATAGGGGATAGTTGCCATGGGAACCAATCGCTTGATTAGAAGGTTGAAACTTTTATGGAGGCCTCCAGAAAAATCCAAAAGATGAGGTTTGGAGAGCTCCCATGTTGAAGGACAAGAATGCAGTCTGTTCATTCATATCCTATTCTTTGAAATAAACTGGCCATCTAGTGAGTAAACTGGTTTTATAAATCTTGCCAACCCCTCTAGTAAATTCATTGAACTCACAGAGGGGAAACTTCTGATTTTCAGTTGCTTGGTTAAAAGAACTTGCAATTGCCCTGGGTAGGGGTGGGGCAGGGTTGTCAGGCCTGTGGGCCTCAGCACTTATCCTGTGGAATCTGACACTGATTCAGGTGGTGGTGGGTTAGTCACTAAACTGTGTCCGACTCTTTGTGACCCCATGGTCTATAGCCCACCAGGTTCCTCTGTCCATGGGATTTTCCAGACAAGAATACTGGAATGGGTTGCCATTTCCTTCTCCAGGGGATCTTCCACATGCAAGGACTGAACCTGTGTTTCCTTCACAACAGGCAGATTCTTTACCAACTGAGCCACTGAGGCTTCCTTCATCTACCTGATTCAGGTAGATGGTGCCAGAATTGAGTTATACCAGCTGACACCCAGCTGACATTGCAGAATTGCTCTGTATGGGGAAAACCCCCGACACATTTGATGTCAGAAGTATCAGAATCGAAGCATAGTATGGAGAATAGAGGAGTGTTTTTACCTTCATAGCAACCTTAAGTAAATCTTGGCTCTGAATTGCTTCCTTTCATTCTTTGCTTCTGTACTCATCCTTATCCTGTACCAGAAAACATGCTTCTCCAGTCTTACCCTTTTTCCACAGTTGATATGTGATTTCTCACCATGTTTCATAATGAATCAAAATTGTCAGTGGTGTTCTGTTTCAGTAGTTGCCTTCATTATAGCAACAACTGTCTTGAACAGGTTTACATTTTTCTGTTGGTTTTGCTTTTAATTATATTACAGATTTGGCTAATTGTTGCACAAGAGACAATACTTGACAAACAAGAGCTGGTTGGAAAAGAAAGCTTGTTTCATTCAGGAGGCTGGCAAACTGGAGAGTTCGACCCATGTCCAAAAACAAATCCAAAGATTCTGCTCAACTTAAGGAATTCTTAAAGGAAGAATTCAGTGAGGGATTCAGCATCTTCATTATCTTCCACAGCGTGTTATGATTGGTTGGCGGTGGGGAAATAGGGTGGTGGTCAAGGAATTTTGTGCTCAGCCTGAAGTTGCATCCTGTACCTGGGAGGGACCCTTCAGTTCAATTCAGTTCAGTTCAGTCGCTCAGTTGTGTCCAACTCTTTGCGACCCCATGGACCACAGCACACCAGGCCTCCCTGTCCATCACCAACCACTGAAGCTTACTCAAACTCCTGTCCATCGAGTCGGTGATGCCACCCGACCATCTCATCCTCTGTTGTCCCCTTCTCCTCCCACCTTCAGTCTTTCCCAGCATCAGAGTCTTTTCCAATGAGAAACTCAAAGGTATTGTTATGTGTATCCCTTGAGGGAGAACCAGGACCCTGACCCAGTTCAGTTCAGCCACTCAGTCATTTCTGA
The DNA here is from genome assembly GCF_019923935.1 of Bubalus bubalis. Taxonomy (NCBI): domain Eukaryota; kingdom Metazoa; phylum Chordata; class Mammalia; order Artiodactyla; family Bovidae; genus Bubalus; species Bubalus bubalis. The sequence continues at coordinate 67,181,959 of NC_059176.1, forward strand.
CTCTTGGACACACCATGGACTGCAGCATGCCAGGCCTCCTTGTCCAAAACAAATTCCCAGAGTTTACTTAAACTCATGTACATTTAGTTGATGATGCCATCCAACCACCTCATACAGTGCCATCCCTTCCTCCTCCTGCCTTCAATTTTACCCAGCATCAGGGTCTTTTCATATGAGTCAGTTCTTTGCATCAGGTGGCCAAAGTATTGGAGTTTCAATTTCAGCATCAGTCCTTCCAATGAATATTTAGAACTGATTTCCTTTAGGATTGACTGGTTGGATCTTCTTGCTGTCCAAGGGACTCGCAAGAGTCTGCTCCAACACCACAGTTCAAAAGCATCAATTCTTTGGTGCTCAGGTTTCTTTATAGTCCAACTCTTACATCCAAACATGACTACTGGAAAAACCATAGCTTTGACTAGATGGACCTATGTTGGCAAAGTAATGTCTCTGCTTTTTAATAAGCTGTCTAGGTTGGTTATAGTTTTTCTTCCAAGAAGAAAGTGCCTTTTAATTTCATGGCTGCAGTCACCATCTGCAATGATTTTGGAGCCCCCCCTCCCCAAATAGTCTGACACTGTTTCTACTGTTTCCCCATCTATTTGCTATGAAGTTATGGGATCAGATGTCATAATCTTAGTTTTCTGAATGTTGACTTTTAAGCCAACATTTTCACTCTCCTCTTTCACTTTCATCAAGAGGCCCTTTAGTTCTTCTTTAAGAAGGGTGGTATCATCTGCATATCTGAGGTTATTGATATTTCTCCCGGCAATCTTGATTTCAGCTTGTGCTTCTTCCAGCCCAGTGTTTCTCATGATGTACTCTGCATATAAATTAAATAAGCAGGGTGATGATATACAGCCTTGACTAACTCCTTTGCCAATTTGGAACCAGCCTGTTGTTCTGTGTCCAGCTCTAACTGTTGCTTCCTGACTTGCATACAGATTTCTCAAGAGCAGGTCAGGTGGTCTGGTATTCCCATCTCTTTCAGAATTTTCCACAGTTTGTTTTGATCCACACAGTCAAAGGCCTTGGCATAGTCAATAAAGCAGAAGTAGATGTTTTTCTGGAACTCTTTTGCTTTCTCGATGATCCAGCAGATATTGGCAATTTGATCTCTGGTTCCTCAGCCTTTTCTAAAACCAGCTTGAACATCTGGAAGTTCATGGTTCATGTATTGCTGAAGCCTGGCTTGGAGAATTTTGAGCATTACTTTGCTAGCATGTAAGATGAGTGCAACTGTGCAGTAGTTTGAGCATTCTTTGGCATTGCCTTTCTCTAGGATTGGAATGAAAATTGACCTTTTTCAGTCCTGTGGCCACTGCTGAGTTTCCCAAATTTTCTGGCATATTGAGGGCAGAACTTTAACAGCATCATCTTTTAGGATTTGAAATAGCTCAACTAAAATTCCATCACCTCCTTAGGAATCAGCAAACTAACATGGACTCAAATGGGTGAATTTAACTCAGATGACCATTATATATCTACTACTGCGGGCAAGAATCCCTTAGAAGAAATGGAGTAGCCATCATAGTCAACAGAAGAGTTCAAAATGCAGTACTTGGATGCATTCTGTTCGTTTCCAAGGAAACCATTCAATATCACAGTAATCCAAGTCTATACCCTGACCATTAATGCTGAAGTTGAATGGTTCTCTGAAGACCTACAAGACCTTCTAGAATTAACACCCAAATGTGCTCTTCATTATAGGGGACTGGAATGCAAAAGTAGGAAGTCAAGAAATACCTGGAGTAACAGGAAAATTTGGCCTTGGAGTACAAAATGGTCAAAGGCTAACAGAGATTTGCCAAGAGAATGCACTGGTCATAACAAACATCCTCTTCCAACAACATGAGACAAGACTCTACACATGGACATCACCAGATGGTCAATATCAAAATCAGACTGATTATATTCTTCACAGCCAAAGATGGAGAAGCTCTATACAGTCAGCAAAAACAAGACTGGGAGCTGACTGGCTCAGATCATGAACTCCTTATTGCCAAATTCAGACTTAAATTGAAGAAAGTAGGGAAAACCACAAGACCATTCAGGTATGACCCAAATCAAATCCCTTATGATTATACAGTGGAAGTGAGAAATAGATTCAAGGGATTAGATGTGATAGACAGAATGCCTTAAGAATTATGGACGGAGGTCCATGACATTGTACAAGAGGCCATGATCAAGACCATCCCCAAGAAAATGAAATGAAAAAAAGGCAAAATGGTTGTCTCAAGAGGCCTTATAAACAGCTATGAAAAGAAGAGAAGATAAAGGAAAGGAGAAAAGGAAAGATATACACATTTGAATGCAGAGTTCCAAAGATTAGCAAAGAGAGATTAAAAAAAAAAAACTCTTCCTTGGTGATAAATGCAAAGAAATAGTAGAAAACAATACAGTGGGAAAGACTAGAGATCTCGTCAAGAAAATTAGAGACACCAAGGAATTTTTCATGCAAAGATGGGCACAATAAAGGACAGAAATGGTATGGACCCAAAGGAAGCTGAAGATATTAAGAAGAGGTGGAAAGAATACACAGAAAAACTTTACGAAAAAGATCTTCATGACCCAGATAATCACGATGGTGTGATCACTCACCTAGAGCCAGACATCCTGGAATGTGAAGTCAAGTGGGCCTTAGAAAGCATCACTATGAACAAAGCTAGTGGAGGTGACGGAATTCCACTTGGACTCTGCCCCAGTAGCTGCTGCTATTGTTTCTTGACTTCTCTGCCCTTGTCTGCATCCCTCCTTTCACTGATTAGCAACTGTCTGAACTGCTCTTTGGATTGCAAGGAAGGTCAAGGAGGCTGAATGAAACCTGTTTCGTACAAACAAGAAATGGGGGACAAAGAAAGGATTTGAACCTAGGAGGGCCCCACAGGGCCCTGCTCTGTTTCAATTATACAAATTATGTTATCAACTATTTTTAAATATCCTTGGGAAAGGGACAATCTAAAAGTCGATCCTAAAGGAAATCAACCCTGAATGTTCACTGGAAGGGCTGATAATGCAGCTAAAGCTCCAATACTTTAACCACCTGATGAGAAGAGCTGACTCATAGGATAAGACCCTGATGCTGGGAAAGATTGAAGGTGGGAGGAGAAGGAGACAACAGAGGATAAGATGGTTGGATGGCATCTCTGACTCGATGAACATGAGTTTGAGCAAGCTCCAGGAGATGGGAAAGGACAGAAAAGCCTGGCCTCTGTAGTCCATGGGGTTGCAAGAGTCAGACACGACTGAGTGACTGAGCAACATCAACAAAGGAAAGGGACAAAGTAGAAAGCAAAAAAATTAATTGAAATCTCTTAATAGTAGAGTTGTAGATAACTTTTAATCCCTTCTTTATACTTTTCTGTATATTTCAAATTTAGCAAGTATTAATTTTTATAGTAAAAAAAAAAGCTATGCTGGCAAATCAGTACAGAGTTCTTCCTCTCCTTCTTCTCCTTTCCCTTCCTATGTGGTCTCAGAGCATGAATAAGGTGGGAATGACATCCACACCAGACAGTGGTTCACCTGTCGCAGGGAAAAGTCAATTCTGACTCCGTATTGGAATTGCTTCTTTGACTTGGCTTTCTGCTGCTTTGTTATTATAATCATACATAATAGCTCACCTCAGAAAATCAGGCTCCCCTGCCTGACTATTATACTAAAGTGCCTTTGATAAGGACCCTGTCCATCTGTAGGTGGTAGGAAGGGAGTAACATATTTCCTGCGTAAGACTTGCCATTCTAGGAATATTTGCAAGATTATTGGCCTTTACTTTGTTTCCTCGCCTCCTCCCTTCTCTGATCTATAAAAAACCTGGCATCCAGACCCTAATAAGATGCTTATTTTGAGACATCAGTCTGCCATATTCTTGGTCAGTGGAATCTCCAAATAAAGTCATATTCCTTTCCTCAGCACCTCATCTCTGATTCATTGACCTGTCATGTAACACAACTTGGGGTTTGGGGTGCAAAAAGAGTGAGGAATTTCCTCCCAGAGGGGTGCTGCAGCATCAGGGCAAGCAGGTTAGGAAGGCAACTATACCTAAGTGGGAGAGTGTGGAGGCAGGAATGGGAGATTGGTAAATACAGAGGAGTTGATCATATAAGGAAATATATCAAGACTAATGGTTTCTTACTACTGGGGAAGAGAATTTACAAATGTGGGAAAGGGAGAAAACTTCAGTGTTGGACTGTTATTGGAGGTATTGTTGTTAATTCATGATTTTCAATACAGGTGGATGTCTAACTGTATTTCAATACAGTTAGACAGACATGCAGAAAACAGGAGATGAAAGAAATGAATAAAGATGCAAGTTGGTGTGTGCGTGTGTCCATACATTTGTCCTCTAGCTGTCATTTAAAAGAGTCTGGGAGGCCTTCCCTGGTGGTCCAGTGGTTAAGAATCTGCTTGCCAATGCAAGGAACATGGGTTCAGCCCCTGGTCTGGGAAGATTCCACATGCCATGGGGAACTGAGCCTGTGTGCTGAAGCCCATGTGCTCTAGAGCTTTTGCTCCACAAGAGAAGCCACTGCACTGAGAAGCCCATGCAACTAGAGTAAGCCCGCATGCAGCAATGAAGACCCAGAGCAGCCAAAAATAAATGAATTAATTAAAAAAATAGAAGAGCCTAGTAGCATTAGCACCCTGACCCCAGTGAGCACACCTAGTGCCTTTGTGTCATGAAGAATTTGACCTTGCCCAAAGGAAAGGCTGAGCTTCTGCCCCTCAGCCTCTGGGAGGCAGTCTTTGCATCCTTGGAACATTATGCCTGGTAGGATTGTCTTTCTTTCCCTGTAGGCTGTGGGTCATGCTGGCTACATGTCTGATGGTGCGAGTCAGAGTTGGGCACACCTATACAATCTTAGCATGGAGGCAGGCTACACCTTTCAGAAAGACCAACAGTGTGACTCAGGGAGAGGGCTTTGGAGTCACCTGGTATCGGTGTAGCTGGATACTGAAATTAACCACACAAGCAATCAATTCATTGATCATGCCTATGTAATAAAACCTCAGTAAACACTGGAGACAACAAAGATCGGGTGGGTCTCTTGATGGCAACATTCATGTGTAGTGTTACGTATAGATGCCAGGGTAGTACCCCACCCCCCTGACTCAGGGAAGAGAACAGTAGAGACCCCCTATCTGGCCCTTCTCCTCCACCCCTTCTTCCCCAGGCTGATTTCAGTCTGTATCCTTTGCCTGTAATAAGCTGTAACCACCAGTATAACAGCTTTCAGGGAGTTTGGTGACCTTCTAGTGAATTATCAAACCTGAGATAGATGTTTTGGAGGCACTCTCTGAACTAGTAGTTGGTATTAGAAGTCAGGTGAGTTTTGAGGGACTGTGACTCTGTACTTGGCCATTTCTTACAGCCCATATTCAGTTCAGTTCAGTTCAGTTCAGTCGCTCAGTCGTGTCCAACTCTTTGCGACCCGATGAATTGTAGCACGCCAGGCCTCCCTATCCATCACCAACTCCCAGAGATCACTCAGACTCACATCCATCGAGTCAGTGATGCCATCCAGCCATCTCATCTTCTGCCGTCCCCTTCTCCTCCTGCCCCCAATCCCTCCCATCATCAGAGTCTTTTCCAATGAGTCAACTCTTTGCATGAGGTGGCCAAAGTACTGGAATTTCAGCTTTAGCATCATTCCTTCCAAAGAAATCCCAGGCCCATGTGATAGCTTCTAAATATCATATTCCTATAAATGAAACTAGAACTCCTTAGAGAAATGACTGGATCAAGGGGAGGGGTATGAAAAATACAGATGAGCTAAACTATCTTTTTTGTACCAGAAACCAAGTAAGTGATCAAAGATTGATGAGAATATGTCAAAAAGATATGGATCAGTTTGAAGGGTTTCCTATTGGCCAAATTGGGGAATTTGATCTGTGCATCAAAGAGAATAACAATAGTAGTGGATAATAACCTTTGGTAAAAATAGATAGTTGAGGAGGAGCCAAGATGGCAGAGGAGTAGGACAGGGAGAACACTTTCTTCCCCACAAATTCATCAAAAGAGCATTTAAACATCGAGTAAATTCCACAAAACAACTTCTGAAGGCCGGCAGAGGACATCAGGCACCCAGAAAAGCAACCCAACTCTTCGAAAGGCGGTAGGAAAAAATATAAAAGACAAAAAAAGAGACAAAAGAGGGAGGGACGGAGTTCCGTCCCGGGAAGGGAGTCTTAAAAAGAGAGAAGTTTCCAAACACCAGGAAACCTTCTCACTGCCAAATCTGTGCCAAGCTTTGGAAGCACAGAGGGCAACATAACAGGAAGAAAAAAATAAATAAACAATTAAAAATCGCAGATTGAGAGCCCTAAGGTAACTCCCCCAGCGGAGAAGCAGCGCAGATGCCTGCACACGCCATTAGCAAGCGGGGGCTGGGCAGGGAAGCGCGGCGCGGGCTGCGTCGCTTAGAGTAAGAATCTGGCTGGAATGTCCTGAGTGCTATCTGAGCGAAATAATTTGGACTAGCAAACCAGACTGTGGGATATCTACCACGCGAAAAGCCAGCCCTAACGTAAGACACCGCCAGGCCTGCGCAAGGAACAAAGGACTGAACAGAGCTAGCCGGCTGCAGACCTTCCCCCTCCGGTGACAGGCAGCCAGAGCCAGAAGGGGGCAATCGCAGACCCAGAAAGACACTATCTATAAAACTGTAAGCAGGCTTCTTTGCTAACTAAAACTTTTGGGGGTCTGGACGGTCAACATCTGTCTGAGAAGGTATGCTGGTTTTGCACCAAGATAACCAAGTGGCGGGGAGGCGATAAGTCGCAGCATTGGCGCTCGCCAAACACCTCATCACCTGAGCTGCTCAGACCTGAGAAGAGCACAAAATGCAGGCCCAACCGAGTCTGCGCCTCTGAGGACTACCCGAGTGCCTGAACCTGAGCAGCTTGGACCTGGGAGGTCAGCCCAGGGCTGGCCTCTGATTGTTCCCGGCGGAACAACCTAGAGCCCGAGCAGTGTGGGCAGGGAGGCTACACGCGCCGTGAGCGGGGGCAGACCCAGTGTGGCTGAGGCACTGCGAGCGCACGCCAGTGTTATTTGTTTGCAGCATCCCTCCCTCCCTCCCCACAGCGTGACTGAACAAGTGAGCCTAAAAAAAAAAAAAAAGTGTCCTCCACCGTCCCCTTTGTGTCAGGGTGGAAACCAGACACTGAAGAGACCAGCAAACAGAAGAAGCTATAACAGAGGGAAACGCCTTGGAAGCTACAGGCCATAGATTAAAACCCTGTGGTAACTACGGACTACATAGGAAGGGGCCTATAGATCTTGAGAAATATAAGTCGGACCAAGGAACTAGCCAAAAATGAACTGAACCCACAATACTCACAACAAAACCAGAGAAAGACCTAGATATATTTTTACTATTTTTACGATCAATCTTTCTTTCTTTTTTTTTTAATTTTTTTTAAAAAAATTTTAAGTCCTCTATTGTCCTTTAATTTTCACATTTATAACCTATTACTTTGCAAAAAAAAAAAAAGACCCTAATTTTTTCTTCTTCAGCAAACTTCATATATATATTTTATAATTTTTTGACTCTGTTTTTTTTTTTTTCTTTTTCTTCTTTTCTTTAACATTGTATTTTTGAAATTCCAAACTCTACTCTAGATTTTTAATTTTAGCCTTTTGGTATATGTTATCAATTTTGTACCTATAGGTTTTTTTTTATAATTTCTGTGACATTTTTTTTCCCTCTGTTTATTTCTCTTCTTCTTTTATATAACATCATATATCTGCAATTCCAAACTCTACTCAAGATTTTTAATTTATGCTTTTTGGTATTTGATATCAATTTTGTACCTGTATTTTCTTTATAATTTTTGTGACATTGTTTTTGTTGGTTTGTTTGTTTTCTCTCTTTATTTTTCTTCTTCTTTTTTTAACATTGTATTTTTGAAATTCCAAACTCTACTCTAGATTTTTAATTTTTGCTTTTTGGTATTAGTTATCAATTTTGTACCTGTAGTTTCTTTATAATTTTCGCGACCTTGTTTGTTTTTCTTTGTTCGTTTTTTCTCTCTTTCTTTTCCTTCTTCTTTTCATTAACATCATATTTTTGAAATTCCAAACTCTACTCTAGATTTTTAATTTTTGCTTTTATGTATTTGTTACCAATTTTGTACCTTTAAGAACCCAATCTTCAGGACCCATTTTTCACTAGGGAGCGAGATTACTGGCTTGACTGCTCTCTCTCCCTTTGGACTCTCCGTTTTCTCCACCAGGTCGCCTGTATCTCCTCCCTAGCCCCTCTCTACTCTACCCAACTCTGTGAATTTCTGTGTGTTCCAGACAGTGGAGAACACTTAGGGAACTGATTACTGGCTGGATCTGTCTCCCTCCTTTTCATTTCCCCCTTTTATCCTTCTGGCCACCTCTGTCTCCTTCCTCCTTCTTCTCTTCTCTGTATAACTCCGTGAACATCTCTGAGCGGTCCAGTTGTGGAGTGCACATAAGGAAGTGACTACTGGCTAGCCTACTCTCTCCACTATTGATTCCACCTCATCTCATTTGGGTCACCTCTAACTCCCTCCTCCCTCTTCTCTTCTCCATGTAATGCTGTGAACCTCTCTGAGTGACCCTCACAGTAGAGAAACTTCTCATCTTTAACATAGATGTTTTATCAATGGTGCTGTATAGAAGGAGAAGCTTTGAAACTACTGTAAAAATAAGACCGATAACTGGAAGTAGGAGGCTTAAGTCCAAACCCTGACTCCAGGGAACTCCTGACTCCAAGGAACATTAATTGACAGGAGCTCATCAAACGCCTCCATACTGACACTGAAACCAAGCACCACACAAGGGCCAACAAGTTCCAGGGCAAGACATACCAAGCAAATTCTCCAGCAACAAAGGAACACAGCCCTGAGCTTCAAGATACAGGCTACCCAAAGTCACCCTAAAACCATAGACATCTCATAACTCATTACTGGACATTTCATTACACTCCAGAGAGAAGAAATACAGCTCCATCCACCAGAACATCGACACAAGCTTCCCTAACCAGGAAACCTTAACAAGCCACCTGTACAAACCCACACACAGCGAGGAAATGCCACAATAAAGAGAACTCCACAAACTGCCAGAATACAGAAAAGACACCCCAAACTCAGCAATTTAAACAAGATGAAGAGACAGAGGAATACCCAGCAGATAAAGGAACAGGATAAATGCCCACCAAACCAAACAAAAGAGAAAGAGATAGGGAATCTACCTGATAAAGAATTCCAAATAATGATAGTGAAATTGATCCAAAATCTTGAAATTAAAATGGAATCACAGATAAATAGCCTGGAGGCAAGGATTGAGAAGATGCAAGAAAGGTTTAACAAGGACTTAGAAGAAATAAAAAAGAGTCAATATATAATGAATAATGCAATAAGTGAAATTAAAAACACTCTGGAGGCAACAAATAGTAGAATAACAGAGGCAGAAGATAGGATTAGTGAATTAGAAGATAGAATGGTAGAAATAAATAAATCAGAGAGGACAAAAGAAAAACGAATTAAAAGAAATGAGGACAATCTCAGAGACCTCCAGGACAATATTAAACGCTACAACATTCGAATCATAGGGGTCCCAAAAGAAGAAGACAAAAAGAAAGACCAAGAGAAAATACTTGAGGAGATAATAGTTGAAAACTTCCCTAAAATGGGGAAGGAAATAATCACCCAAGTCCAAGAAACCCAGAGACTCCCAAACAGGATAAACCCAAAGCGAAACACCCCAAGACACATATTAATCAAATTAACAAAGATCAAACACAAAGAACAAATATTAAAAGCAGCAAGGGAAAAACAACAAATAACACACAAGGGAATACCCATAAGGATAACAGCTGATCTTTCAATAGAAACTCTTCAAGCCAGGAGGGAATGGCAAGACATACTTAAAATGATGAAAGAAAATAACCTACAGCCCAGATTATTGTACCCAGCAAGGATCTCATTCAAGTATGAAGGAAAAATCAAAAGCTTTTCAGACAAGCAAAAGCTGAGAGAATTCTGCACCACCAAACCAGCTCTCCAACAAATACTAAAGGATATTCTCTAGATAGGAAACACAAAAACGGTGTATAAATTCAAACCCAAAACAATAAAGTAAATGGCAACGGGATCATACTTATCAGTAATTACCTTGAACGTAAATGAGTTGAATGCCCCAACCAAAAGACAAAGACTGGCTGAATGGATACAAAAACAAGACCCCTACATATGTTGTCTACAAGAGACCCACCTCAAAACAGGGGACACATACAGACTGAAAGTGAAGGGCTGGAAAAAGATTTTCCATGCAAATAGGGACCAAAAGAAAGCAGGAGTAGCAATACTCATATCAGATAAAATAGACTTTAAAACAAAGGCTGTGAAAAGAGACAAAGGAGGTCACTACATAATGATCAAAGGATCAATCCAAGAAGAAGATATAACAATTATAAATATATATGCAGCCAACACGGGAGCACCGCAGTATGTAAGACAAATGCTAACAAGTATGAAAGGGGAAATTAACAATAACACAATAATAGTGGGAGACTTTAATACCCCACTCACACCTATGGATAGATCAACTAAACAGAAAATTAACAAGGAAACACAAACTTTTAACGATACAATAGACCAGTTAGACCTAATTGATATCTATAGGACATTTCACCCCAAACAATGAATTTCACCTTCTTCTCAAGTGCACATGGATCCTTCTCCAGGATAGATCACATCCTGGGCCATAAAGCTAGCTTTGGTAAATTCAAAAAAATAGAAATCATTCCAAGCTTCTTTTCTGACCACAATGCAGTAAGATTAGATCTCAATTACAGGAGAAAAACTATTAAAAATTCCAACATATGGAGGCTGAACAACACGCTGCTGAATAACCAACAAATCACAGAAGAAATCAAAAAAGAAATCAAAATTTGCATAGAAATGAATGAAGATGAAAACACAACAACTCAAAACCTGTGGGACACGGTAAAAGCAGTCCTAAGGGGAAAGTTCATAGCAATATAGGCACACCTCAAGAAACAAGAAAAAAGTCAAATAAATAACCTAACTCTACACCTAAAGCAACTAGAAAAGGAAGAAATGAAGAACCCCAGGGTTAGTAGAAGGAAAGAAATCTTAAAACTTAGAGCAGAAATAAATGCAGAAGAAACAAAAGAGATCATAGAAAAAATCAACAAAACCAAAAGCTGGTTTTTTGAAAGGATAAATAAAATTGACAAACCATTAGCCAGACTCATCAAGAAACAAAGGGAGAAAAATCAAATCAATAAAATTAGAAATGAAAATGGAGAGATCACAACAGACAGCACAGAAATACAAAGGATCATAAGAGAGTACTATCAACAACTATATGCCAATAAAAAGGACAACGTGGAAGAAATGGACAAATTCTTAGAAAAGTACAACTTTCCAAAACTCGACCAGGAAGAAATAGAAAATCTTAACAGACCCATCACAAGCACTGAAATTGAGACTGTAATCAAAAATCCTCCAGCAAACAAAAGCCCAGGTCCAGACGGCTTCACAGCTGAATTCTACCAAAAATTTAGAGAAGAGCTAACACCTATCCTGCTCAAACTCTTCCAGAAAATTGCAGAGGATGGTAAACTTCCAAACTCATTCTATGAGGCCACCATCACCCTAATACCAAAACCTGACAATGATCCCACAAAAAAAAACTACAGGCCAATACCACTGATGAACATAGATGCAAAAATCCTTAACAAAATTCTAGCAATCAGAATCCAACAACACATTAAAAAGATCATACACCATGACGAAGTGGGCTTTATCCCAGGGATGCAAGGATTCTTCAATATCCGCAAATCAATCAATGTAATATACCACATTAACAAATTGAAAAATAAAAGCCATATGATTATCTCAATAGATGCAGAGAAAGCCTTTGACAAAATTCAACATCCATTTATGATAAAAACTCTCCAGAAAGCAGGAATAGAAGGAACATACCTCAACATAATAAAAGCTATATATGACAAACCCACAGCAAACATTATCCTCAATGGTGAAAAATTGAAAGCATTTCCTCTAAAGTCAGGAACAAGACAAGGGTGCCCACTTTCACCATTACTATTCAACATAGTTTTGGAAGTTTTAGCCACAGCAATCAGAGCAGAAAAAGAAATAAAAGGAATCCAAATTGGAAAAGAAGAAGTAAAGCTCTCACTGTTTGCAGATGACATGATCCTCTACATAGAAAACCCTAAAGACTCCACCAGAAAATTACTAGAACTAATCAATGACTATAGTAAAGTTGCAGGATATAAAATCAACACACAGAAATCCCTTGCATTCCTATACACTAATAATGAGAAAACAGAAAGAGAAATTAAGGAAACAATTCCATTCACCATTGCAGTGGAAAGAATAAAATACTTAGGAATATATCTACCTAAAGAAACTAAAGACCTATATATAGAAAACTATAAAACACTGGTGAAAGAAATCAAAGAGGACACTAACAGATGGACAAATATACCATGTTCATGGATTGGAAGAATCAATATAGTGAAAATGAGTATACTACCCAAAGCAATTTATAGATTCAATGCAATCCCTATCAAGCTACCAACAGTATTCTTCACAGAGCTAGAACAAATAATTTCACAATTTGTATGGAAATACAAAAAACTTCGAATAGCCAAAGCGAACTTGAGAAAGAAGAATGGAACTGGAGGAATCAACCTACCTGACTTCAGGCTCTACTACAAAGCCACAGTTATCAAGACAGTATGATACTGGCACAAAGACAAAAATATAGATCAATGGAACAAAATAGAAAGCCCAGAGATAAATCCACGCACATATGGACACCTTATCTTTGACAAAGGAGGCAAGAATATACAATGGATTAAAGACAATCTCTTTAACAAGTGGTGCTGGGAAATCTGGTCAGCCACTTGTAAAAGAATGAAACTAGAACACTTTCTAACACCATACACAAAATAAACTCAAAATGGATTAAAGATCTAAACATAAGACCAGAAACTATAAAACTCCTAGAGGAGAACATAGGCAAAACACTCTCTGACATACATCACAGCAGGATCCTCTATGACCCACCTCCCAGAATATTGGAAATAAAAGCAAAAATAAACAAATTGGACCGAATTAACCTTAAAAGCTTCTGCACATCAAAGGAAACTATTAGCAAGGTGAAAAGACAGCCTTCAGAATGGGAGAAGATAATAGCAAATGAAGCAACTGACAAACAACTAATCTCGAGAATATACAAGCAACTCCTACAGCTCAACTCCAGAAAAATAAATGACCCAATAAAAACATGGGCCAAAGAACTAAATAGACATTTCTCCAAAGAAGACATACAGATGGCTAACAAACACATGAAAAGATGCTTAACATCACTCATTATCAGAGAAATGCAAATCAAAACCACTATGAGGTACCATTTCACACCATTCAGAATGGCTGCGATCCAAAATTCTACAAGTAATAAATGCTGGAGAGGGTGTGGAGAAAAGGGAACCCTCTTCCACTGTTGGTGGGAATGCAAACTAGTACAGCCACTAAGGAGAACAGTGTGGAGATTCCTTAAAAAACTGGAAATAGAACTGCCTTATGATCCAGCAATCCCACTGCTGGGCATGCACACTGAGGAAACCAGAAGGGAAAGAGACACGTGTACCCCAATGTTCATCGCAGCACTGTTTATAATAGCGGACATGGAAGCAACCTAGATGTCCATCAGCAGATGAATGGATAAGCAAGCTGTGGTACATATACACGATGGAGTATTACTCAGCCATTAAAAAGAATACATGTGAATCAGTTCTAATGAGGTGGATGAAACTGGAGCCAATTATACAGAGTGAAGTAAGCCAGAAAGAAAAACACCAATACAGTATACTAACACATATATATGGAATTTAGAAAGATGGTAACAATAACCCTGTGTACAAGACAGCAAAAGAGACACTGATGTATAGAACAGTCTTATGGACTCTGTGGGAGAGGGAGAGGGTGGGAAGATTTGGGAGAATGGCATTGAAACATGTAAAGTATCATGTATGTAATGAGTTGCCGGTCCAGGTTCGATGCAGGATACTGGATGCTTGGGGCTGGTGCACTGGGACGACCCAGAGGGATGGTATGGGGAGGGAGGAGGGAGGAGGGTTCAGGATGGGGAACACATGTATATCTGTGGCGGATTCACTTGATATTTGGCAAAAGTAATACAATTATGTAAAGTTTAAAAAAACAATAGATAGGCATGTGCCCATAAAGATTAAATACATTTAAAGTTTGATGAGGAAGGGATATTTACATAGTTTCAAAGTTTCAGGAGCTCTGAGTTTTTACCCTTGCAGTGTAACAAGTAAGTTGCTGATAGTTTCACAGAGGCTGGGAGAAACAGTACTTTTTTTACTCACTGTACAGCAGGCAGAATGAGCTTGGAGTTTCTCTTGGATACCCTTGTCCTCCAAGTCCCACAGGAACAACTTGACATGGCCCAGGTGGATGCTGCTCACACAGCACATTCATATAACAGCTGAGGAGCCTTGAGCTTAGAAAACCCCAAACTTTGAATCATCCTACAGTTTTGGAGAGAATATAAATTGGTGCAGCCATATAGGGAACAGTATGGAGGTTCCTCAAAAACTAAAAACAGTTTTGCCATATGATACAGCAATCCCACTCCCAGGCATATATCTGGATGAAACTATAATTCAAAAAAATGCATTCACCCTCATGTTAATATCAGCACTATTTAAATAGCCAAGACTTAGAAGTAACTTAAACATCCACTGACAGATGATGCATGGTTAAAGATGTGATATATATATGATGGAATATTACTCAGGCATAAAAAAGAATGAAATAATGCCATTTTTAGCAACATGGATGGAGCTAGAGATTATCATACGAAGTGAAGTCAAACACCATATGATATCACTTATACATGAAATCTAAAATATGACACAAATGAACTTATCTGCAAAATATAAACAGATTCATAGACATGGAGAACAGACTTATGGTTGCCAAGGTGGAGGTGGGGAGGGATGGACTGGGAGTTTTGGATTAGCAAATGCAAACTATTTTATATATGTATAACTGAATCATATATTTGCTATATTTGTATTATATAGCAAAGTGATATATATATATACAAATGCTATATACCACTATATACCAGAAACTAATGTAAATCAAGTATACGTCAATAAAACAGATTTAATGTATTTTTTCTTCTTTATTTTGACTGCATTCGGCTTTCATTGTGGTGTGTAGACTTTGTCTGGTTTTGGCATGTGGGCTTAGTAGCCCCACAGAATGTGCAATCTTAGTTCTCTGACCAGGGATCAAAACCATATTCTCTGCATTGGAAGGCCTGCTCTGGATCACCAGGAAAATATATCAATAAAATAAATTAAAAAAAAAAAAAGAAATCCCAAAACTTTTATAATGGTCTTTAATCAATTTGCCCAAAGTTTGCCCCTTAGTGAACCATTATCCTTATTACTCTGGGCAGTGAACAAAACTGCCCTGTACTCTAGAGGGAAACATTACCTGTGTTTAACAAGCCTGAAAAGACAGGCCAGAACAAAACAGAGGCAGTGTCCCTCAGAGGTGCCAGAAATGCAAGAGAATAGTCTTCCAGCAAGAATACTCCACAGAAAATACTTACCAATTACAAAAGACTAACAGAGTCACTTTTCAGGGGAGAGTCCCAGCTGAAAACTTGGGAGATTAGTATGAACATTGTCATTCAAGACACCCCCACCTGATAGGATGGACATGCAGCCTGTCCATGTTGTTCCTGCCAAATACCCACGTCCACGCCCAATCACGAGGAGACCAGAGAACAACCCCAGCTGAAGGATCTTCCCCCTAGAAGTGCCCTGTAATCTTCAGAAGCCTTGAGGTCATCAAAGTCCCACAAAGACTGAAGACCCATCTCAGACTGAAGCAGACAATGGACATGACAGTCAAATGCAACATGTATTCTGAACCTGACCCTTTTTGTTAACGGTCTATTTAGGGACAACTGGGAAAAACTGAAGTCTGAGAATCTGAGTATTACGTACTAAAGTTAGTTTCATGGTTTTATCTGTAATAGTTTTAAACTGAGGTAAGAGAACTAAGGTAGGAGAATGTCCTTGTACAGAAATATGGATGGATGCACCTGGTGGGCAACTGACCTGCAGGTGGTTGAGAAAAAAAATTCTTTGCACTGTACTTCCAACTTTTCTTTAACTTAGCCAAGGATTTGTGAAATTTATAAAAATTAATATATGCATTTACTATTTTTATGTTAAAAAGTATACATATACACACATAGCTGTGCAAATATACATTAAAGTGTGTTAACACTAGGTATTTCTGGTGATGAGGCAATTGGTGTTTTTTCCTCTCTGCTGCTGCTGCTAAGTCACTTCAGTCGTGTCCGACTCTGTGCGATTCCATAGACGGCAGCCCCCCAGGCTCCCTCGTCCCTGGGATTCTCCAGGCAAGATCACTGGAGTGGGTTGCCATTTCCTTCTCCAATGCATGAAAGTGAAAAGTGAAAGTGAAGTCACTCAGTCGTGTCCGACTCTTAGCAACCCTATGGACTGCAGCCTACCAGGCTCCTCCATCCATCGGATTTTCCAGGCAAGAGTACTGGAGTGGGGTGCCATTGTATTCTCCTTTTCCTCTCTACTAGTCATATTTTCCAAACTTTCAAAGAGCTAATATTGATTTCATAACTTGAAACGTACCTGTAAGAGACCGGAAGTTCACTTTAGCTTTGGAAGCAGTCCTCCTGCCTGGGCAGGATGAGCAGGCCTCCCTGTGAGCTGCAAGCCCATAGCCTGTCCACCTACAGCCTCCCCTTGCTCCACACATACCTGCAATCTAGACACGTGTCATTTCTAACAAGTTCAACAAATGTCCTGTGCTGGTCTGTGCCTCTTTGATCTCAAACAGTCTTTACTTTTTTCTGCCTACCTATCTTTCTCCTTAAGCCTCTCTTCAAGTTTTGTTTTTCTCATGAAAAGCTCCCAGTTCTGAGAATCCTGGATCCTACCATATTCAGCTGTGCATATACTTCTATTTAAGTATTTCCTGGGCAGTCTTAATTATCCCTTTGATTGTTCATGTTACCGCCTGAATGCCAGAACCAAAGCAGGTGCCTGTCTCATTGCCTTAACCACACCTGCCCAGTCATTGAAACAAGGTTTGCTCCTACAAGTGTTGGATGGACAGATGAACTAATTAACTATAGTAAAACTCTGAGAGCACCTACACACGTAGGTTCATTTTATTTATTCATTCTTTCATGGAAAGACATTTGCTTTACCCACAAAGAGCTAACAGTGTTAGAGATAAGACAAGCTATTAATTTGGCATGTAGTAGGTATAGAGATGTAGCAACAAAAAACTCCTGGGAGGTGGAACACTGAAGCCAACAAGACAAGTGATAAGGATTTGGAAAACCTGGCCAGCTTAGCACACTAAAGCTTGAAGTATATATAAAAATGGGTCTACCACCCATACCATTTATAGGGATTTTCTGCTCTCCTTTGAGCATGTTTTCCTGTGTCTATGTCCTCATAGAGTTTCTATGAACCTCTGATAAATGAACAAATACACCAGTCATCAACCTGACCCAGGTCAAGGAGCTCATGGCATCCCAGCCCGGAGCAGATGGCAGGACACTCCCATTATTCTACCTCAGCTTCATACCTTGTGGACATTATCCCACCTCTATTTGTTTCAATTTCCACCACTATAGCAAGAGTCCATCTTGTCAAGGCTATGGTTTTTCCAGTGGTCATGTATGGATGTGAGAGTTGAACTGTAAAGAAAGCTGAGCGCTGAAGAATTGATGCTTTTGAACTGTGGTGTTGGAGAAGACTCTTGAGAGTCCCTTGGACTGCAAGGAGGTCCAACCAGTCCATCCTAAAGGAGATCCTGGGTGGTCGTTGGAAGGACTGGGTGGTCGTTGGAAGGACTGATGTTGAAGCTGAAACTCCAATACTTTGGCCACCTGATGAGAAAGGCTGACTCATTTGAAAAGACCCTGATGCTGGGAAAGATTGAGGGCAGGAGGAGAAGGGGATGACAGAGGATGAGGTGGTTGGATGGCATCAGAGACTCAATGGACATGAGTTTGGGTAAACTCTGGGAGTTGGTGATGGACGGGGAGGCCTGGCATGCTGTGGTTCATAGTGTCTCAAAGAGTCGGACACGACTGAGCAACTGAACTGAACTGAGCAAGAATCTGTACGTCTTCTCTTCCATATGTATTAAACAATGATTGTCTTGTCAAAATACTACTTGTGTGTTTTGATGTCTGTACATATCTGAGCAGGACCCCACTCAGATCTCCTCATGTGGGGAGCAAAATTCATTAGGAATTCAGTGTTGGGGGAATCTCTCATTCTGCTGAAAGAAAGAGGTTGTCAAAGGAGACATAAATACATTTGTGTGTATATATATGGGGCTTCCCAGGTGGCACCAGTGGTAAATAATCCACCTGCCAATTCAAGGATGCAGGAGACATGGGTTCGATCCATGGATCAGGAAGATCCTGTGGAGGAGAGCATGGCAACCCATTCCAGCATTCTTGCCTGGATAATACCATGGACAGAGGAACCTGGCCGGCTACAGTTTGTGGGGTTGCAAAGAGTCAGACACGACTGAGCGACTGAGCATACACACACAGACACACACAACACACACACGTTTTCATTTTAAATAGCAGACATTAAAACACTTACCAAAAAGCACCAACAACAAAAATAGTGTATTAAAATTTTATTTTTAAGCTAGTGATTTTTTATGTTGCACAACTTCTCTCCTCGGAGGTGATGGTTATATCTTTAGCTTCACTCTGATGACGGATCTGGAGCCAGCTGTTTCCGCAGCCTAGGATAGTGTGTTGCGTGCACTTCTCACGTGACCTCAGAGAACCACCACCCAGCACTCTCTTTCACTGAAGCGCGTCACTCTCCTCTTGGTCCCTTCATCCTCTTACTAGTTATCCCAGTGCTGAAAAAATGAGTCTTCAAGCCAGGTTTCTGATTTCCACTTTAATCTATTATTCAATAATAATGCTTCTTACAGAGCTGCATTAATTAAAAGCAAGCACCACAAGAAACCTGTCACTTCGAGTGTCATTTATCATAGCAACCTGATGTTCCTTTCTTTCCATCATTTTTAGAATTTGTTGGTAACCATGGCAACCCATAGTCCATTTTATATATAGCATCACTTATATTCAGTTGGTTTATTTTATTTTCTTTCTTTCTTTTTCAACCATAAGGAAGGCAAGCTGTTTTTCCTCCTTTTAACAAAGCTCATATTATGGTGGAATAATGAGGCATAATGATGGTTGATACACAAAGGAATATTACATGTTAAATGAAACATTATTATCTCACATCTGTATATTAAAATGCTCTGTTTCAAAAATAAAATCTCTAAGAAGAAATGAGTCCAGGTTTAATGCCCCAGGTACTGGTTCATTAGAAGTGTAATTAGTATCCCATTAGATAACATGCAAATAAAACAATTTCAGGTTTAGGGGAAATTCAGGCATGCATAGTGAGCAGTACTCAGCTGAGCTGGCCCATCCACTCAGGGGTCCTGGGGCTCACTGACCATTTCAGGTTTCATCTGGGTTTCCTGATTCTCCAGCACTCCCCTGGAACTAATTTCCATGTTCAGTGAGGACAAAGCCTTTTAGGGACAGGCAGTCAAGAGAAAGCAGCCTTCTGGGTGTTAGAGACAGAAGATTCCAAACTATCTGGCCAATAAGGAGAGACTGGGAGGAAACTGCAGGTTGGGGGCTGTGGTGAACACAGCACTGAACCAGCCCAGCTACAGCCACCGGCATTCTCAGAGCTCCCAAGGCCTCGTGACCTTCCGATCCACCTCGTCTCATTGTCCCAAGATTATCCAGGTCTCTTCTTTGTTTAGCACCTTTTAGTGGTCAGCCCCTGGCTTGAACTGATCTTTCCTTCTTCCTCCTATCCAAGTCCTACTTTCCCAAGACAACCCAAGTCCTATTTCCTTGGTGACTCCTTCTGACACTGTATCTCTTGGCAACTTCTTAGCTTCTTTTTTAAACCCTGTAACTCTCATGGCCTCAATGTCACCCAGCATCATGGCCTCCTTTCATTCAATTCAACGTGTACTTAATAGGAATTTACTATGTGCCAAGTTTTTTAAGAGGTACTTAGTAAATGTGACGGAGAAGGCAATGGCACCCACTCCAGTACTCTCGCCTGGAAAATCCCATGGACAGAGGAGCCTGGAAGGCTGCAGTCCATGGGGTTGCTGAGGGTCGGACATGACTGAGCGACTTCACTTTCACTTTTCACTTTCATGCATTGGAGAAGAAAACGGCAACCCACTCCAGTGTTCTTGCCTGGAGAATCCCAGTGATGGGGGAGCCTGGTGGGCTACCATCTATGGTGTCACACAGAGTTGGACACGACTGAATTAACTTAGCAGCAGTAGCAGTAAATATGAACCAATTGAAGTTTCAGATTTAGGAGCTTTCAGTCTGGTGGTGGGGGTTGAGGGGTAATACAAAAACAGAAATTCCAGTTTAATTCAGTAAAAGAGATTTTCACAGCTCAAGCATAAGTACAAACTGTACTTGAGAATATCTGGAGTTTTCTGGGGGAAATCATGACTAAAATGAATCTTTAAAGACAAGGAATATTTAACTAAGCAAAGAAAGAGGATGGAGCACTCGGGGCAAGGAAACAGCATTGACAAAGATCTAGGACTCTGGAGTATCAAAGGCTGAGCAAGACGTCACAACAGCTATTGCTAGAAAATAAAAAGAAGGTGCTATGGGGAATTGGAGACTTGAATAGCAACCATTTTTTGAAGATCCTTGCTTGGTCTGAAAAGGAACTTGGGCCTTATTGCAGGAAGTAGCTATGAAAAGGGTTTTTGGCTTGGGAATGACATGTTTAAATTTGTTTTTATGTTAGAATATTTTATATTCCTAGTCCATCAGTGTTTCTTGGTATGTTGGTATGTTGCTTGTATTTCTTCTCTTATGTGGTATTTGAAAACAGAATTTGCTTTTTAATTTATCTTATATGTATCAAAATTTAGAATACATAAAAATATAAGGACTCTAGTGATATATTAACCTTCTAAAAACCACTCTTCTTGATTTTTTAAAAATGTGGACCATTCTTAAAGTTGTTGTTTTTTTAACTTGTTACAATATTTTTTCTGTTTCTGTTTAGATATTTTGGCCCCAAGGTGTGTGAGATCTTAGCTCCCCAACCAGGGATTGAACCCACACTCCTTGCATTTAAAGAAGAAATCTTAATCACTGAAGTGCCAAGGAAGTCCCTCTTCCTGACTTTTTGTGACTTGTTGAGATAACTGCAAGAATAATATACACAAAAGTCCCAGATACAAAGGCATGAAGACCTAAAACAGCCTATCATCAAAAACATCTATATGGATTGACCAAAACTTTTGGGATTCTCTGAAAGCAGTGTTCATAAGGAAATTTATACTTGCAACTGCCTTCTTTAAAAAAGAAGAGAGAACTCAAATCAGTGACCTAAATTTACATCTTAAGGAGATAAAAATAAGAACAAACTAAATAGGGAAGGAAATAACAACCCAAGCCAGTCTCGCCTGGAGAATCCCATGGGCAGAAGAGCCTGGCTAGTCCCAGTCCATGGGGTCACAAAAAGTCGGGCATGAGGGAGCGGCTAACACACACACACAAACCAAAAGGCAGAAAAAGGAAGGAAATAATGAGGATTAGAGCAGAGAAAATTGAAATGGAGAAATAATAGATAAAATGAACAAAACCTAAAGTTGGCTCTTTGAAAAAAATTAGCAAATAAAACAGAAATAAAAAGGACTATTAAGACAATACTATGAACTATTGTACACTAATAAATTAGATAACGTAGATGAAATGGGCACATTTCTGGAAATACACAGACTACTAAAAGTGACTCAAGAAAAAAATAGAAATCTGAAAAGACCTATAGCAAGTGAAGAGACTGAATCGATAATCAAAAACCTCTCAATAAAGAAAAGCCCAAGACCAGAGAACTTTATTTGTGAATTCTATTAATACCAAGCATTTAAAGAAGTAACACCAATTTTTCTCAAACTAAAAAACAGAAGGAAGAAGACTATAAAACTCATTTGACAAGTCCAGCATTAACCCTGTTACCAAAGCCAGACAAAAATATCACAAGAAAACTATAGACCAAAATATTTTATGAATATTGATGCAAAAAACAACAAAATATTAGCAAAGTGAATCCAATATCATATTAAAAGAATTCATACCCAGACCAAGTGGAATCTAGCCTAGGAATGCAGAAGTGGTTAAACATATAAAAAGTAATACATCATATTAATAAAATGAAGGAAAAGAACCATATGATTATTCCAATAGAGGCAGAAAAAAGCATCTGACAAAATCCAGCAGTCATTCATGACAGAATCATTTACCAATATAGGTAGACAGAAACTTCCTCAACCTAGTAAAGGACATTTATGAAAAACCTACAACTAATATACTCAACAGAGAAATCCTGAAAACTTTCCCCCTAAAGTCAGGCATAGGATAGGTGTGTACACTTTTGCCACTTGTATTCAATATTGTACTGGAAATTCCAGCCAGGGCCATTAGGTAAGAAAAGTAAATAAGATATTCAAATTAAAAATGTATGGCAAAAACCACTACAATATTGTAAAGTAATTAGCCTCCAATTAAAATTTAAAAATATATAAGTGAAACTGTCCCTATTCACAGATAATAAAAATCACACACACAGTAAATTCTAAAGAATTCACACACACACAGGTAACTGGTAAGGTTAACTTAAAAGTTAAGCAATACTGTAGAGTAAAAGACATAATAGTAGCAAATAATTTGAAAAGAAAATTAAGAAAACAATTCTACTCACAATAAAATAAACAAGAATATAACATCCAGGAACATATTTAACCAAGCAATGCTATAATTAAACTGAAAGCTACAAAGCATTACTGGAAGAAACTGACGAAGACCTAAATAAATGGAAACATAAACTGTATACACAGATTGCAAGATTAAATATTGTCAAGATCAGAATATTGTCCTATGCTAAAGCCTTTGACTGTTTGGATCACAACAAACTGTGGAAAATTCTTAAAGATATGAAATACCAGACTACCTCACATGCCTCCTGAGAAACCTGTATAAAGGCCAAGAAGCAACAGTTAGAACTGGACATAGAAAACAGACTGGTTCAAAATTGGGAACCAATTCAAGTCTGTATATTGTCACCCTGCTTGTTTATTTATACATAGAATAAATCATGTGAAATATAGGGCTGGATGAATCACAAGCTGGACTCCAGATTGCCGGGGAAAATATCAACAACCTCAGATATGTAGATGACACTGACCTAATGGCAGAAAGCAAAGCAGAGAGGAACTAAGGAGCCTCTTGATGAAGGTGAAAGAGGAGATTGAAAATGCTGGTTTAATATTCAACATTCAAATGATTAAGTTCATGGCATCTGGTCCTATCACTTCATGGCAAATAGACAGGGAAACAACCAAAACAGAGACAGACTATTTTCTTGGGCTCCAAAATCAATGCAGATAGTGACTGAAGCTATGAAATCAAAAGATGCTTGCTCCTTGGAAGAAAAGGGATGACAAACCTAGACAGCATATTAAAAAGCAGAGACATCACTTTGCCGACAAAGGTCCATCTATTCAAAACTATGGTTTTTCCAGTAATCATGTATGAATGTGAAAGTTGGACTATAAAGAAGACTGAGTACCAAAGAACTGATGCTTTTGAAATGTGGATGCTGGGTGCTGGAGAAGACTCTTGAGAGTCCCTTGGACTGCAAGGAGGTCAAACCAGCCAAATCCTAAAGGAAATAAACCCTGAATATTCATTGGAAGCACTGATGCTGAAGCTGAAACTCCAATACTTCAGCCACTTAATGTGAAGAGCCAACTCACTGGAAAAGAGCCTGATGCTGGGAAAGGTTGAGGGCAGGTGGAGAAGGCGGTACAGAGAATGACTGGATGGCATTATCGACTCAATGGACACGAGTTTGAGCAAACTCAGGAAGATAATGAAGGCCAGGGAAGCCTGGCGTGCTGCAGTCCACGGGGTCACAGAGTTGGACACGACTGAGTAACTGAACAACAACAAGGAATCAGTTCAGTTCAGTCGCTCAGTCGTGTCCAATTCTTTGCCACCCCATGGACTGCAGCACGCCAGGCCTCCCTGTCCATCACCAACTCCTGGAGCTTACAGCAAGGAATACCGCCCAATAAATACAATGTGATCCCTATCAAAACTTCAATGACCAATTTCAAAGAAATGGAAAAGCCAATACTCAAACATATATGGAGTTTCAAGGAACCCCAGGTAGCTAAAACAATATTGAAAAAGAACAAAGATGGAGGACTCACATTTCCTGATTTCTAAATTTACTGCAAGCTTATGGTAACCAAAACCTTATGGCACGGACATAGCGGTAAACATACAGATCGAGGAGAAAGAGTTAAGGATCCTATGGGCAGTTAAGTTTCAACAAAGGTGCCAAGACCATTTTCAACGAATGGTGCTGGATACTCACATGCAAAAGAACACAGTTACATCCTTGTGTGTGTGTGTGTGTGTGTGAAGTCGCTCAGTCATGTCCGACTCTTTGCAACCCCGTGGACTGTAGCCTTCCAGGCTTCTCCGTCCATGGGATTCCCCAGGCAAGAATATTGGAGTGGGTTACCATTTCCTTCTCCAGGGGATCTTCCCAACCCAGGGATCGAACCCGGGTCTCCCGCATTGGAGGCAGATGCTTTAACCTCTGAGCCACCAAAACTAACTCAAAATGGATTAAAGAACTGAACTGATGTTAAAGATTTATCTGTAAAACTTACAAAAGAAATTAAGGGATTAAATCTTCACAATCTTAGATTTGTCAACAGATCCTTAGGTATGAAACCAAACTGAAAGTAATAACAATGAAAATAGGTAAATTGAACTTCTAATTAAAAACTTTGAATTCAAAGGACATTATTAAGAAAATGAAAGGACAACCTCTACAGAATGGAACATAATATTAATGAACTACATATCTGATAAGAGTCCAGTACCCAGAATATATAAAGACCTACTGCAACCCAGAAACAAAGCAATTTTTTAATAGGCAATAAATAGACATTGAATAGACATTTCTCTGAAGATTTACAAATGGTCAGCTAACAGATAAAAGCATGCTCAAAATCATTTATTATTAGGAAAATGCAAATTAAAACCACAGTAAGGTATTACTTCAAACCCACTAAGATGGTTACAGTAATAATACTTTTTTTAAAGAAAATAACAATTTTCTCAAGGATATGGAGAAATTGAATCATCATACATTGCTGGTGATAATGTAAAATGTTCAGCCACTGTGGAAAACAGTTTGCCAGTTCCTCAAAATGTTAAACATGGAATTATCATATGACTTAACAATTATACTGTTAGATATATATCTAGAATAATTGAAAACAGGTCCTTAAACAAATATATATGCAACACATGCTCATAGCTGCTTGATGCATAATAACCAAAAGGTGCAGCAGTCCAAATGTCCATCAGTGAATGAATAGTATATATAATCAGAAGTTATTCAGCCATAAAAAGAGTGCTATAACATGAGTGAAACTGAAAAACACCATGCTAAGAAGCCAGACTCACATATTATGTAATTCCATTTATATGAAATATCCAGAATAGATAAATCCATAGAGACAGAATGCAGATAAGTGTTAACCAGAGGCAGAGGAATGGGGGATAACTGCTAATCAGTATATTTCCTTTTAAGGTGATCAATATATTTTGGAATCTGATAGAGGTGAAAGTTGTACAATATTGTCATAATGTACTAAATTCCACTGCATTATATACTTTAAAACGGTTAACTACAGTGTCATGTGAATTTCACTTCAATAAAAAAGGAGTAAAAAATTCATAAGAAGTGTCTTTGGAGCTCTTTAGAATCAAGAAAACTTTAGAAGGCTCTAGTCTAAGCTCCTTGCGGTGGTCTCTTTAGAAAGCTGTTAAGCTGTCTTTACATTTTTCTGGGAATTTGCTTCGTATCTTCCCTTCCTTCCATCTTCTCCCTGATTTCCTGGTTCCAAAGGAGGCTCCAGATTTAACACAGCTGGACAGCAGCACCACGCATTCTCAACCAACAGAAGCGAATAACTTCAGGGTGAGCACCAGAGACTCTGTTCTTCAAATCTGTAATGTGAACTAGATTTCAGGTTCAATCTGTCTGGCGTCTTTAATGAAAGAAGTGTAGTCCCAGGCTGCAGATGGTCATGTATCACTCTTCTGTTATGGAGCCCAAATTAGAGAGAGCCTGTGAGGAAAGAATAGCAAAGCAGCCTTACAAAGAGAAGCAGACATGAATGACAACAAGAATCTAAAAAGACTGGATGTATGTATATGTGAAACTGATTCATTTTTCTGTACACCTGAAACTAACACAACATAATCAATCAACTATACTCCAAGAAAAAGAAATTACCGACTATGGATCCTTCCTTGGGGCGGCTCATTTCTGAGGCCAAATGCCCCAGAATTTGGGCTTCATAAGAGACCCTGTGACTCTAACTAGTCATAATTTTTTCATGTATGTAGCTTCAATGCATTTCTGTGTTTTGCAATCTATGCAATTCTCCTATGCAGATGAGATATCAAGTATCATATATGATATAAATATAAAAATCTGTCTTTTAATCAGAATTCATTAAACATTCATGAAACACATTAATTCTAAGAGATTTAATCAGGGAGATTGATACCAAGAATGATTGTTATTATTCAATTGCTAAGTAACGTCAAACTCTGTGACCCCATTGACTGTAGCACACCAGGCTCCTCTGTCCTCCAGTATTTCCCAGAATTTGTTCAAATTCATGTTTATTGAGATGGTGATACTATCTAACCACTGTATCCTCTGTCACCCCCTTCTCCTCCTGCCTTCAATCATTCCCAACATAAGGGTCTTTTCCAATGAGTTGGCTCTTCACATCAGGTAGCTAAAGTATGGGAGCTTCAGCTTCAGCATCAGTCCTTCCAATGAATCATTCAGGGTTGATTTCCTTTAGGATTTGGCTGGTTTGACCTCCTTGCAGTCCAAGGGACTCTCAAGAGTCTTCTCCAACACCGCAGTTCAAAAGCATCAATTCTTCAGTGCTCAGACTTTATGATCTAACTCTCTCATCCATACATGACTTCTGGAAAAATGATAGCTTTGACTAGACAGAACTTTGTTGGCAAAGTGATATCTCAGCTTTTTAATACCCTGATTAGGTTTGTCATAGCTTTCCTTCCAAGGAGCAAGTGTCTTTTATTTTGTGGCTGCAGTCACCATCTGCAGTGATTTTGAAGCCCAAGGAAATAAAATATCACTATTTCCACCTTTTCCCCATCTATTTGCATGAGGTGATAGGACTGGATGCCATGATCTTAGTTTTTTGAATGTTGAGTTTTAAGCCAGTTTTTTTTTTTTTCACTCTCCTCTCTTACTCTCATCAAGAGCCTCTTGTTCCTCTTCACTTTTTGCCATAAGTGTGGTTTCATCTGCATATCTGAGGTTATTGATATTTGTACCAATCTTGATTCCAGCTTGTGATTCATCCAGCCCAGCATTTTACATAATGTACTCTGCATATAAGTTAAATAAGCAGAGTGACAATCTGCAGCCTTGACATACTCCTTTCCCAATTTTAAACCAGTCCATTTTTTCATGTCTGGTTCTAACTATTGCTTCCTGACCTGCATACGGGTTCCTCAGGAAACAGGTAAGGTGGTCTGGTATTTCCATCTCCTTAAGAAGTTTCCACAGTTTGTTGTGATCTTCACAGTCAAAAGCTTTAGAGTAGTCAATGAAGCAGAAGTATATGTTTCTCTGGAATTTCCTTGCTTTTTCTATGATCCAATGGATGTTCACTATTCGATCTCTGGTTCCTTTACCTTTTCTAAATCCTGCTTGTACATCTGAAAGTTTTCAGTTCATGTTCTGCTGAAGCCTAGCTTGAAGGATTTTGAACCCTACCCTGCTATCAAGTAAAATGAGCACAATTGTACAGTAGTTTGAACAATCTTTATGCTTAGTCTGTTCTTAGTCACTCAGTCGTATCTGACTCTTTGCACCCCATGACTGTACCCTGCCAGGCTCCTCTGTCCATGGGTTTTCTCCAGGCAAGAATACTGGAGTAGGTTGCCATTTCCTACTCCAGAGGATCTTCCTGTCCCAGGGATCAATCCTGGGTCTCCTGCATTGCAGGCAGTTGAGCCACAGGGAAGGCCCCAAACATTCTTTGGCATTGCCTTTCTTTGGGATTGGAATGAAAGCTAACCTTTTCTAGTCCTGTGGCCACTGCTGAATTTTCCAAATTTGCTGACATATTATGCAGTACTTTAACAGCATCATCTTTTAGGATTTGAAATAGCTCAGCTGGAATTCCATCACTTCCACTATGTTTGTTCATAGTAATATGCCCCCTAAGGTCCATTTGACTTCATACTCTAGGATGTTTGGCTCTAGGTGAGTGACCAAACCATCATGGTTATCCATGTCATCGTGTCTTTTTGTTTAGTTCTTCTGTGTGTTCTTGCCACCATTTCTTAATCTCTTATGCTTCTGTTAGGTCCTTACTCTTTCTGTCTTTTATCACGCCCATCTTTGCATGAAATATTCCCTGAAGTGAAAGTGAAGTCATTCAGTCATGTCCGACTGTTTGCAATCCCATGGACTGTAGCTTACCAGGCTTCTCCATCAGTGGGATTTTCCAGGCAAAAGTACTGGAGTGGGTTGCCATTTCCTTCTCCGGAGGATCTTCCCAATCCAGGGACTGAACCCAGGTCTCCTGCATTGCAGCCAAATACTTAACCCTCCGAACCACCAGGGAAGCCCCCAAAATGTTCTCTGGATGTCTCCAACTTTCTTGAAGACATCCATAGTCTTTTCCATTCTATTGTTTTCTTCTACTTACTTGAATCATTTGTTTAAGAAGGTCTTCTTAATCTCTCTTTGCTATTCTCAGAAACTCTGCATTCAGTTGTGTGTATCTTTCCCTTTCTCCCTTGCCTTTCATTTCTCTTGTTTTCTCAGCTATTTGTAAAGCCTTCTCAGACAACCACTTTGCCTTTTTGTATCTCTTTTTCTTGGGGATGGTTTTAGTCACTGTTTCCTGTACAATGTTAATAAACTTCTGCCCATTGTCCTTCAATGTCGGTGTTATATTTTGTTGATTACTATTGACAGCCAAACAAAGTGTGCTTAAAAACAGCAAGAACAATTTTTTGTCCCAGGGCAAAAAGGCTTTAATAAAAAGCAGAAGACAGAAACTGACCACAAGAGAACTCATGGTTGAGTCTTGAGAAAAAAATAACAAAATCTTAACAAACAGAATAATTTTACCTTAAAAAAAGGATTATGTAAAGAAAACTTCAGATTGTAAAATCTGGGTTTTAAATCTATCCAATTAATTAAACATAGTTTCACCTGTGCTTTTAGAGATAGTGTCCAGTCACTGAAGTTTTTTTTTCAACATTGTTACAATAATTTTTAATTATATTTCTTCAGTGAAATATTTTTCATTTTCCACAATCCTTTGCAAACAGTAACAGTGCAGTTGCGTAGAGCCAAAGCATCATGTATTCCATAAAAATCTTTGGCATATGATTTATCCTTGTGACATCGAAAAGTAAAATCTAGGACACAATTTGCCTTTTGGAGTATGGATCCTTATATACAGCAAGGAATGCTGCTTCATTTTCACTCCCAAGACTTTGACAAACGTCTAAAGTTAGAGAAAATCTGTTTTGGTATAGGGCTTCCCTGTAAATTGTATATACAAGATCTTCAGTTCTTTTCTTTAAAATTTAGAGATTGAAAACCTAAAATTTATATTAATATATCTGTTGATAGACTGATAATGTGGACATAGGGGAAAAAAAAGTGTAAACTGCAAAGTGAATGAATGGAATTAACTGAGACTTAATTTCATTGTTTATGCCCAAGCCTATTTTTTCACTGAAAGCTAGTTGAAATATGAGGATATATTTGGAGTTAAATTTGCCTACAGGGTATTTGTTAGCCATAGAAGTGATTCTATTGTGTTTATGTCTAAGTCTACTTCCCTCCCTGGCCATCACTTCTTAAGACAGCACAATAGAATCTGTAACAGGAGTCTAGGCTTTCCCACCACCCTTTGTCCATCTTTAAATGAAGAATTTAGAGGCAGAGGTAAACACAGTAGTTGAGAAAGAAGGTCACATAATTTATTTCTGTGTGTGTGTGTGTGTGTGTGTGTGTTTATGTGTGTGTGTGTTGTGTTTATGGGTATTGAAACATCAAAGATGAATAGAAATAAGGTTTCCCCGAAATGACAAATTTGTAACAGATCAAATCTGAAAAATCCAGAATAGTTTTCCCTGAAGGTCTAGAAAGCTCATGCTGTATTCCAAGTCAATATAAGTAAAAGCAAATATAAGCAAGTGGACCCTAATCAAGCTTATAAGTTTTGGCACAGCAAAGAAAACTATGAACAAAACAAAAAGACATCCTATGGAATGGGAGAAAATATTTGCAAATGATGCAACCAGCAAGGGCTTAATTTTCAAAAATATAAAACCATTCATATAGCTCAATAACCACCCAATCAAAAAATGGGCAGGAGACCTAAATAGGCATTTTTCCAAAGAAGACATACAGATGGCCAAGAGACACATGAAAAGATTCTCAACATAGCAGGTTATTAGGGAAATGCAAACCAAAGCTACAGTGAGGTATCATCACCTCACACAAGTCAGACTGTGTGCTCAGTTTTGTTATAGAAGTCAGAATGATCACCATCAAAAAGTCTCCAAATAATAAATGCTGGAGCAGGTGTGGCGAAAAGGAAATCCTCCTAAACTGTTGCTTGGAGTATAAATTGGTTCTGCCACTATAGAGAACAGTATGGATGTTTTTTTGAAGAACTGAAAATAGAGTTAACATATGATCCTGCAATCCCATTCCTGGGCATATGTCGAAAAAATTCTAATTCAAACATATTTGCATGCCCATGTTCATAGCAGAATCATTTCCAATAGCTAAGCCATGGAAGCAACCTAAATGTCTATAGACAGATGAATGGATAAAAATTTATATATATATATATAGATAGATAGATAGATAGATATAGATAGATATACATAGGGCTTCCCTGGTGGCTCAGTGGTAAAGAATCTGCCTGCCAATGTGGGAGATGCAGGTTCTATCCCCATGTTGGAAAGATCCCCTGCAGAAGGAAATGGCAACCCACTCTAGGATTCTTGCCTGGGAAATCCCATGGACAGAGGAGTCTGGCGAGCTATAGTCTACGGGGTCAAGAAAGAGTCAACATGACTTAGTGACAAAAACAACAATAAAACACACACACACACACACACACACTTGTGAGTGCATCAATCTAGGGTCACACAAGGTAACCTCCAGAGGTAGCTCAGGACTCTGAGGTGCAAGTCGGAAGGAGGAGAGACTCCATTTCCCCAGCTTTGCATCCCCTGTGCTAATGAGCATGCTTTCACCTATTGTGTGCTCTTGAACTTCGACAGACTGAACTGATCACCAGAGAAAAGTAACTTCAAGAATAAAAAAAAATTAATAATAAATAAATAAATAAATATTAAGAAGTTCTGCTAAAAAAAAAAAGAATAAAATAAGATACTTGGGCATGATATGCAGAAAGTGTTTTGCTTGTAAGCCTAAGTCTACCATCCTCTTCATTTTTGCAACTGGAGTTCCAGATGTAGGGCAGCACACTCCTCTTCCGGTGTAATCCCCTCACACAATGTGAAGCAACAGCAGAAAGCTCACTCTTTGTGTACAGTTCAGTGAAATATTAACTACGTAGCTCTTGCCAGGTAGATGGATAGATATAATAAGGTGGGAGGGGGCTAAATAGAGTTCCTTTGATTCTGTTTCTGCCATGTCCTTGAAATGTTTGGCTCCTCAATGCCTTGCTCATCTCTCTGTAAAGTCAGAGTAATATTCATAAATCCATGCTAGGGAGTTTACAAGTTTCAAAAGCAAATGAAATTATTATTTCTACCCACAAAATATGCAGAAAGTTTCCATAAATATTTCTCCTCAAGACAAGCTCATAGCCAATTTTACATTTTTCTATGAGAAAAATATTCCTGTTCTAATAACCTGAATGCCTGAGCCTTCCCCCATCTGGGGAGATGTATGCAGGCTGTAAAGATTCCCTGTGGCAAAATTCCCTTCCAGAGGAGTTCGTCACATTCAGACCAGGAGGCAGATTTCAATATAGTTTATGTCACCCCAGAGCTTTCGTGGCAAATGTTAGAGCTGGTGTCTCTAGTCCTGTTTTTAAAAGGTCTCAGACTTCATCCAGAAGTGAATCTAGTTTCTTTACAGCTGTCATTCAAGGTCAAATCATCATCCGTAGTTCAACAGATCTTTTACATGATATTTTAGAACCTCTCACTTGAAACAAGGACTTGTTTTGTTTTAATGCCTCTGAAGCTCTTGCTCTCCAGGCTGTTCTTGAAGATTAGCTATAATATTTGTATTGCCCTGTGACACTGGGAAAATGAGCTATGTTGCTACAAACAAAATTATGAAGATGAGTCTTTCTTTGAAGAGGGATTTAAAAGGAACAGGTGTGAAAGAAGACTTAAACAAAAAACTGCAGACAGCAAACTTTGACACAGAAAATGAAGATCATGGCATCCGGTCCCATCACTTCATGGGAAATAGATGGGGAAACAGTGGAAACAGTGTCAGACTTTATTTTTCTGGGCTCCAAAATCACTGCAGATGGTGACTGCAGCCATGAAATTAAAAGACGCTTACTCCTTGGAAGGAAAGTTATGACCAACCTAGATAGCATATTCAAAAGCAGAGACATTACTTTGCCAACAAAGGTCCATTTCTAGTCAAGGCTATGGTTTTTCCTGTGGTCATGTATGGATGTGAAAGTTGCACTGTGAAGAAGGCTGAGTGCTGAAGAATTGATGCTTTTGAACTGTGGTGTTGGAGAAGACTCTTGAGAGTCCCTTGGACTGCAAGGAAATCCAACCAATCCATTCTGAAGGAGATCAGCCCTGGGATTTCTTTGGAAGGAATGATGCTAAAGCTGAAACCCCAGTACTTTGGCCACCTCATGTGAAGAGTTGACTCATTGGAAAAGACTCTGATGCTGGGAGGGATTGGGGGCAAGAGGAGAAGGGGACGACAGAGGATGAGATTGCTGGATGGCATCACTGACTCGATGGACGTGAGTCTGGGTGAACTCCGGGAGTTGGTGATGGACAGGGAGGCCTGGCGTGCTGCTGTTCATGGTGTCTCAAAGAGTCGGACACGACTGAGCGACTGATCTGATCTGAATAAGAAAGGTATGTGCTCAACTGCTTGTGGCTCCATGGACTGTAGCCCACCAGGCTCCTTTGTACATGGAATTTTCCAGGCAAGAATACTGGAGTGGGTTGCTGTTTCCTCCTCCAGGGCATCTTCTCCATCCAGGGATAGAACCCATGTCTCTTGTGTCCCCTGCATTGGCAAGAGAGTTCTTTACCACTAGCACCACCTGGGAAGCTGCAATAAGTAAGGTGCATGGGAGACAAACAGGGATGAAGGGAGAGCTTTTTCAGAAAAATCCTTTAAAGATTTTAAAGGAGGAATCTGAAATAATTTAAATAAATGTGAGACATGAAAGCAAGTGCAAGTTTTGAGATAATTCTGTCAGGTCGCATTCTCTGAGGGCTTTTGTTGGCCTTTTTTTTTTTTTTTTAATATTACATACAATTTTTAGTTTATTTTTTAATTTAATTTTATTTTTAAACTTTACAATATTGTATTAGTTTTGCCAAATGCCGAAATGAATCTGCCACAGGTATACCTATGTTCCCCATCCCGAACCCTCTTCCCTCCTCCCTCCCCATACCCTCCCTCTGGGTCGTCCCAGTGCACCAGCCCCAAGCATCCAGTATCATGCATCGAACCTGGACTGGCAACTCGTTTCATACATGATATTATACATGTTTCAATGCCATTCTCCCAAATCTCCCCACCCTCTCCCTCTCCCACAGAGTCCATAAGACTGATCTATACATCAGTGTCTCTTTTGCTGTCTCGTACACAGGGTTATTGCTACCATCTTTCTAAATTCCATATATATGTGTTAGTATACTGTATTGGTGTTTTTCTTTCTGGCTTACTTCACTCTGTATAATAGGCTCCAGTTTCATCCACCTCATTAGAACTGATTCAAATGTATTCTTTTTAATGGCTGAGTAATACTCCATTGTATATATGGACCATAGCTTTCTTATCCATTCATCTGCTGATGGGCATCTAGGTTGTTTCCATGTCCTGGCTATTATAAACAGTGTTGCGATGAACATTGGGGTACACGTGTCTCTTTCCCTTCTGGTTTCCTCAGTGTGCATGCCCAGCAGTGGGATTGCTGGATCATAAGGCAGTTCTATTTCCAGTTTTTTAAGGAATCTCCACACTGTTCTCCATAGTGACTGGACTAGTTTGCATTCCCACCAACAGTGTAAGAGAGTTCCCTTTTCTCCACACCCTCTCCAGCATTTATTACTTGTAGACTTTTGGATCACAGCCATTCTGACTGGTGTGAAATGGTACCTCATAGTGGTTTTGATTTGCATTTCTCTGATAATGAGTGATGTTGAGCATCTTTTCATGTGTTTGTTAGCCATCTGTATGTCTTCTTTGGAGAAATGTCTATTTAGTTCTTTGGCCCATGTTTTTATTGGGTCATTTATTTTTCTGGAGTTGAGCTGTAGGAGTTGCTTGTATATTCTCGAGATTAGTTGTTTGTCAGTTGCTTCATTTGCTATTATTTTCTCCCCTTCTGAAGGCTGCCTTTTTACCTTGCTAATAGTTTCCTTTGTTGTGCAGAAGCTTTTAAGTTTAATTAGGTCCCATTTGTTTATTTTTGCTTTTATTTCCAATATTCTGGGAGGTGGGTCATAGAGGATCCTGCTGTGATGTATGTCAGAGAGTGTTTTGCCTATGTTCTCCTCTAGGAGTTTTATAGTTTCTGGTCTTACGTTGAGATCTTTAATCCATTTTGAGTTTATTGTTGTGTATGATGTTAGAAAGTGTTCTAGTTTCATTCTTTTACAAGTGGTTGACCAGTTTTCCCAGCACCACTTGTTAAAGAGATTGTCTTTAATCCATTGTATATTCTTGCCTCCTTTGTCAAAGATAAGGTGTCCATATGTGCGTGGATTTATCTCTGGGCTTTCCATTTTGTTCCATTGATCTATATTTTTGTCTTTGTGCCAGTACCATACTGTCTTGATAACTGTGGCTTTGTAGTAGAGCCTGAAGTCAGGTAGGTTGATTCCTCCAGTTCCATTCTTCTTTCTCAAGATCGCTTTGGCTATTCGAGGTTTTTTGTATTGTTGGCCTTTTGATTGCTGTGAAAATTTGGAGGAATCAGGGGTCTGGGCTGAACTAGTTGTCAATACTTAATATGAAAATGCCTGCCTGGCAGATGCTTCCATCGGGGTCAGCATTAATTTTTAAAAGTCACATACAGTAAGAAATTAACAAAAGTATTGAAACATACTATCTCTAGCTTGTTCCAGTAATGTCTGACTTTTTGTGACACTTTGGACTGTAGCCTGCCAGGCTCCTTTGTGAATGGGGATTCTCCAAGCAAGAATACTGGAGTGGGTTGCCATACCCTCCTCCAGGGGATCTTCTGGACCCAGGGATAGAACCCATGTCTCTTATGTTTCCTGTATTGGCAGACGGGTCCTTTACCACTAGAGCCACCTGGGAAGCCCGAAACATGCTAAGCATTTATGTATTTATCCACAAATCTTATCCTGCAGACCAAGATCTTTTCTTTGAGAATGGTTATAGATCTTTGCTTTTCTTTCATTGCAATTTAGGACATACTCGTTAAGTAGCATAGCCAAGCTCAAGGAAACAGATAGCATAGGTGATAGGCCAGTTCCACTCTCCATCAGCTCTAAGAATGTACATCTAATTCATGCCTTCTTAACAGGATCACATGAAGTGATGCGTGTGCACACATTCTGTTCCCCTCCCAAATAATCTGTCATTTTTGTGGCTAAATGAGTAGCTAATACGTCAGATCACATGATTCTTGAAGAAGGAAGATATGTCTTACTCATTTGGGGGGTGAAAGTGAAGTCGCTCAGTCGTGTCCGACTCTTTGCGGCCCCATGAACTGGGGCCTACCAGGATCCTCCGTCCATGGGATTTTCCAGGCAAGAGTATTGGCGTGGGTTGCCATTTCCTTCTCCAAGGGATCTTCCTGACCCAGGGATCGAACCCGGGTCTCCCACATTGTAGGCAGATGTTTTAACATCTGAGCCACCAGGGAAGTTCCATTTGGGGGTATCACCAAGTATATCTAGTATATGCCTTTTCCATTGTGGATACTCAACAAATGCTTGTTCAGTGGAATACAGAGGTTTTCAGAGGCTAAGACTAGATTATGCCTCTTATAGTCTGACATTTGCCCCATACATTTGCGTGTTGCTAATGCTTTTTGCTATGACAAGTGTGTGCTCTTGGCAAAACTCTGTTAGCCTTGGCCCTGCTTCGTTTTGTACTCCAAGACCAAATTTTCCTGTTACACCAGGTATCTCTTGACTTCGTACTTTTGCATTCCAGTCCTGTATGACGAAAAGGACATCTTTTTTGGCTGTTAGTTCTAGAAGGTCTTGTAGACCTTCATTGAACCATTCAATTCAGCTTCTTCAGAATTACTGGTTGGGGCATAGACTTGGATTACTGTGATATTGAATGGTTTCCTTGGAAACGAACTGAGATCATTCTGTTGTTTTTGAGATTGCACCCAAGTATCCAAGCATTTCAGACTCTTGTTGACTATGAGGGTTACTCCATTTCTTCTAAGGGATTCTTGCCCACAATAGTAGATATAATGGTCATCTGAATTAAATTCACCAATTCAGGTCCATTTTAGTTCACTGATTATTAAAATGTTGATGCCGTTGACCATGTCCATTTGCCTTGATTCATGGACCTAATATTCCAAGTTCCTATACAATATTGTTCTTTACAGCACTGGACTTTACTTTCATCACCAGTCACATCCACAACTAGGCATTGTTTTTGCTTTGGCTCTGTCTCTTCATTCTTTCAAGTTCTTCTCCAATAGAATATTGGGCGCCTACTGAGCTGGGGATTTCATCTTTCAGGGTCATATCTTTTTGCCTTTTCATACTGTTCATGGGGTTCTCAAGGCAAGAATATGGAAGTGGTGTATGCCAGCAAATCTGGAAAACTCAGCAGTGGCCACAGGATTGTAAAAGGTTAATTTTCATTCCAATCCCAAAGAAAGGTAATGGCAAAGAATGTTCAAACTACTGCACAATTGCACTCACCTCACACAATAGCAAAATAATGCTCAAAATTCCCCAAGCAAGGCTTCAGTAGTACGTGAACTGGGAACTTCCAGATGCTCAAGCTGGATTTAAAAAAGGCTCAGAAACCAGAGATTAAAATGCCAACATTAATTGGATCATAGAAAAAGCAACAGAATTCCAGAAAAAAAATCTACTTCTGCTTTATTGACTATGCCAAAGCCTTTGATTATATGGATCAAAATAAACTGTAGAAAATTCTTAATGAGATGGGACTACCAGACAATCTTACCTGCCTCCTGAGAAATCTGTATGCAGGTCAAGAAGCAACAGTTAGAACTGGACATGGAAAAACAGACAGGTTAAATATTGGGAAAGGAGTACATCAAGGCTGTATATTGTCACCCTGTTTATTTAACTTATATGCAGAATACATCATGAGAAACGCTGGGCTGGAAGAAGCACAAGCTGGAATCAAGATTGCCAGGGGAAATATCAATAACCTCAGATATGCAGATGACACCAACCTTGGCAGAAAGTGAAGAGGAACTAAAAAGCCTCTTGATGAAAGTGAAAGAGGAGAGTGAAAAAGTTGGCTTAAAGCTCAACATTACAAAAACAAGATCATGGCATCTGTTCCCATCACTTCATGGGAAATAGATGGGAAAACAGTAGAAACAGTGTCAGACTTTATTTTTGGGGGCTCCAAAATCACTGTAGATGGTGATTGCAGCCATGAAATTAAAAGACGCTTACTCCTTGGAAGGAAAGTTATGACCAACCTAGAAAGCATATTGAAAATCAGAGACATTACTTTGCCAACAAAGGTCCGTCTAGTCAAGGCTATGGTTTTTTCAGTGGTCATGTATGGATGTGAAAGTTGGACTGTAAAGAAAGCTGAGCGCTGAAGAATTGATGCTTTTGAACTTTTGAACTGATGCTTTTTGAACTCAAGAGTCTTGGAGAAGACTCTTGAGAGTCCCTTGGACTGCAAGGAGATCCAACCAGTCCTTCCTAAAGGAGATCAGTCCTGGTTGTTCACTGGAAGGACTGATGTTGAAGCTGAAACTCCAATACTTTGGCCACCTGATGTGAAGAGCTGACTCATTTGAAAAGACTCTGATGCTGGGAGGGATTGGGGGCAGGAGGAGAAGGGGACGACAGAGGATGAGATGGCTGGATGGCATCACCGACTCGATGGACATGAATTTGGGTGAACTCTGGGAGTTGGTGATGAACAGGGAGGCCTGACGTACTGCAATTCATTGGGTCGCAAAGAGTTGGACACGACTGAGAGACTGAACTGAACTGAACTGGACTGCAAGAAGTTCCAACAAGTTCATCCTAAAGGAAATCAACCCTGAATATTCACTGGAAGGACTGATGCTGAAGCTGAAACTCTTACATTTTGACCACCTGATGTGAAGAACTGACTCATTGTAAAAGACCCTGATGCTGGGAAAGATTGATGGCAGGAGGAGAAGGGAATGACAGAGGATGAGATGGTTGGATGGCATCACCGACTCGATGGACATGAGTTTGAGCAAGGTCTGGGGGTTGGTGATGGACAGGGAAGCCCTGCGTGCTGCAGTCCATGAGGTCACAAAGAATCAGACATGACTGAGTGACTGAACTGAACTGAATGCTTTTAAATTATTGTATGATGGTGGTAGATATGAAACAAGAAATTGTTAGGAATCAAAGACATCTTGATAAGTGTATATTTATGTAATTTTCTCACAAAAGACCTAAAGAACCTAGAAACATAAAGTTAGGGAATAAGTTGGATTCTCTTACATCATATTAAGTCTTAGTAGACAAATTATTTTTATCCTTCATATGATAAACATCAATTTAAATAATACTGAGATTGTCTAAGGTTTCATTCAATAAAATATGGGACCACAAATAAATACTAAAGAATTTAGTCTCATGTGAAGTAAATGTATATTAAGCATTACACTTTCTGATCAGCTTAAAAAAAGTAATATAAAACAATGCCTGCAACTGGGACCTCAGAAAATAATGTTTGATGGAGACTAAGATTTCTGTGTTATTATTCATCCTTCAACCTGTCCTGCAACATTGAGCAAGTCAAGAAATATATTTTTTCTTTTTTATCTTACTTTACTTTAACTCTTATTTTTAAAATGGTGTGTAAAGTATAGTTATTTACTTAGTGAACATTTCTTAAATATGAGAGAATTTGTTGAGCTCTTGAGGAGGTAAATAAATTATAGCAAGTAAAAAGATAATGAAATTCACTGTAATGATTGATTCTGGATATATCATCACTACACTACATCATAAATAATAGTTTCTTCCTTGTACATAATATCTTCCTGGTACCTCCAATAAATCTCTATCTCCTCTCTCTTTCAATGATAGATAACAAATAATGTTTCTTATGCCAAATTCTGGGTTCAGAAGGCCTGTTTTCACCCTTCCTATCACCCAACACTTTCATTTAGTTCACACTATTGTGGGTTTTTGTTTGGTTTTGGTTTTGGTTTTGGTTTTGTTTTTGTTTTTGATGCCAATTGTTTAACTTGTAAGCTCTTTCTTTTCTCTTTTTGGGCCATGCCAGGTGGCATGTGGGATCTTAGTTCCCCCACCAAGAATTTAACCTGGGCCCTATTATTGAAAGTGCTGAGTCCTAACCACCAGATCACCAGGGAATTACTGTGTAAACTCTTAATAAACTTAATCTACTCTCTATCCTAATGGGTTTCGTTTATTCATCAGTATCCCAAGCAGAAGAAATAGAATAAATTAAAATAATACTCAAGCACTGTCATTTCCTTCTTGCTGAATGTTTACAAAACTTTCTAAGCCCAACCTTCTCTCGAAGTCATGTCCAAACCCCAGTCATTCCTAAGACTTCAACTATTTCATCTTTTTCAGTGACTCCAAGTGGACACATGCACCTCTCATATCCCTCGTGGGCTCTGTGCACTTCATCATGGTGCATTGTAGGCAAATTAACCTCAGCATTTCAGAGGCCACTCTCCACTTTCCTCACCCACAAATCTGTGCTTCTGTTTGGCCCTTGTCTTGGTTAACAGCATCACTATTCACCCAGGGGCCAAGGCTGACAACTTGAGAGAAAGGTGATGGATGGGGAGGCAGCAGAAGAGAACTGGTTGGGATGAATGGAGACCAGTCACTGTCCCTCCAACTGCTGCCTTCTCTGGATTTTCACTCTCTTCAGAAGACCGAGGGCTTGTCCACCTTCCCCAGGTTCCCTGTGACAGCTTCATGGTCATGTTCTCAGTCTACAAGATTCTCCCTATTTCTTACTCTCTGTCCTGTGGCAAGCTTTATGATCCCAGAACACAGGTCTGATGAAGAGCCTTTAGACAACTCCCACAGTGCTGTCTGACCTCCCCTTATCGCCTGTATTTCCTGACACCATCTCTCCATTTATCCTCTCTAGTCACCTGGAACCATTCATTTTTCTCCCCAAGTAGTGTCACCTTCTGACCTTTGCTTTTCTCTATCACACTTTCATTTTTCCTAGGAATGCCCCCTCCTTCCTCCCTGTTTAGCCCTCACTACCCAGCTCAAATGTCACCCAGGTTACCTCTTCTTTGAAGAATTTATGGACTCTCCAAAAATCTAACTTCTTTCTCCCTTGGGCTCCCATAGCATTCTGTTGATCTGGAAGCAAAACTTTTGTCAGACGGGATACAGGGGTTCTCCTTTCCTGAGTGAACTTACCTCCTTACTTACCAGGACCTTGGCAGTGACCAGTATGTGCTTGTTAAGTGAATGGATGGACTTAATGAAAAACAAATGAATGGATGCACACAACTATCTATCTTGTTAGAGTTGTGTGGGGAAGGTTAATTTGGAGGCTACTTGTAAATGTGACTCTCTCATGCTCCTTGTGTTTCCAGCTGGATGCCACCATGGTGATTAACCCATCCTGAAGCTGCTTGCACACCTTAGCTGGGTAAACAACGCCTGACCTATAGAAAGTCAAAATAAATGAGATTGAGAGTTACATACTGAACACATATCAAACATCAGAATCTTGTTGGTAGGTCCATAAAAATGAAATCCCCAATGCCCACAGCAGACCTACAGACACTACATTTTTTTTTTTTTCAGACACTACATTTTTATCGAACTCTTGAGTATGCCTTTTCACACTGTTCATGGGGTTCTCAAGGCAAGAATACTGACGTGGTTTGCCATTCCTTTCTCCAGTGGACCACATTCTGTCAGACCTCTCCACCATGCCCGCCCATCTTGGGTGGCCCCATAGGGCATGGCTTAGTTTCATTGAGTTAGACAAGGCTGTGGTCCATGTGATCAGATTGGCTAGTTTTCTGTGATTAGGGTTTCAGTGTGTCTGCCCTCTGATGCTCTCTTGCAACACCTAAAGTCTTATTTGGGTTTCTCTTACCTTGGACATGGGGTTGGAAGTGGTCAAACAGGAGATGGCAAGAGAGAACATCAACATTCTAGGAATCAGCGAACTCAAATGGACTAGAATGGGTGAATTTAACTCAGATGACCATTATATCTACTACTGTGGGCAGGAACCCCTTAGAAGAAATGGAGTAGACATCATGGTCAACAAGAGTCCAAAATGCAGTACTTGGATGCAATCTCAAAAACGACAGAATGATCTTTGTTCGTTTCCAAGGCAAACCATTCAATATCACAGTAGTCCAACTCTATCCCCAACCAGTAACACTGAAGAAGCTGAAGTTGAACGGTTATAAGAAGACCTACAAGAACTTTAGGAACTAACACCCAAAAAAGATGTCCTTTTCATTATAAGGGACTGGAATGCAAAAGTAGGAAGTCAAGAAACACCTGGAGTAACAGGCAAATTTGGCCTTGGAATACGGAATGAAGCAGGGCAAAGGCTAATAGAGTTTTGCCAAGAGAACACACTGGTCATAGCAAAGACCCTCTACCAACAACACAAGAGAAGACTCTACACATGGACATCACCAGATGGTCAATACCAAAATCAGATTGATTATATTCTTTGCAGCCAAAGATGGAGAAGCTCTATACAGTCAGCAAAAACAAAACCAGGAGCTGACTATGGCTCAGATAATGAACTCCTTATTGCCAAATTATGACTTAAATTGAAGAAAGTAGGGAAAACCACTAGACCTTTCAGGTATGACCTAAATCAAATCTCTTATGATTATACAGTGGAAGTGAGAAATAGATTTAAGGGACTAGATCTGATAGATAGAGTGCCTGATGAACTATGGATGGAGGTTCATGACATTGCACAGGAGACAGGGATCAAGACCATCCCCATGGAAAAGAAATGCAAAAAAAGCAAAATGGCTGTCTGGGGAGGCTTTACAAATAGCTGTGAAAAGAAGAGAAGCGAAAAGCAAAGGAGAAAAGGAAAGATATAAGCATCTGAATGCAGAGTTCCAAAGAATAGCAAGAAGAGATAAGAAAGCCTTCCTCAGTGATCAATGCAAAGAAATAGAGGAAAACAACTGATTTGGAAAGACTAAAGATCTCTTCAAGAAAATCAGAGATACCAAGGGACATTTCATGGAAAGATGGGTTCAATAAAGGACAGAAATGGTATGAATCTAAATCTAAAATGAATCTAAAAGAATCTAAAAAAAAAAACTGTACAAAAAAAGATCTTCATGACCCAGATAATCACGATGGTGTGATCACTGACCTAGAGCCAGACATCCTGGAATGTGAAGTCAAATGGGACTTAGAAAGCATCACGATGAACAAAGCTAGTGGAGGTGATGGCATTCCAGTTGAGCTATTTCAAATCCTGAAAGATGATGCTGTGAAAGTGCTGCACTCAATATGCCAGCAAATTTGGAAGACTCAGCAGTGGCCTCAGCACTGGAAAAGGTAAGTTTTCATTCCAATCTCAAAGAAAGGCAATGCCAAAGAATGCTCAAACTACCACACAATTGCACTCATCTCACTCGCTAGTAAAGTAACACTCAAAATTCTCCAAGCCAGGCTACAGCAATACATGAACTGTGAACTTCCAGATGTTCAAGCTGGTTTTAGGAAAGGAAGAGGAACCAGAGATCAAATTGCCAACATCCACTGGATCATCAAAACTGCAAGAGAGTTCCAGAAAAACATCTATTTCTGCTTTATTGACTATGCCAAAGCCTTTGACTGTGTGGATCACAATAAACTGTGGAAAATTCTGAAAGAAATGGGCCTCACCTGCCTCTTGAGAAACCTATAAGCAGGTCAGGAAGCAACAGTTAGAACTGGACGTGGAACAACAGACTGGTTCCAAATAGGAAAAGGAGTAAGTCAAGGCTGAATATTGTCACCCTGCTTATTTAACTTCTACGCAGAGTACATCATGAGAAACGCTAGGCTGGAAGAAGCACAAGTTGGAATCAAGATTGCCGGGAGAAATATCAATAACCTCAGATACGCAGATGACACCAACCTTATGGCAGAAAGTGAAAGAGGAGAGTGAAAAAAGTTGGCTTAAAACTCAGCATTCAGAAAACGAAGATCATGGCATCTGGTCCCATCACTTCATGGCAAATAGATGGGGAATCAGTGGAAACAGTGTCAGACTTTATTTTTCTGGACTCCAAAACCACTGTAGATGGTGACTGCAGCCATGAAATTAAAAGACGCTTACTCCTTGGAAGGAAAGTTATGACCAACCTAGATAGCATATTCAAAAGCAGAGACATTACTTTGCCAACAAAGGTCCATCTAGTCAAGGCTATGGTTTTTCCAGTAGTCATGTATGGATGCAAGAGTTGGACTGTGAAGAAAGCTGAGTGCCAAAGAATTGATGCTTTTGAACTGTGGTGTTGGAGAAGACTCTTGAGAGTCCCTTGGACTGCAAGGAGATCCAACCAGTCCATTCTAAAGAAGATCACTCCTGGGATTTCTTTGGAAGGAATGATGCTAAAGCTGAAACTCCAGTACTTTGGCCACCTCATGCGAGGAGTTGACTCATTGGAAAAGACTCTGATGCTGGGAGGGATTGGGGGCAGGAGAAGGGGACGACAGAGGATGTGATGGCTGGATGCCATCACCGACTCGATGGACGTGAGTTTGAGTGAACTCCGGGAGTTGGTGATGAACAAGGAGGCCTGGCATGCTGCAATTCATGGGGTCGCAGAGTCGGACACAACTGAGCGACTGAACTGAACTGAACTGAGTATACGTACTTGCCAGCTCAGCCCTATTCCATAGTCTGAAATATCTGGGAGCTAGTGTACTTCCTGCTCTA
This sequence comes from Bubalus bubalis, assembly GCF_019923935.1. Lineage (NCBI taxonomy): Eukaryota > Metazoa > Chordata > Mammalia > Artiodactyla > Bovidae > Bubalus > Bubalus bubalis. The sequence goes on from NC_059176.1 coordinate 67,226,652, forward strand.
AGATGTTTCAGAGATGACTGGTGGTTGGAAGAAGGAGGAAAGTATTCATGAAGGAGGAGAATGACCTCAGGTGGTCTCTGAAGAATGAGTGGGATTTGGTTGATGGAATAGAGAGGGTAGGCAAAGCACTTCATGTGGGCAAACTGGGAGTAACCTAAGTGTCCACTGACAGATGAATGGAAAAGGAAGATGTGATATGTATATATAAGATACTCCTCAGGCAAAAAAGAATGAAGTAATGCCATTTACAGCAATGTGAATGGACCTAGATATTATCATAGTAAGTGAACTAAGTCAGAAAGAGAAAGACAAGTATCATATGATATTGCTTCTAAGTGGAATCTAAAAAATGATACAAATGAACTTATTTACAAAACAGAAACCAACTCACAGACTTAGAAAACAAACACGGTTATCAAAGGGGAAAAGTAGGGGGAGGAATAAATTAGGAGGTTGGAATTAAAATATACACACTATTATATATAAAATAAATAATCAACAAGGACCTACTGGATAGCATAAGGAACTCTACTCAGTATTCTGTATCAACCTATAAGGGAAAAGAATCTGAAAAAGAATGAATATATGTATATGTATAACTGAATCATTTTGCTGTACACTTGAAATTAACTCATTATAAATCAGCTATGATTGTGTGTATGCAGTCATTCAGTCATGTCCAACTCTTTGCAACCCAATGGACTGTAGCCTGCCAGGCTCCTCTGTCCGTGGATTCTCCAGGCAAGAATACTGGAGTGGGTTGCCATTTCCTTCTCCAGGGGATCTTCCCAACCCAAGGACTGAACCCATGTCTCCTGCATTGCAGGTAAACTCTTTACTGCTGAGTCACCATGGGAGCTCATTAAACCAACTGTGTATGTGTGTGTTAGTCACTTAGTCATGTCCAACTCCTTGCAACCCCATGAACTGCAGCCCACCAGGCTCCTCTGGCCATGGAATTCTCCAGGCAAGAATACTAGGGTGGGTTGCCATTCCATTCTCCAGTAAATCAACTATACCCCAATATAAAATAAAAATTAAGTTTTTTAAATTTAAATTTATTTATTTTAATTGGAGGCTAATTACTTTACAATATTGCATTGGTTCTGCCACACATCAACATGAATCTGCCACAGGCGCACACATGTCCCCATCCCGAACCCCCCTCCCACCTCCCCACCCCCATACCATCCCTCCGGGTCATCCCAGTGCACCAGCCCCAAGCATCCTGTATCAAACCTGGACTGGCAATTCATTTCTTATATGATATTATACATGTTTCCATGACATTCTCCCAAATCATCCCACCCTCTCCCTCTCTCACAGAGTCCAAAAGACTGTTCTATACATCTGTGTCTCTTTTGCTCTCTCGCATACAGGGTTGTCTTTACCATCTTTCTAAATTACAGATATATGCATTAGTATACTGTATTGGTGTTTTTCTTTCTGGCTTACCTCACTCTGTATAATAGGCTCCAGTCTCATCCACCTCATTAGAACTGATTCAAATGTATTCTTTTTAATGGCTGAGTAATACTCCATTGTGTATATGTACCACAGCTTTCTTATCCATTCGTCTGCTGATGGACATCTAGGTTGCTTCCATGTCCTGGCTATTATAAACAGTGCTGCAATGAACATTGGGGTATACGTGTCTCTTTCAATTCTGGTTTCCTTGGTGTGTTATGCCCAGCAGTGGGATTGCTGGGTCATATTTTTAAACGCTTTTTGTAAAGATATGGTGGTAGGAACAGGTATTGAGTATGTCAGGCCCAAGAGAACTTATCAACATGGCTGAATAGAGGGGTTGATGAAGAGGCACTTGGCATTCTGAGTTGGGGCCATGTTTCCTAGAGTCTGCAATAGTGTTTAAGTAAGGGAATATGCTTCCCTGGTAAGTAAGGGAATGGGCTTCCCTGATAGCTCAGTTGGTAAAGAATCCTCCTCCAATGCTGGAAACCCCAGTTGGATTCCTGGGTGGGGAAGATCCACTGGAGAAAGGATAAGCTACCCACTCCAGTATTCTGGCCTGGAGAATTCCAGGGACTATATAGTCCATGGGGTTGCAAAGAGTTGGACAGCACTGAGTGACTTTCACTTTCAAGGGAATATGTATAATGAAGGTGTGCTTTTACAAAGTTTTCAAGGGTGTATCAGATAACCTTCCTCCTAATTGCATAAAGAATGTAGATAGAGAGGAGAAGGACATGGCAACCCACTCCAGCATTCTTGCCTGAGAAATCCCATGGACAGAGAAGTCTGGCAGGCTTCAGTCTGTGAGGTCACAAAAAGTCGTACATAACTTAGTGACTAAACAGCAACTACAACAATCATCTGTCTTACTAACCACAAGACCACATCTTTCTTTCTAAACAATAGCAAAACCAGCACAGGACTTCCCTGGTAGTACAGTGGATAAAAATCAGCCTGCCAATGCAGGGCACATGGGTTTGATCCCTGGGCCAGGAAGACCCCATCTGCAACAGAGCAGCTAAGCCAGTGTGCCACACCTCCTGAACCCACGTTCCACAGCACTGAAGCCTGTGAGCCCGGAGCCTGTGCTCTACAATAGAAGCCACTGCACCGAGAAGCAATGCACTGCACCTGGAGAGAAGCCCCCACTGGTCACAACTAGAGACAGCCCATGTGCAGCGATGGAGACCCAGTGCAACTAAAAGTAAATAAAATCAATACATTTTTAAGAGTAGCACCAGCACAGAATCTCCTAGTTACCCAACTCAATGAATTCCAGATCTTTCAATGCTATACCTGAAAATCTTCCCACATTTATTTCTCTTTAAAATATGGAAAATTGTAAGAGTGACTCATCACATGCAAAAATACATCTGGTGTCAATACAGGTCACCTGTATCTGGCTGTAGCAGGTAATATTGAGGCAGAGGACAGTAACATTAAACACTTCATGAGTTTTTATTCATTTTTCATTCAAATATTTGGGTGTCTAGTATGTGACAGGAACTGGCTTAGGTGTTTGTTTTATTCATTCAGTTCAGTTCAGTTCAGTTCAGCTGTGTCTGACTCTTTGCAACTCTATGGACTGCAGCACACCGGGCCTCCTGTCCATCACCATTTTATTCATTGATATATTTCAAAGATCCAACCACCCACCACCCACTTACTCATCTATGAAACTAACTTTGGGGAGAAGGAGGGGTGAAGAGGTAGGAACAAGATGGGGACAGACATCTTTTTAGATCCAACTTCCCTCTTATATTAGCTGAAACATTAAAATTACAGTTAACTCATTCTGTCATAAGATTAACAAGCGCTGAAGAGGACCTGTTGCCTGAATTCCCTTTACAACAGCTACAGCAGTGGCCTTCTTACTTTTGCTTGATTTTTTTCCACCAACTGTCCTTAAGCCAAAAGCTAGTTCCTTATGCCTTCTCTATTTGGTCAAGCTGTGCCCCGTAGGACACCTCAAAAATAAGTCTACTTCCCACATGTAATAGTCTTTCAAATTTTTCTGTGTGTATATCTTTATATGGGGTTAGTAAATATATATATATATATATACCTGTTTTAAATCCATTTATCTGTCAGTGGACATTCAGGTTGATTCCACCTTTTGGCTCTTATTGTTTAATTTTGCATGTATACTTAAGAAGAATGTGTATTTTGTTGTTGTATATTTTATATTGGGGTATATTTGATTTGCCTGGAGAAGGAAATAGCAAACCAGAACACTCTACCTGGTTTGTGTTGTTAAAGTCCTCTAGTTCCTTACTTCTGTCTGGTTGTTCTATCCAGTATTGAGGATGGGATATTGACTTCTCCAACTCTTATTGTAGAGTTGTATTTCTCTTTTTAATATTACCAGTTTTTGCTTCATATATTTTCCCAGTTTTAACAGCATATAATTGACAAATGAAGTTGTATATATTAAAAAAAAAATGAGAATGTAGACAGAGGACCTGTTCCAGGAAGGGAGCTATCACCATAGATGAGTATAGTATACAGTAGGCATGGAGACAGGGAGGAACCCAGTAAAGTCTGTTTTCTAAAGTTCATCTCTGTTTCTCATTGTCTCTGCTTGGCCCAGCAAACATTTAAGTAACAAACTTGCTTTTCTATCTTCATGTGAAGTGCCTTTCTTCCCTTTGAAGTCCCAAACCACTACCTCTAATGTTCTTTTTGTCTTTAGCTGAAGATGGTATTTAAGGCGAGGGCTTCAGTCATTTGGGGAGTTAGTTTTCCTGGGCCTCTCTCATGTATGTGTGTGCTAAATTGCTTCACTCATGTCCAACTCTTTGCAACCCTATAGACTCTAGTCCACCAGGCTCTTCAGTCCATGACATTTTCCAGGCAAGAATACTGGAGTGGGTTGTCATGCCCTCCTCCAGGGGATCTTCCCAACCCAGGGATCGAACCCACATCTCTTTGGTCTCCTGCATTGACAGGCAGGTTCTTAACCACTAGGACCACCTGGGAAGCTCCCATATATACTTGTTACTAAACTTTGATTTTCTTTCTGTCTCATATCAATTTAATTCTGAAACCAGCCAAAAGAATCTAGATGGGTACAGGACAATGTCTTTCTGCCCAACACCAACAAAAAGTTGACTGCAACAAAGGCTTGAAGTGAGGACAATTAGGCTTGAAGTTAGGGTGGTGGTAGAGAATGAGAAGGAAGAAGCAGAAGCAAGGAGCAAAGTCAGCGAGGGAAGGAGAGACTGGTGGGATGCAGACCATGGGAAGGAGCATGAAGTGTGACTCCAAGAGAAAGGATGTACAACCTTCAGAGACAGAATCCTGGAAAGAAAGCAGGCTGATATGAAAGAAGGAAGCTTGGTTTGTAATTATTTTGGGTCTAATTTAAAAGTACTAAAAAGAAGAACAGGGCTGCTGCTGTAGAGAGGAGACACACTAGAAATAGGGATTTCAGAATCATGTTCACAGAAATAATGGCTAAAGCTGTGAGAATGTTTGAGGTTTCCAAAAGAGGGCATAGTAAGAGAGGGGCTAGGAATGTCTGCAGTCAAAAGTAGGAACATAGAAGCGGCCAAAAAGAGCCTTAGGGTGTGAGCAAGATCACAAATGTAACATCGTTTGGACCAGGATGGAAAACCTTTCAAGGGTCAGATTGAATGCTGGATACAAATATGAAAAATATAGCATGGAAAAACTGATAGCATTTGATCATGGCATCGCAGATGATTTGAGAAAGTGTAGTTTCTGTAGATGTGGAGGTCAGAACAGAGGATGGCCACCATGGGGCTTAGTCATTGGAGAATCTTCCTGTGAAAATACAGATGAACAGTCCAAGCTGGACCAAAGCATATCAGGAAGCCTGAGCCTCTAGAGTTTGATGACAGAGAGCAGGAAATCTGTGCTGAACAGATGACAAGCTAGAAATAAGAGCAGCTCAGTAGAAGTGGGGAGTTACTTGGAAGCATGGAGAGAAGAGACCTCTGTCCTTAAGACAGAAGGAGGTAAAATCAACCTCCAATTAAAATAAATAAAATTAAATTAAAAAAAATCATGCTGCAATAGGCCAGAAATGCTGTGAGCAGGACTTCCCTGGAGAGCTGTCTAGAAATAAAAGGCTTAGCGTCTCCTCCTTGCTTTGCGGCCTGTGGCTGTAGGATGAGGGCGTCCTTTCACTCTACAGCCTCAGTTCTCTGCACACAGTGAGATGGGAGCAACCCTGCCCAGATCTCCACCCCAGGGTCTAGCATCACTACTGGCAAACGCACTCAGACGGCTGCTCATCAGGAGAGACGGCATCATCCCTTCTCAGGATGCTTTGACCCATGAGTCCCACGTGTTGCTTCTCCAGTCATTTCCGCTGATGGCAAAGGAGGGATTTATAAGAATAAGGGACAAAATGAGTTTCAGAGGAATAAATATTTTATTTTCTTATAAATGTGGCCCAAGCTTCTTGAGCAAACAAAATTTTTCTATAGTGGGCACGCATCCTCATATTCCTCCGGGGAGGGGATGTGGCGTGCAGCACAGACAGACAGGCCAGGAGACAAACTCCTGGAGAGCAGGGGGAGAAAAGGTGAGGGGAGAGGGGTGACCCTCTGCCACAGGCTAGGACCCCGTGGCACTCACCACGTGTCCCTGCGGCTCGATTTCCTGAGACAGTGAGACAGTGCAAACCTCATAAGGCTGTCACAGGATTAAGTCAGTCACTGTACATGAAGTCTTCAAAACAAGATGCACTCTGTAGGTGCATCTTGTTTATGAGAGCGCAGCCTGGAGCAGCAGTGGCAGCAGGCAGGAATATCACAGTGCCTGCTGCAGAGCTCTGCAAGGGAGGTGTATCTGCACTGACCAGGAAGAGTTCTCGTGCTTTGGTCCCATCTGTACCCACCTGAGACGGTAAGCTTCGGAAGAAACGGAGCCATGTTGCTTTGACCAATGGCTGTATTCCCAGAACCTTTTCCCTGGAACATCATAGGCAATATAAAGATATTTTTTGAATGTATGCTAGTGGGTGGATGGATGGCTGGAAAAATAAATAGAAGTATGGAGGGAGGGAAGAAGAGAAGAAATGGGAGGGCTATCCAAAGACACACATGGAAGGAAGAACAGGGGGTGAAGAGAAGGAAGGGAGGATGGAGGAGGAAGGCTCTAACGCTCTATTTCTTAAAAAATGCGGCATGGTCTGGGGTCCATCACCTTCTATTGTAAAGGGTATTTTGCAGAAGGAAAAAAGAAGGAAGTGTTTTACAATTGGATTGCTCTGTAATCTGTCCTAATTTTCAGATGGAATATACCTGCTCTTTGCTTGTTATTTCTTTATGAAAATCCCTGTTGGCTCAGTGGAAAAGAATCTGCCTGCCAATGCAGGAGATGCGGGTTCAATTCCTGGGTCGGGAAGATTCCCTGAGGAAGGAAATGGCAACCCACTCCAGTATTCTTGCCTGGAGAATCCCATGGACAGAGGAGCCTGGCGAGCTAGAATCCATGGAGTTACAAAGACTCAGACACGACTGAGCAACTAAACAACAGACACCACCTGCTCTTTGCTGGTAAACAGCATGTTCTCTTGCCTCAGAGATTTAGAGTCCCCAGGCATCTCCCCTTCCTGCTTCTCTTGCTCTCTTGCTCTTGCCCACATTTCCACATATGATAAGCTACTTGATTGGCTGAGTGTGTATTTCAACTTGATTTCTCATTGGCCACTGGCATTTCCCAGGACTGCTCAACAGCACAGACTGAAACACAGCTTATCTTTCCTCTTCCTGTAATCGCTTGCTTAGTGGTTTCCAGCAACATTTCCCTCATGATTATTCTGTTGGTCTTTCCAGATGCAGTTTTCTACAAATAAGTTCAAGTTGTTTGCTTTTTCAGTTGACAAATTATAACAGACAAATGCCACCAATTACTGAGCAAATAATTAAGATTCAAGAAGGATTTGTCCAGCAGCATTCTTGATGTGGTTGACTTGGAAATTCTTGGACTCAAGTTTGCACACTGCTTGGAGCATAAGCACCCTCACAGCGTGTTTAAGAAGTCAGGTTTTACCTGCCTCTGCTGCCTTTCTCTTAATTATTTGCAAAAGCTGAAGCTGGCCTTACATCTCGTAGGATTCCACACACACACACACACACATACAAATTGCAAGGAATAGCTATGCTGTGTGGACCACCCAGTCAGAAGACATAATTGCCAGACCTGACCTTGGCAAGCTCTCTATCCTGTCCAAGTCTCAGACTTCACACATGAAAAATGTGTGCAGCAAACCCTGTACCACCAGAGTGCCATGGAGACTGGATCGGATGGTGTATTTGGGGGAAGCACCCATGCAGCAAGAAGAGTTGCATATGAATTTGATCTGCCCTATACTCACCTCAGAATTGTCCACAAAAAGCCCACTTTGCTAAGATAGCCATCAGAAAGTATAAGGCAGCATCTCTTTATTAAATCACTGATTTATCAATCATTGCCCAGTGTTACAGTGGTTATTTTTAAAAACAGAAAGATTCGAGTTGCCAGTCCAGGTTTGATGCATGATACTGGATGCTTGGGGCTGGTGCACTGGGACGACCCAGAGGGATGGAATGGGGAGGGAGGAGGGAGGAGGGTTCAGGATAGGGAACACGTGTATACCTGTGGTGGATTCATTTTGATATTTGGCAAAACTAATACAATTATGTAAAGTTTAAAAATAAAATTAAATTTAAAAAAAAAAAAAACAGAAAGATTCAGAAAAGCCAGCACTTGCCTCCAAGAACAGAGAGCAGGGAGGTGTTAGGACAGGAGCTCTGAGCTCCTGTGCAAAAGCGAGTGTGACTGTCGTGAGTGTGCCAGGCACTGGCACGGTGAGCCAGCGTGGCTGACAGCCAGTCTGGTGTCAATCAAATACCTGCTCAGTGATGCTGCCGTGTATCTCCCACAAGGATTATTAACTAAAAAATTTTGAAATCCAATAAAAGCACTTGGTATAACTACACTGGAACAACTGCTTTTATCCAGAAAGCATTGCTGCCTCTTGTGGTGCTTCCCTTGCTCATGCATCACAAAGCCTCAGGTCTGTCACTGTGAAGATCGATCACCTGTGGACTAAAGATGCCGTCATCATTGTCATCAGTAAACACACAGTTGGTGTAGACTGGACCCTGATAGCAGCCATCACATGTGGATGGGAGAAGGGGGTTTTAAAAATCTTAAAAATGTAATGCCAAATAGCATAATTGTTTTGTTTGGGGGGAATTTTTTTTATTAAATTGCTTTTGTTTTTGTTATTTATTTTTTTAAAATAATTGTTGGGTTTTGAGTCAAATTATTCTCAAAGACTGAGCTTGTTTTTGCCAATAATGTATTAAACACAGGTTCACTGCTAGATTATAACTTACAATAATATTTCACAAGCCAATAGCATACAGAATAATGGTTCTTAATAAGCCAATAAAGAAATAACACACTTCAAACCAATAATAGATTAATTACACTGTTGTTCCAGGCAGAAAGGAGGTGAAAGGAATAAGTCTGAAGTTAGCTGATGTGTATCTTTCTGCAAGTTTGTCCTTGTAAATTCAGCTTAGCCAACCAAGAGCTGACGTCCAGCTGCTTATGCAAAGACTAAGTCCCATTTACTTAGAGAAGGATGCTAGCAGAGAGGAGCTCATGACTTGCACCACTGCCTACAAGGAGTGTCCTCTCCAAGGCAGGAACAGACGTCCCTTCCTTCCTGAGACTGCTGCCCAGTTGAACCCCACTCTCACCAAGAAAGGCCTGGATGAAGCAGAAACAAGTGTCTCAAGACATTCGGAGAGACCTATTTAGGTCAGCAGGAAGCATAAACAAGTCGATTTGAAATTGTAACCAATGCACACCAGTAATGTTTGCTGCAAATGACTTCAAAACATTCTGTGTTACTGAAACTCGGGTACAGCTGTTTGCCACTTGAAAGCCAGTACTTAGGCAATATTCGTAGAAAGGAACGGTTGCTTTATTTTGGAGGCTGGCAACCAGGGGAGAGAGCGGATTCATGTCCAAAGGTGAACTAGCCCCTGCTGATCAGTGGGCAAGAGTTTTTATTAATAAAGGGGAGTTTCAGAGGTATATAGACGAGGAAGCAGCTACATGCACAATAACACAGTTAGTTCTGACAGACATGGTGGTCTGATCATAGTCATTTTCATTGTTTTAAGTAAAGTTGATCTTTAGTTCTAGGGTTGTTTTTTTTCCCATTTCCTTGGGACCAGTTCTTAGAATTGTGACAGCTTAGGTCCATAAGGTCACAGACTGAAGTGACTTAGCACACACGCATGTCATAGCTACAGTCTGGTTATAATGTAGATAACTTTTTCCAGCTGGTGGGGGTTTTAGTATCTAAAAAACAGCTCTAAGGATATGGCTGAGTATTATCTATAGCCCTTGAGAAAGAACTAAAGGTTTTTTACTTTATTTAATGACCAAACTATTATTATTTGGTCCTGTTTGACTGCTTTCTTTCCTTTGCGTCCACATTTTCTCACTTCTTTGATTAAATTCATTCTTTGGCTAAAGGTTTTCTGCAGACAAAAGGCAGACTGAGGACCTGGGGGAATCTGTCCAGGGAAGGCCCCATATGTTTTATCATGTGTGATTCCTTAAATATCATCATTCTGTATTCCTCACCCTGGTACAGTTGATTTAAACAAATTATATATAATCAAGCAAGTTATGCCCAGGGACATCCCAGGTGGTGCTAGCAGTAAAGAACCTGTCTGCTGAAGCAGGAGATGTAAAAGACACGAATTCAATTCCTGGCTCAGGAAGATCCCCTGGAGGAGGGTGTGGCAACCCTCCCCAGTATTCTTGCCTGGAGAATCCCATGGTCAGAGGAGCCTGGCAGGCTACAGTCCACAGGGTTGCAAAGAGGCAGACACAAATGAAGCAACTGAGTAGGCACACGTGCAGGGTATGCCCAGCACTCTCAGGTGCGGGGTGGGGCGGAGGAGCAGGGGTGCCCAAGGACACCATGTTGTGGTCCACTGGTTCTTTCATCTGATGCACTGGTTGTTTATGCAGACCTGCTGAGCCAGCAATTGTGAACAAAGACAGATGTGGCTCTTCCTCAAAGAGGCCTCAGACTAGTGAGGGGGCAGGAGTCATCTTGCGTGACATTATTGCAGTGATCCAGACAGTCCTTGAGGCTTGGGAAAGTTAGTGATTGCAGATGTGCCCTGGCCTGGTTGGTCACAGCTTAGGTAAGGTAACTAGTAAGAATTGACCACCTGGCCAGGGAGGCTGGGACCAAAGGGAACAGTAGGGCAGAGGGAGGGTGCACAGCACCTCAGAGCAGCCAAAGAGTGACTGGGGTATTTAGAGCTCAGAAGGAGATGGGGAGGGTGAAAGGCATGTGAGCAGGGTGCACAGGTCTAGGACAGGGAGGGGACGTGATCGGATTTGCCCTTCACAGGCCCTGTTGCCGTCCTTGCAGAGACTAGTCTGGGGAGACGGCCGCACTCTATCAATGCCAAGCTGGGGGTGTCAGTTGAGGTCCTGGAGCCCAGAGACTGCTGACTGGAGAACACTCAGACTTCCATAAAGCAAACAGAAGGACAAAAGAGGCATCAACTACATGGTACCAAAGTAATGAGGCGGGTCTTGAGTGCCAACAACTGGGCCACAGTGGCCTCTTCCCAAGCAGCAGTGAGAGATGCTTTCTAGCCAAACCTCCAAGGGCAGGACTGCTGACCTGGAGAACAGAGCCAAGGCCACAGGTGCGTTCTCCGTCAGTCTGTGGGTGTGAAGCCATGACAAGCGCCCAGGGATGACAAAGGAGAGGAATTGCTGGTCTCGGCCATGGTCTCCAGAGGTGGGGCTGCCAGCCATTCCAATCTTTCAGAGAGGAAGTGCCACTCTTTGTGATGCATCTGTAGAATCACAGCAAATAACACAGGGAACATGGGAATTCATTCCTCCAGGATGAGATCAAACCCCTGAAGGAGGTGGCACATCAGCTTTGCAGAGGCACAGAGACCTTTGCAGACCTACCCTGGACATTATCATTCTCCAGGAGGAAGAAACTGGCCCTGTTGCTCTCCTGGGCCCCTCACCAGATCCTTCTCCAGCTTCTCTTTGACAAACAGCCAGGCTCTCCAAACCTGGGACTGGACAAAATCCATGAGTGTCCTTAGCAGTTCCAGCAGGAATTGGGAACTTTCAATCCTTCCTCCAAATGACAGCCCACATTTCCGTTCTGTGTACCACTATGCTATTGCTTGGAAAGTGAAAGCATTTCTAAAGACAACAGCAGGATCAGGTCAGAAACAATATGTAAATAAAACATTATTTTACTTTGTCTAAGCTGATACATAATTCTATCTGACTATCAAAGTGGTACCAGGAATAATCTTCAGAGCTTTGTGGGTTTTTAAAACTCAAGTTCTGTGAGAGTCACAAAACTAAATAAGCATTAAGAAAACTTTTTTATCCTGGCTCCCACCGTCAGGCCAGCCTCAACCCAAATGTGACCTGCAATAATCACCAGAAGGCTTGTTGTTTCAGGAGAGCACAGAATGCTCAGAAACTCAGAGTTCCTTAGAACCATCTCTGGGAGCAGACCTGTCAGCTGAATCTCCTGCTCATGAGGAACACTGGGTGAATCACCTTTATTTCAAACCCAGGTCTATTTCAGTTAAGGTAGAAACTTTGCAATAGCTTCTTTTCTTTGCTTGGCCTAAATATCTCAACTCACTGTAGACCTTATCTTATATTTCTGAAATTGCTTTTCAAAGTGTAATTCATACAAATCATTTTAAAGTAATTTACTGAAGAATCTTATGGGAGTGCTGGGGCTCTGGGAAGGCTGCCCCAAGAGACGCTACTCTGACACGTGGATGATTTTGAGCTGAAAACAGTGAAGACTCAAAAGATTCAGGAAGAACTTTTGAACTTCCCCCTAATCACCCATAAAAATTTCATAAAGGAGACCTGTTCCAAGAAGGCGCCTTCACCCCAGTTAACTATAATGAAGTATTGGGTGTAATGAACAGGGAGAAACCCAGCAACACCAACTTGATCAGAGTCCTCTCTGAGTCCCACTGTGTTTGAATGGCCCAGAAACACTTGTTTACCAAACATTAACTCTTTTTATCTTCTGTGAGTTACCTTACTTCCCCCTGAAGCTCTGTATCCTCAGCTCTTCCTTGCTTTGCTGTCTTTGGAATTCTTCGTACTTACATGAATTCCAGTGTGCACATAATACATTTGATCTTCTCCTGCTAATCTCCTTTATTCCATTTTATTTGCTAATCAGAAGATCTGAGAGGGCCAAAGAGGGGAACTCACTTTTGGGAGCAGCTACTGTAGGCTCACACAAGATAGTGGAGTAGAAAGATGTGTTCATCATCTCTTGTGAGAACTCTGAAATTGCAACTAACCACTGAACAATCAAAAACAGAAGAATGTAGGATCCCCACAAAAAAGATACCCAACATCCAAGGGCAAAGGAGAAGCCCCAACAAGATAGCAAGAGGGGAGAAATTGTGTTTAGCATCAAACTCCATACCAGCCAGAAATGCTCGGAGGGCTCAAACAAAACCTTGTGCACTCCAGGACCCAGGGACCCCACAAGAGACCGAGTCAGACTGGCCTCTGACTGCTTGAGTGACACCTGAAGAGGCACCAGTCAGCAGTGGCCTGATGCAGAGACAGGGGCTCTGGGTGCAGCAGACCTGGGAGGTATGGCATGTGGCATCAGTCCTCTTGGAGGAAGTTGCCATTAGCCCCACCATAGAGCCACCAAGGAGACAACCCACAAACTGGAGAACAATTTTACCAAAGAAGTTGTCAAAATGTTGCAAAGCTTTTAGGGCACACAACAGACTTCCCAACCTAGGGATCTCGCAAAGGGACTGAGAACCCCCAGAGAATTTGACTTTGAAGGCCAGTGGGATTTGATTAAAGAAATTCCACATGACTGGGGAAACAGACTCTTTGAGAGCACAGACAAAATCTTGTGTGCACAAGGACCCAAGAGAAAAGAGAAGAGACCCCTCAAAAGACTGAGCCAGACTTGCATCAGTTCAGTTCAGTATCTGAGTAATGTGTGACTCTTTGAGACCCCATGAGCTGCAGCATGCCAGGCCTCCCTGTCCATCATCAACTCCTGGAGTTTACACAAACTCATGTCCATTGAGTCAGTGATGCCATCCAACCATCTCATCCTCTGTCATCCCATTCTCCTCCTGCCTTCAATCTTTCTCAGCAACAGGATCTTTTCAAATGAGTCAGTTCTTCGTGTCAGGTGGCCAAGTATTGGAGTTTCAGCTTCAGCATCAGTCCTTCCAATGAATATTCAAGACTGATTTCCTTTAGGATTGACTTCTTTGATCTCCTTGATGTCCAAGGGACTCTTAAGAGTCTTCTCCAACACCACAGTTCAAAAGCATCAATTCTTCAGTGCTCAGTTTTCTTTGCAGTCCAACTCTCACATCCATACATGATTATTGGAAAAACCATAGCTTTGACTAGATGGACGTTTGTTGGCAAAGTAATGTTTCAGCTTTTTAATATGCTGTCTAGGTTGGTCATAGCTTTTCTTCCAAGGTGCAAGTATCTTTTAATTTCATGGCTGCAGTTACCATCTGCAGTGATTTTGGAGCTCCCCAAAATAAAGTCTGATACTGTTTCCATTGTTGCCCATTTATTTGCCATGAAGTGATGGGACTGGATGCCATGGTCTTAGTTTTCTGAATGTTGAGTTTTAAGCCAACTTTTTCACTCTCCTCTTTCACTGTCATCAATAGACTCCTTAGATCGTCTTTGCTTCTTGCCGTAAGGGTGGTGTCATCTGCATATCTGAGGTTATTGATATTTCTCCCTGAAATCTTGATTCCAGCTTGTCCTTCATCCAGCCTGGCATTTCACATGATGTACTCTGCATATAAGTTAAATAAGCAGGGTGACAATATACAGCCTTGATGTACTCCTTTTCCTATTTGGAACCAGTCTGTTGTTCCGTGTGTGGTTCTAACTGTTGCTTCTTGACCTGAATACAGATTTCTCAGTAGGCAGATAAGGTTGTCCAGTATTCTTTTCTCTTGAAGAATTTTCAACAGTTTTTTGTGATCCACAGTCAAAGGCTTTGGTGTAGTCAATAAAGCAGAAGTAGCAGACTTGCCTGTGAGTGCCCAAAAGTCTCTGGCAGAGGTGTGGGTTGATGGTGGCCAGCCATGGGTTCAGGAACACTCCATACAACAGTCCTGGGAGCCATGCTGACATAAACCAATTTGAAAGAGGTCATCATTACTGCCTTTATCCCTACCATAGTTTGGCCTCAGGCCAAACTACAGGGAGGGAACACAACCCCCACCCATTAACAGAAAATTGGATTAAATATTTACTAAGCATACCCTGCCCTTCAGAGCAAGACCCAGATTCTGCCACAGCCAGTCCCTCCCAACAGGAAGCTTCCACAAGCCTCTTATCCTTACCCATCAGAGGGCAGACAGAATGACAACCACAATCACAGAAAAATAACCAAACTGATCACATAGATCAGAGCCTTATCTAGCTCAAGGAAACTATGAGCCATGCCCTGTAGGGCCACTGAAGATGGAAGGTCATGGTGGAGAGTTCTGACAAAATGTGGTCCACTGGAGAAGGGAATGCAAGCCACTTCAGTATTCTTGCCTTGAGAACCCCATGAACAGTATGAAAAGGCAAAAAGATAGGACAATGAAAGATGAACTCCCCAGGTCGGTAGGTGCCCAGTATGCTACTGGAGACCAGTGAAGAAATAGTTCCAGAAAGAATGAAGAGATGGAGCCAAAGCAAAGGCAATGCCCAGCTGTGAATGGGACTGGTGATGAAAGTAAAATCCGATGCTGTAAAGAGCAATATTGCATAGGAATCTGGAATGTTAGGTCCATGAATTAAGTTAAATTGGAAGTGGTCAAACAGGAGATGGCATGAGTAAAAATTGATATTTTAAGAATCAGTGAACTAAAATGGACTAAAATGGGGGAATTTAATTCAGATGAACATATATCTACTACTGTGGGCAAGAATCCCTTAGAAGAAATGGAGTAGCCCTCATAGTCAACAAAAGAGTCCAAAATGCAGTACTTGGGTGCAATCTCAGAAATGACAGAATGATCTCTGTTTGTTTCCAAGGCAAACCATTCTATATCACAGTAATCCAAGTCTATGCCCCAACCACAAATGCTGAATAAACAGAAATAAAATGGTTCTATGAAAGCCTACAAGACCTTCTAGAATTAATGCCAAAAAAAGATGTCCTTTTCAACATAGGGGACTGGAATGCAAAAGTAAGAATCAAGATATACCTGGAGTAACAGGCAAGTTTGGCCTTGGAGTACAAAATGAATCAGGCCAAAGGCTGACAGAGTTTTGCCAAGAAAATGCACTGGTTAAAGCAAGCATCCTCTTCCAACAACACAAGAGACAACTCTACACATGGACATCACCAGATGGTCAATACTGAAATCAGATTGATTCTATTCTTTGCAGCTGAAGATGGAGAGGCTCCATACAGTCAGCAAAAACATGACCAGGAGCTGACTATGGCTCAGATCATGAACTTGTTATTCCCAAATTCAGACTTAATTTGAAGAAAGTAGTGAAAGGTTGTTGTTGAATCACGCAAAGACACCGGGATTCTTGGCCCCCTGAAGGGATGAATTCAATCCGGGGCCAGAAACGAGGCTTGATCTCTCAGAGCTTTTGTGTAATAAAGTTTTATTAAAGTATAAAGGAGATAGAGAAAGCTTCTGACATAGGCATCAGAAGGGGGCAGAAGAGTACCCCCCTGCTAGTCTTCAGCTGGATGTCATATAGTCACTAGCAGTCTGTTAATGAAAGAAAGAAATGTCTTAAAATTCAGAACGGCACCAGGCCCTTCACCCATAAGATGCATTTTGGGATAATCTTGGCACCAAATGGTTTATCCTGGGCTATAAAATGATTAATTTGAATCTTGAAGAAGGGCAGACTACCATACAAATAATTTCATTTACATAGATTAGGGGAACAATATCTGAGTATAACATACTGGTTTGTCAAGTAGGTTCTGAGCCAAGAGACGGAACCGACTTGAAGACAGAGTTTGGAGTAAATGCATAGTACATTAGCATAGCTTAAGACAAACATTTCCATAAAAAAATGCATTGGTTATCTCTAGGTTTGAGAATAGTTAACTTCAGGCGAAACCAGGTGTCATTATGGCAACACAGTATTTTAAGAGAAACCTCCTTTTAAATTTGTATAGAGAAGGAAAAAATATCACTAGTTTGTTTCCTCCTGCCGCTTAAGAGAGATAAAAATGTCTGACACTTGCAGGCTGTTTCCTCCATTTGGAGACCCCTGGCCTTCCTGCCTGTTACCCTCTCAGTAGGGAAAACTAGATCATCTAGGTATGACCTAAATCTAATCCCTTACAATTATACAGTGGAAGTGAGAAATAGATTCAGAGATAAGATCTGATAGGCGGAGTGGCTAAAGCTCTATGGACGTAGCTTCGGAATATTATCAGGAGGTGACGATGCAAACCATCCCTAGGAAGAAGAAATGCAAAATGGCAAAATGGCTGTCAGAGGAAACCTTACAAATAGCTGAGAAAAGAAGAGAAATGAAAGGCAGAGAAGAAAAGAAAGATATATTCATCTGAATGCAGAGTTACAAGAATAGCAAAGATAGATTAAAAAAAAAAAAAAAAAAAAAGCCTTCCTAAGTAATAAATGGGTTTCCCTGGTGGCTCAGAGGGTAATGTGTCTGCTTGCCATAGGGGAGACCCAGGTTCAATCCCTGGGTTGGGAAGATCCCCTGGAGAAGGAAATGGCAGCCCACTCCAATACTCTTGCCTGGAAAGTTCCATGGATGGAGCAGCCTGGTAGGCTACAT
The DNA here is from genome assembly GCF_019923935.1 of Bubalus bubalis. Taxonomy (NCBI): domain Eukaryota; kingdom Metazoa; phylum Chordata; class Mammalia; order Artiodactyla; family Bovidae; genus Bubalus; species Bubalus bubalis. The sequence goes on from NC_059176.1 coordinate 67,243,980, forward strand.
GTCATGGAATGTCAAGGAGATTGCCCACAATCAAGCAACTTCATTTCTCATGAATCAGGCTGTTGGCCACTTCTTGATGTGAGGTCATATGATGGTACGTTTCACCTATTCAGGGTAAAAACAGGCTTGACCGTCCACAGGGAAGCCTGGTGTGCTGCAGTCCATGAGGTCTCAAAGAGCTGGACATGACTGAGACTGAACTGAAGTAATAAATTCAAAAAAATAGAGGAGAACAATTGAATGGGAAAGACTAGAGATCTCTTCAGGAGAATTAGAGACACCAAGGGAACATTTTATGCAAAGATGGACACAATAAAGGACACAAATGGTATGGACCTAATAGAAGCAGAAGATATTAAGAAGAGGTAGCAATAATACACAGAAGAACTGTGCAAAAAAGATCTTCATGATACAGATAACCATGATGGTATGATCAATAACATAGAGCCAGACATCCCAGAATGAAAAGTCAAGTGGGCCTTAGGAAGCATCACTATGAACAAAGCTAGTGGAGATGATGGAATTCCAGCTGAGCTATTTCAAATCCTAAAAGATGATGCTGTTAAAGTGCTGCACTTAATATGCTAGAAAATTTGGAAAACTCAGCAGAGGCCATAGGACTGGAAAAGGTCAGTTTTCATTACAATCCCCAAAAAAGGCAATACCAAAAAATGTTCAAACTACTGCACAATTGCATTCATCTTATAATCTAGCAAAGCAATGCTTAAAATTCTCCAGGCTAGGCTACAACATTATGTGAACTGATAATTTCCAGATGTTCAAGCTGGTTTTAGAAAATACAGAGGAACCAGAGATCAAACTGTCAACATCTGTTGGATCATAGAAAAAGCAATAGAATTTCAGAAAAACATCTACTTCTGCTTCTTTGACTATACTAAAGCCTTTGAATGTGTGGATACAAACTGGAAAATTCTTCAAGAGATGGGAATACCAGACCACCTTACCTGCCTCCTGAGAAATCTGTATGCAGGTCAAGAAGCAACAATTAGAACTGTTCATAGAACAATGGATTGGTTCCAAATTGGCAAAGGAGTACTTCAAGGCAGTATACTGTCACCCTGCTTGTTTAACGTCTATGCAGAGTACATCATGAGAAATGCTGGGCTGGATGAAGCACAAGCTGGAATCAAGATTTCAGGGAGAAATATCAATAACCTCAAAAATGCAGATGACACCACCCTTTTGGCAGAAAGTGAAGAGGAACTAAAGAGCCTCTTGATGAAGGTGAAAGAGAAGTGTGAAAAAGCTGGCTTCAAACTCAACATTCAAAAAATGTAGATCATGGTATCCAGTCCCATTTCTTCATGGAAAATAGATAGGGAAACAATGCAAACAGTGACAGACTATTTTTATTGGGCACTAAAATCACTGCAGATGGTGACTGCACTCATGAAATTTAAAGACACTTGATTCATGGAAGAAAACTATGACAAAGCTAGACAGCATATTAAAAAGCAGAGACATTACTTGGCCAACAAAGGTTCATCTAGTCAAAGCTATGGTTTTTCCAGTAGTCAGGTATGGATGTGAGAATTGCACCATAAAGAAAGCTGAGCATCGAAGAATTGACACTTTTGAACTGTGGTCTTAGAGAAGACTCTTGAGTCTCCCTTGAACTACAAGGAAATCAAATCAGTCAATCCTAAAGAAAATCAGTCCTGAATATTCATTGGAAGGACTGATGTTGAAGCTGAAGCTCCAATACTTTTCCCACCTGATGTGAAGAGCTGACTCTTTGGCAAAGACTCTAATGCTGGGGAAGATAGAAGGCAGGAGGAGAAGGAGACGACAGAGGATGAGATGGATGGATGGCATCACCAACTTGATCAACATGAGTTTGAACAAGCTCACAGAGTTGATGATGGACAGGGAAGCCTGGTGTGCTTCAGTCCATGGGGTCGCAAAGAGTCTGGCACGACTGAGTGACTGGACTGAACTGAACTGAAGAGGGGAAAGAGGAGAAACGTCTTATGTGCTTTGGTGACTGATCTAGCTTTGAAGTCTTAGAATGCCAATATATCTTCAGTTATTTACACAGCCTTTGCTTTGTGGAAATGAATGAATCATCTGACTCCATGCCCCAGGGCTGTAGCTCCCAATGATGAGGTGACAGGCCCTGCCCCATCACGTAATTGCATTTGTTGGCAGTAGTCTGCCTCTCCGTGGGCTGGCAGGAGGCTGCTATGGCTTTGGGGGGACCAGCTTAGCCAGCTCTGGACAAAAAGGTTTCAGATTCTTGGCTTTTAAGTTTTAGAAATAGTAAGCAACCCCAGAGGCATATACAGACAAAAAGGTTTCAGGAAAATACTTGCTCAAGACCTTATAAGTGAGATGGAGAGGAACTGGGAGGCAGCAAGACAGCTAGGTACTGATGGAGGGCTGGGGGGTGATCTTCTGCAATAAGACCCTTCATTCTTCTATGCAATCCCCACTCCAGCTCCACACTGGGCCTGTGGAGTTCCTCAGCTCTCTGGAGTATGGGCAAGATGGCAAACATTCCCTGCAGTTGCCTGGAGGAACTTAAGTGTAAGGTTGACTGCCAGGATCTGGAAGGCCCTAGTCAAGAACAGGGACACCTCCCAGAGAGGGGCCTTGACCAGACCCTATAGAAGATGCTCCATGAGCGCCCAAGCTGGGGAGGAGTCCTCCTAGCTAGGAGTGCAGGAAGCAGACTGTGTGAGAGGTCCCTGCCATTGCCCCTACCAACTCAGTCATCCTCCAAAGGAGGAGGGGCAGGGGGATTTTGAATTTACCAGAAAACTCTGAACGGATGAGTGATTATTCTTCTCATTATTATTGGAGTGGGGGTTTCATAAAATGTAAGGGACTTGAACTAGGGATTAAACTGAGTTATCAGATTTCTTCTTGGCACCAAATTTTGTGACTTGAAACATTGTGCCCACCAGAGAATATTATATGACAAGTTAGCAAGCTCTGTGGGTTTCCCAGGTAGCTCGTCGGTAAAGAATCTGCTTGCAATGCAGGAGACTCCGGTTCAGTTCCTGGGTTGGGAAAATCCTCTGGAGAAGGTATAGGCTACCCACTCCAGTATTCTTAGCACGGCACCGCAGACTAAAAGGTTGACAGAAAGAAGGGCTGCAGGGATGGGACATGTTCCTTGACATTCTCTCACTGTATCCCAGATAATACTGGCCATCAGAAAAATATTTGTACTATCATTTACTGTGGTAAAACCAGGTAGTATAGATTGTATCCTGCCTTTCCTCAACAAGTCACATGTAAATCTCAAGTCAGTTGGGGTTTTTGTTTTTTAAGCCAGTTGTAGGGCTTGTTTAAGGTAAATGGGAATTTGAGTTGGAGTGCCCCAGGCTCTGTGCCCCATCCAGGAAGACTTGACGTGCCTTGGGAATTACTGTGCAGGGTCATTGCTGAGATGAGAAGATGTCCTGACACGCGTGGCCCATGAATGCTGCAGAGGCAGCCCTTCTGAAGCCAGTAACCCAAAACTAGTTAACAATAACCCAAGTAATCCCAGGAGTGAATGGTCCTACCGCTTTTGCAGCCTACACTGAGATCAAATACACAGATAATTAAACATGATACAAATTTCTTATACGCAGTCTGCATTTGATATGGGTGTACATCTCCACTGAACTGCATGCTGGCCTCTCCACACAATGTGTGTCCTGAATGCGACCATTTGAAATGAAGATCCAACATAAGTGTGAGAATCACTCATCAAAGGGTGGGTACAAAAGATGCTTAAGATTATCTTATTAATAGTGCTTTATATTGATCACATGCTGAAATCATAGTTTGAATTTGCTTGTGTGCTCATTCTCTTAGTCATGTCCGACTTTTTGCGATTCCATGGACTGTAGCTCTCCAGGCTCCTCTGTCTGTGGGGTTTTCCAGGCAAAGCAAGAATTCTGGAGTGAGTTGCCACTTCCTCCTCCAGGGGATCTTCATCCTCAGGGATCGAACACACATCTCTGGTGCTTCCTGAATTGGCAGGCAAATTCTTTACCACTGAGCCACCTGGGAAGTCCAATATTTTGGATATATTGAACTAAATTAAATATATTATTATAATTAATTTTGCTTTTTTCACTTTGTTAAAATGTGGCATTAGAAAATTTAAAACTACATATGTGGATTGCATTCCATTTCTATTGGATAGTACTGGTTGGTATGATTCATTTCCTTAGGAAAGAAATAAAAGGAACATTATTCTCATGTACCTTATGAATATCTTTGAGTTCCATGATATTAGTAGAAGAAACACACACACCACTAAGTTTAAAATCATTGGCAATTGCTTAAGAAGGAAATCAACATTTTTTTAATTAATTAATTTTTTTATTGAAGGATAATTGCTTTACAGAATTTTGTTGTTTTCTGTCAAACCTCAACATGAATCAGCCATAGATATACATATATCCCCTCCCTTTTGAAACTCCCTCCCACCTCCCTCCCCATTGCACCCCTCTAGGTTGATACAGAGACCTAGTTTGAGTTCCCTGAGTCATACAGCCAATTCCCATTGGCTATTTATTTAACACATGGCAATGTAAGTTTCCATGTTACTCTCTCCATACATCTCACCCTCTCCTCCCCTCTCCCCATGTCCACAAGTCTACATCTGTTTCTCCATTGCTGTGCTGTAAGTAAATTCTTCAGTACCGTTTTTCTAGATCCCATATATATGTGTTAGAATATATTTCTCTTTCTCTTTCTGACTTACTTTACTCTGTATAATAGGTTCTAGGTTCATCCACCTCATTAGAACTGACTCAAAGGTGTTCCTTTTTATGGCTGAGTAATAGTCCACTGTGTGTATGTACCACAACTTCTTTATCCATTCATCTGTTGATGGACATCTAGGTTGCTTCCATGTTCTAGCTATTGTAAATATGCTGCAATGAACAATGGAATAAGTGTCTTTTTCAATTTTGATTTCCTCAGGGTATATGCCTAGGAGTGGGATTGTTGGGTCATATGGTGGTCTTCTTCCTAGACTTTTAAGGAATCTCCATACCATCTTCCATAGTGGCTGTATCAATTGACATTCACACAAACAAGTGCAAGAATGTTCCCTTTTCTCCACACCCTCTCCAGCATTTATTGTTTGTAGACTTTTTGATGATAGCCATTCTGAGTGGTGTGAGATGACATCTCATTGTAGTTTTGATTTGCATTTCTATAATAATGAGCCATGTTGAGCATCTTTCCATGTGTTTGTTAGCCATCAGAAATCAACCTTTTTTTAATTGAAGTATTGGCTCACAGTGATTCAGGTGTGCAGCAAAGTAAAAAAAAAAAAAAATGTTATGCATATGTAAATAAACACATGTAAACATTCTTTTTCAGATTTTCTCCACTATAAGTTATTCAAAATATTGAACATAGTTCCCAGCACTATGCAATAGGTCTTTATTGTTTATCTATTTTATATATAGTAATGTGTATCTGTTAATTCCAAATTCTTAATTTATCCCTCCCCCTCTTTCCCCTTTGGTAGCCATAAGTTTGTTTTCTATCTCTTTGAGTCTATGTCTATTTCTATTTTTGTAAATAATTACATTTGTATCATTTTAATTATATTCCACTAATAAGTGATATCATATGATATTTACCTTTATCTGACTTAGTATAATAATCTCTAGGTCTGTCCATGTTGCTTCAAATGGTATTATTTCATTCAACTTAATAACTGAGTAATATTCCATTGTGTATATATATATATATATATATACACATATATATATAGCACTTATATACACATCTACAGTACATGAACCAAGAACTTCCAGATGTTCAAGCTGGATTTAGAAAAGGCAGAGGAGCCAGAGATTAAATTGCCAGAATCTGTTGGATCATAGAAAAAGCAACAGAATTCCAGCAAAATATCTACTTCTGCTTTATTGACTATGCCAAAACCTTTGACTGTGTGGATCACAACAAACTGTGGAAAATTCCTAAAGAGATGGAAATACCAGACAACCTTACCTGCCTTCTAAAAAATGTGTATGCTGGTCAAGAAGCAACAGTTAGAACTGGACATAGAACAGTGGATTGGTTCCAAATTGGGAAAGGAGTATGTCAAGGTTGTATATTGTCACCTTGCTTATTTAACTTATATGCAGAGTACATCATGCAAAATGCTGGGCTGGATGGAGCACAAGCTGAAATCAAGACTGCAGAAAGAAAAATCAATAACTTCAGATATGCAGATGATGCCACCCTTATGGCAGAAAGCAAAGAGGAACTAAAAAGCCTCTTGATGAAGGTTAAAGAGGAGAGTGAAAAAGCTGGCTTAAAATTCAACATTCAAAAAACAAACATCATGGCATCCAGTACTATCTCTTTGTGGCAAATAGATGGGGAAACAATGGAAACTGTAACAGATTTTATTTTCTTGGGCTCCAAAATCACTGCAGATGGCTCCTAAAGCCATGAAATTAAAGATGCTTACTCATTGGAAGAAAAGCTATCACCAACCTAGATAGTGTGTTAAAAAGTGAAGACATTACTTTGCCAACAAAGGTCCATCTAAAGTCAAAGCTATGGTTTTTCCAGTAGTCACATATGGATGTGAGAGTTGGACTATAAAGAAATCTGAGTGCTGAAGAATTGATGCTTTTGAACTGTGGTGTTGGAAAAGACTCCTGAGAGTCCCTTGGAGATCCAACCAGTCCATCCTAAAGGAAATCAGTCCTGAATATTCATTGGAAGGACTGATGCTGAAGCTGAGGCTCCAATACCTTGGCCAAATGATGTGAAGAACTGACTTATTGGAAAAGACCCTGATGCTGGGAAAGACTGAAGGCAGGAGGAGAAGGGGACGACAGAGGATGAAATGGTTGGATGGCATCACTGACTGAATGGAGATGAGTTTGAGCAAGCTCTAGGAGTTGGTGATGGACATGGAAGCCTGGCATGATGCAGTCCATGGGGTTGCAAAGGTTCAGACATAACTGAGCAACTGAGGTGACTGACATACCTTATATATATGTATACGCATGTACCACTTGAGAAGTCAGCATTTTTTTAATGTCTCCTATGTACAGTTGCTATTTCTGGGTGTTTCACATAACTTATCTCAAACTTCTCATATTAGTTAAGGGTCTGTATTCAATCAGAGATGAGAGACTGTTAAGAATTATTCATGTACACATGTATATACAAGGATTGTTCTAGGAATTTGATTTTATGCAATTGTGAGAATTGGTTAAAGGTCTGTGAAAGGCTGATGTCTTCAGATAGGAAGGGAAGATGGATGTAGCGTGGAGAGAAGCTGGAGCTCACAGCATGCATTGTAACTGACAGAAACAGACTGGCTGCCATCAGCAGCAGTGTGCCGGGGCCTGTGCATGTTAGGTCCTGAGAGTCACTTTCAGTGACACCACAGTGTCAGGGTGAAATCAGCTGCAAATAATGTATTTACACCATGTGAATTGGCAAATCCTGCAAATCAAGGCATTTTTTTTTAAGGAGAGCTAATTTTACAACATCAAAAGACCTCCAGTTTTGATGACGCAGATGACCTGCAAGAGAAGCTGATGCTCTTTGTTGTAGAGCTAAATACAATCCTGATTTGGGAGAGGGAGATGCTGAGGGAAGATCAGGGCAGGTGGAGCAGGTGCCAAGCTGGCAGCTGCTGGGGAACAACTGGGTAAGACATCACGTGCATCTCTGCTCAACATGCCAAGAGCAATAGCAACACAGCTGCTGCCTCACTTCTGCTGTGCAAAATGTCCTGTAACTGGAAACATACCTGGGGAAGGAAATTCTGGGAAACGTAGTTCAGCTTAGCCCAGTTGTCACATTAAAAGGTCATGAGTTTACAACCATCTGAGATGAGTTATTACACCCATGATAGAGTACATAGTGGTGCTAGTGGTAAAGAGCCCGCCTGCCAATGCAGGACATTGAAGAGATGTGGGTTCGATTCCTGGGTCAGGAAAATCCCCTGGAGGAGGAAATGGCAACCCCTTCCAGTATTCTTGCCTGGAAAATCCAATGGACAGAGGAGTCTGGAGGGCTATAGTCCATGGGGTCTCAAAGGGTTGAACACAATTGAAGCGACTTAGCACACACAGCACATTATACCCATTTTAAAGGTAATGACGTCAAGATCCAAAAAAGGTTAAATAGCATTTCTAGAGTTATAGAGCTGATGAGTCAGGGTTTGGCTAGATCTTGGGGATTCCGATTCCCATATACTTTCCACATTGGGCTCCAAAATGAAGACTTCCTTTGAAAGAGGGAATCTCACCTCATTAAATAATTGATCTGAAACTGGCCACATCCCAAATATTTCACATTCAGGATCTACTTGTTGAATTTTTGTATACTCCATAAGATGAGAAGGTGCTATTTACAAGTGAATTCAGTAAGATACAGGGAAGTTATCAGAACTTTGAGATGTCTCAGGAGGTAGTGGAATAAAGCAGACGCAGATTGACAGAAGGGTCAGGGTCCCTCCCAGCCCCATCCAAGTAACCAAAGAGAAAAGGATTGACTTGTGACATGACTGTTGAAAATGCTTTTAATTTGCTACACAAATTGTGAGACAGAAATTTATTTGTTTCAATACAGTGTAAAAACAGCACATTTCCCTAAAGATAGGAAATTAAAACCTACAACTATCCATATCCAAGGAATCAGGGTCTCTCCTGGCCTTACTTCATGGAAGGAGATGTGTTTCAAACCCTATGTGCATAGGGAGAGGCCTGTCCTTGTCCACCAGCAATCTCCTTACATACCCTGTTCCCCCAGGTATGCTGGGAGAGGTCATAGGATTCAGCAAATTCCTCCCCTCTGCAGGTTCGTCATCTCTTCCCTTTTAAGGCCAGGCACAGCCACACCACCCAGGCAGGTGACAGATGTGTAAAGTAAGGGCAGGATGCCTGATGGAGGCAGAAAGGGCTACAAGGCCAGTGTAGTGGCTGGATGGGACTTTTTTATTTCAGAGATAGGGCATCATTTGCTTCTTCCCCCAAGCTCATCAATGATACCCTTGTAATATGTGTGTTTTGGGGAAAAGAGGGAAACAAATGTAACGCAAAAACACAAAGCAACCACAGGTACCTATTGTGATTTGGGGCATGTGTTGATTTAGTCTTCTTGTATTATTTTTCTAGCTTTTTTTAAGTTCATATAGGTAACTTTGTTGGTGCAAGAGAATAAAACATTAAAAAGAAGATAACACTATGTATAAAATAGAGAACCTACTGTATAGCTCAAGGAACTCTACTCAATGCTCTGTGGTGACCTTTCTTTGGAAAGAAATCCAGAACAGAGGGGATATGTGCATTCATGTAGCTGATTCACTTTGTTGTACAATAGAAACTACCACAAGATTATAAAACAACTATACGTATGCATACTCACGTTCAGTCCTGTCCCATTCTTTGTGAGCCCATGGATTGTAGCCCATCAGGCTTCTCTGTTCATGGGATTATTCAGGCATGAATACTGGAGTGAGTTATTTCCTCCTCCAGGGGCTTGTCCCAACCCAGGGATCAAGCCCACAGCTCTTGCGTCTCCTGAATTGCAGGCAGATTGTTTACTGCTGAGCCATTGATGAAGCCTGCAAAGCAACTATACTCTAATAAAAATTAATTTAAAAAAATAAAAGAGTATAACAGTTCTGATAGCCCATAAGGAATGCATTTCTTAAAAATGGGCAGTGTTATACAGATGGCCAATAGGCACATGAAAAGATGCTCAACACTGCTAATTATTAGAAAAATGCAAATCAAAACTACAATGAAGTATCACCTTACATTAGTTAGAATAGCCATGATTTAAAGGTCTACAAATAACAAGTGCTGGAGAGAGTTTGGAGAAAAGGGACCCTCTTGTACTATTGGTGGGAATGTAAGTGCAGCCACTGTGCAAAACAGTATTAAGTTTCTCAGAAAACTAAAAGTAGAATTACTGTATGATCCAGAAATCCCATTCCTGGGCATATACCAGGGAAAAACTCTAATTCAAAAAGACACATGTATCCTACTGTTCATAGCAGTACTATTCCCAATAGTCAAGACATGGAAACAACCTAAATGTCTATTGACAGGTGAATGGATAAAGAAGGTGTTGAATAATAGCCATAAAAAAGAGAGGAAAAAATGTCATTTGCAGTAACATAGGTGGACTTAGAGATGATCATGCTAAGTGAACTCAGAGAAAAATGAATATCACATGATATCACTTATATGTGGAATCTAAAAAATAATCACACAAATAAGCTTATTTATAAAACTGAGACAGACAGACATAGACAACAAATTTACGGTTACCAAAGGGGAAAGAGAGAGGGAGGGATAAAGTAGGAGTTTGACATAAACACATACTCACTACTATATATAAAATAAACAAGAACACACTGTATAGCTCTTGAAAAAAATATAAATACACATATGTGTGTGAGTGCATGCTAAGTTGCTTCAGTTGTGTCTAACTCTGTGTGACCCTACAGACTGTAGCCTGCCAGGCTCCACTGTCCATGGGATTTTACAGGCAAGAATACTGGAGTGGGTTGCCATGTCCTCCTATAGGGGATACACATATACATGTGTATATAAATAAAGAAATCATTGTGCTGTAGACATGAATTAACATAACACTGTAGATCAACTTTACTTCAACTTTTTTAAGCCTTGTTTCTCAGAAATATGACATTTTCTCTCAATTTTTTAAGCTTATTTTTATTATGAAATTCTTAAATTTTTGAAAGATATTTGATAATTTCCTTTGTAAATACTTGATTAACAAATAGTTAATAGTTAGAAATAGCAATAACCTCAGATATGCAGATGACACCACCCTTATGGCAGAAAGTGAAGAGGAACTAAAAAGCCTCTTGATGAAGGTGAAAGAGGAGAGTGAAAAAGTTGGCTTAAAGCTCAACATTCAGAAAATGAAGATCATGGCATCTGGTCCCATCACTTCATGGGAAATAGATGGGGAAACAGTGGAAACAGTGTCAGACTTTATTTTTGGGTGGCTCCAAAATCACTGCAGATGGTGACTGCAGCCATGAAATTAAAAGACACTTACCCCTTGGAAGGAAAATTATGAACACCTAGATAGCATATTGAAAAGCAGAGACATCACTTTGCCAACAAAGGTCCATCTAGCCAAGGCTATGGTTTTTCCATTGGTCATGTATGGATGTGAGAGTTGGACTGTGAAGAAAGCTGAGCACCGAAGAATTGATGCTTTTGAACTGTGGTGTTGGAGAAGACTCTTGAGAGTCCCTTGGACTGCAAGGAGATCCAACCAGTCCATCCTAAAGGAGATCAGCCCTGGGATTTCTTTGGAAGGAATGATGCTAAAGCTGAAACTCCAGTACTTTGGCCACCTCATGCGAAGAGTTGACTCATTGGAAAAGACTCTGATGCTGGGAGGGATTGGGGGAAGAAGGAGAAGGGGACGACAGAGGATGAGATGGCTGGATGGCATCACTGACTCGATGGATGTGGGTCTGAGTGAACTCTGGGAGTGGGTGATGGACAGGGAGGCCTGGCGTGCTGCGATTCATGGGGTCGCAAGGAATTAGACACGACTGAGCAACTGAACTGAACTAAACTGAAGTTTATTATTATTTACAAATAGGGAAATAGCTAATTTTACCTATGTATATTTATTTTGATAAATGTACATTTACACACTCTTTTATACTTTAATAAAACTTTGCTACACAAAAAGCCCTGAGTGATCAAGCCTTGCCTCTCATCCCAGATCAAATTCCTCTCCTCAGGAGGCTCCGAATCCTGGTGGCGTTCATGGCTAGTAGCAGCAAACTTTCATCTTGGGGTCTCATCCGCGATCTTCAGGACAAAGTAAGGATGCTCGGAACTCTAGTTCTTTGTTCTCCTAGTAACATGTTTTCTGCTACTTTACTAACTCTATGTTGTGCCTGTGTGAGAGATTGATTGAAAGTTTGAGATGCACAAAAGCGCAAAGCAAGTGTTTTGTCTTAATCTGCGGTTCCGTGGTGACTTCACACAGCTTATGGCAGAAACCCTGTCGGGGGCTTACACCGATCTGTTAATGTCAAGAGGCACCCAACATCTCCTCTGGAGGAGCAGCCAGAGATGGACAAGGCATGTGGACCGAACTCTCCTTTCTTGGTCAAAATTTTCCTTGTCTCTTTTACCATTCTGTAACTGCCTGGGAATCGATTCCACAATTCTCAGCACAAGCTGGAATCAAGATTGCCCGGAAAAATATCAATAACCTCAGATAGGCAGATGACACCACCCTTATGGCAGAAAGTGAAGAGGAAATAAAAAGCCTCTTGATGAGCGTGAAAGAGGAGAGTGAAAAAGTTGGCTTAAAGCTCAACATTCAGAAAACTAAGATCATGGCATTGGGTCCCATCACTTCATGGGAAATAGTTGGGGAAACAGTGGAAACAGTGTCAGACTTTATTTATGGGGGGCTCCAAATTCACTGCAGATAGAGACTGTAGCCATGAAATTAAAAGACGCTTACTCCTTGGAAGGAAAGTTATGACCAACCTAGATAGCAAATTGAAAGCAGAAATATTACTTTGCCAACAAACGTCTGTCTAGTCAAGGCTATGGTTTTTTCAACGGTCATGTATCGATGTGAGAGTTGGACTGTGAAGAAAGCTGAGTGCCGAAGAATTGGTGCTTTTGAACTGTGGTGTTGGAGAAGACGCTTGAGAGTCCCTTGGACTGCAAGGAGATCCAACCAGTCCATCCTAAAGGAGATCAGTCCTGGGTGTTCATTGGAAGGACTGATGCTGAAGCTGAAACTCCAGTACTTTGGCCACCTTATGCGAAGAGTTGACTCATTGGAAAAGACCCTGATGCTGGGAGGGATTGGGGGCAGGAGGAGAAGGGAAGGACAGAGGATGAGATGGCTGGATGGCATCACCGACTCAATGGACATGAATTTGAGTGAACTCTGGGAATTGATGATGAACAGGGAGGTCTGGCATGCTGTGAATCATGGGGTCGCAAAGAGTCAGACATGACTGAGCGACTGAACTGAACTCAACTGAACTGAACCTAATCGGTCAGATCACAGACATTCAAGGGACTTGTGATCCATGATATTACTATGTACTTATACTTAGACCTCAAGTTTGAAAACCCCCTAACCTTGCTTCCCTGGTGGCTCAGACAGTGAAGAATCTGGAAGACCTGGATGAAAGAATGCGGAAGACCTGGGTTCGATCCCTGGGTTAGGAAGACGCTCTGGAGGAGGGCATGGCAACCCACTCCAGTATTCTTGCCTGAAGAATCCCCAAGGACAGAGGAGCCTGGCAGGCTATAGTCCATGGGGTTGCAGAGTTGGACATGACTCAGTGACTAAGCACACCTATACATACTCACATGTATATCTAAGATGTTTCTTATTATCAAGCACCTAATAATTGTCCATAACACCTTGGACTTTTGAGTAACAGAGAATATTGGTCTTCCTTCTTGAAAAGAGCTTCTATTTTCATTAAAATAGTATTGCATTAAATTATTTTCATAAATTTTAGCAATGATATTGGTAACTCACTCATGGTGAATATTTTAAAGAAATTTCAGCCTGATTAATATTTGCTTGCAAAACAGTGTCACAAGAACACATCTGTCAATAAGTATTAACTCAAAAAAGGAACTGAAACCTTTCAGAGAGGGGAACCGTTTAATCACTCCTCAGACAAGATCACATTTATGAAGCTCTTTCAATCCTTCAGTCAACATGGGGCAGGTTTACTGAGTTGTAGCAGTAAAAATTTGTTTTGTTTTGTTTTTAAATGTGTAGTAACCTAGAAACTGGAATTCTACACCTCACTGCTGGATTTTCTGGTTTTTAAGATTATTTTTAAGCATGAGGAAGGAAAACCGAAACATCAAGTATTAATCGATTGAGAACATTGTCAATTGTTTGAATAGAGTCATCTGCTTTCTAATTCAAGCTACAGTAAATGAACACAAAGATCATTACAGAAACTAGCATTTTGAAGGCAGTGTGCCTAAATATGCAATTTCTGAAGGCATTTTTGCCCTGAGAATGTGTACTTTCATTGTATTTAGAAAATGAACATTTTTAAGTGAGGAGGAAGCTGATGAAATAAAAAAGAAATCTCTTTAAAAAAAATAAAAAATAAAAAAAAAAAGAAATCTCTTTTTGTGACTTTATTTTAAAACCTGATATACTTGATATATTAACTTGCTTCCTCAGGGCCCTTCTTCAAATAGATTAATGTAGTAAAAACCCAACTGGTTGTGCCACAATTCAGTTTGGGCACTAACCATCAGGGTTAGCACAGACCCCACAAGTTAAAGGGTGTGCTCCCCAGCAAGGCGCTCCATACTTCAGATACCAGGCACACTTCAGGTATCTCCAGGCTACCTGTGCTTCTAGCTGACTAGCCATAAGTTTGGGAGTCACTGTGTAGTCCCCTAAGGCTTAATCATCTCCTATAATGACTCACAAAAATCTGGAAAATGCTAGCCTTATGATTACAGTTTTATCATAAAGGATGCAAACCAGGAGGCCCAGTCAAATGAAGAGATGCATATGGAGAGATCAGGCAGGATAAAGAATCTCCTTACCTTCTCATTAAATCAGGCCACGTCACACTCCTATTACATCGGTGTGCTAACACTTTTTGTTCAGAGCTGTTACTGAAGTTGCATTATAGAAGCATGATTGATTAAATCACAGGTCACATGATTGACCTCAACCCCCAGCCCTACTCCATTTCCAGGAGGTTGGTTTGGCTCAAAGTTCCAACCCTCAAATCATGTGTTGAGTCTTCCATGTAGACAAGCCCCTATCCTGAAGTTACCTAGGGGCCAACCTGGACCTAATTTCATTAGCATCATGAAAGGAATAGCATAGTGATTCAATGCATTTCTGATTAACAAAGACTATTTTATAATTTTGGAAATCCCAAGGGTTTTAGAAGCTGTATGCTAGGAACTGGGACAAAGTTAATTCTTTATTATGCAACAAAACTAAAGCAAACTCAGTGTGATTTCTCCTTATTCTTTTTCCTTTTCTTCCTTCTTTCTTTCTTTCTTTTGCTTTATCATCTCTCCCCTTTATATAGGTCAGTTGAGTCACTCATTCATGTCTGACTCTTTGCGACCTCATGAGCTGCACACGCCAGGCCTCCCTGTCCAACACCAACTCCCAGAGCTTGCTCAAACTCATGTCCATTGACTCAGTGATGCCATCCTACCATCTCATCCTTTATCGTCCCCTTCTCCTCCTGCCCTCAATCTTTCCCAGCATCAGGGTCTTTTCAAATGACTCAGCTCTTCGCATCAAGTGGCCAAAGTATTGGGAGTTTCAGCTTCAACATCAGACCTTCCAATGAACACCCAGGACTGATCTCCTTTAGGATGGACTGGATGGATCTCCTTGCAGTCCAAGGGACTCTCAAGAGTCTTCTCCAACACCACAGTTCAAAAGCAGCAATTCTTCAGTGCTCAAATTTCTTTATAGTCCAACTCTCACATCCATACATGACTACTGGAAAAACCATAGCCTTGACTAAATGGACCTTTGCTGGCAAAGTAATGTCTCTGTTTTTTAATATGCTATCTAGGTTGGTCATAATTTTCCTTCCAAAGAGTAAACGTCTTTTAATTTCATGGCTGCAATCAAGACCTTTAAAACACTGAAGTTACTTGTGCTTTATATTAAGTGGAAAAACTAATACAAAGAATTGTATAAACTATGATATACATCTCAACTGTGTGTGTGTATGTGTTTTCCAGGTTTTATTTAATTAATTAATTTATTTATACACTTTTTCCCATTTTTAAAACATTTTCAATTGGAAAATAATTGCTTTACAATGTTATGCCATACAACATGCATCAGTCATAACTATACATAAGTATACCTATGTGCCCTTCCTCTTGAATGGCTCATCCCACTCCTCTAGGTTGTTACAGAGCACTGGGTTGAGCTCCCTGTGCTATATGATTGAGATATAATTGACAAATAACATTATATTAGTTTCAGGTTTACAACACAATGATTTGATATATAACTATATGTATACATTGCAAAATGATCACAATAATCTGGTTAACATCCATCACCCTACATGGTTAGACTTTTTTCTTACAGATGAAATCTTTTAAGAACTACTGTCTTGTCAACTTATAAATATGCAATAGTGTTATTAACCATCATCACCTTACTGTACATTACATCCGCAGAACTTATTTTACAACCACAAATATCTACCTTCACCCATTTCACCAATTCACTATTCCCCAACTTTTTTGAAAATACCAAAAGGAAAACAAAAGAGAGAAAGAAAGAATATGCTAACATTTTAAGTGTGGGATTCAGAGAAATTTTATTTTTTCCTATTTCTAAACTGTTCTTTCCAAATTTGCTAGAATGAGCAAGTATATCTTTTATAAACAGAAAGCTGAAAAGAAGAAAAAGAAAGAAAATGTAAGTCTGGGCAATCAAGTCAGGCGGGATGCTGTTGTGCAGAGGGCATGTTTCTCTTTTACATTCTTTGAGCACTTAGGAGGCTGAGCTGCCTCATGTCAAGATGGACCACCACTTAACTTCACAGGGTGGCCTTCTGACTCCTATCCATTTCCCCATGAGCTCTAAGACCATCAGTGAATTCCAGTTCCCTATCATTTCCACTGGAATGTCCTGTAAAATCTACCCTTTTATCTGGTCCTGCGTGTGTATTTCTTGCAATCCCTGAAGTCAGCGAATACCATCACCCATCAGTTCTCCATGTCCACAATTTCAGATTCCCCTTTTAAATTTCTTCTTATCTCATAGTCCAAGACATTGGCCAGTGGTCAGTGCTATCAGTTCTGTGGTTTTTGCTTCTGTGCATGTCCTCCTGTCATGACTATTCCCACTAAGGCAGACCTTTTCCCCTTCTAACAGTAGCCTTCTGACTTGACTCCACTGTCCACCTTCTGTCCCTACAATCCCTGTCATCTCTTGTAGGCAGACTGCCCATCTTCAATCAGAGTTCTGATTGTGACAACCCTTACTAAGAAGGCTGGCTGTACTTTTTCCCTAAAGAATGGAGACCAGCTGTGGCTGAAGGCAACCTTCACTTCTGCACTGAAGCCCATTCCCTCCATTCCCTGCGTGATGCATCCCAGTGTCCAACAACTGTCTCTCCTCTGACAGCACAGCTCTATTGACTAGGTCCATTGTTCTTACTGTTCATTCTCTTTACTGCCTGATTACTTTACTCGCAACTCATGTTGTTACATTTTTCTCGCATGCATACAGACTTAACAACTGCAAAGTAAACAGATGCAAAAAAAAATTAAAAAAGAAAAACAACCAAACAAATGCTGCATATACACAATGTCCTTTTTGCATTGCATTTTAGAAGGGGAGCCAGCAGCACCACCCCCCACCCCACCCAGTAAACCAAGAGCGGAATCCCACCTACAGCATCACCTCTGCTCCACTGGGTGGCTGCAGCACTGCCTCCCAGGGTCGCAGCTGCCAGCTGCTGGAAAGGAGTCCAGCAGAAGGTTCTGGTCAGATCGCTCCTTGTAAATAAATACCATTATTTTACAACTGACAGCCACTTTGTCTACTGGGAAATAATTTTTCAAGCTTGGGCATAAGAAACAATACGATTCACATACAGTTGAGAGTAAACACAATTATTTGGAATAAATACAGGTAACTCACTGTGGTCATGGCAGACCCAACAGCTACTGGAGATGTATTTTGGGGGTAAGAAGTTGAGTCAGTGTTTGCTATACAAGACGCTGGAAGGCACAAAACCACCTCTGTGAAGTTCAGTTTTTGAGTTTTCGTGTGATTCTGTCATTCAGCCAAACACCAGAGGGATTTGTAGACACTTGAGCACTTAAGATGTAGATGCTCTAGAAATCGGTTTGCAGTATCTGAAAGTAAAAAATTTTAGTTAGCCGGGGACTAAAAAGAGAAGGAAAAGGTTTTTTGACAAAGTGCAGTTCTAAAGTATATGTTTAAATGAACAAACAAACAAAAGGAAAAAGAAAAAGTGAAATAATGCTAAGCTTGTTCCAATACTGCAGGCTTTGTTCCAATGTTGCAGCCTTTGTTGCAGTATTTGTTCCAATATGGTTTATTATTTATTTGAAAGTATCACACTTTAAATTCTGTGAATTGGTGCTTTCGAATTGTAGTGCTGGAGAAGACTCTTGGGAGCCCCTTGGACAGAAAGGAAATCAACTAGTCCATCATAAAGGAAATCAAGCTTAAATATTCATTGGAAGGACTGATGCTGAAACTGGAGCTCCAATACTTTGGCCACCTGATTCGAAGAGCCAACTCATTGGGAAAAAAGACCGTTATTAAGACTGAGGGCAGGAGGAAAAGGGGAATACAGAGGATGAGATTGGTTAAATAGCATCACCAACTTAATGGGCATGAGTTTGAGCAAACTCCAAGAGATAGTGAAGGACGGGGAAGCCTGGTATACAGCAATCCATGGGATCACAAAGAGTCGGACATGACTCAGTGACTGAACAACAGTAAAGATATATTTTATTTGAGAAAAGAGATATACTGCTTATTATTCATTTGAAAACACATACTTTAAAATTTAAAACTATTAAAAAATTTCAATAGCACCTTTTCAATCTGGTGACTGTAAAAGAAGCCTACTACAGATATGTATTTTGAAAAGCATTTACAAAAATACAGCACACAAAATTCTATCTTGCATATTTAATAATAAATGAATATTTTTGTTCTAGTTCTGTGAAAAATGCCATTTATAATTTGATAGGAATTTCATTGAATCTTTATATTGCTATGGGTAGTATAGTCATTTTCACAATATTGATACACTGAATCCAAAATCATGATATATCTCTCCATTTGTTTGTGTTGTTTTTGATTTCTTTCATCACAGTCTTATAGTTTTCTGCATACAGGTCTTTTGTCTCTTTAGGTAGGTTTATTTCTAGGTATTTTATTCTTTTTGCTGCAGTGGTGAATGGGACTGATTCCTTAGTTTCTCTTTCTGGATTTTCATTGTTAGTGCATAGGAATACAAGGGATTACTGTGTATTAATTTTGTATCTGGAAACCTTATGATTAGCTCTAGTAGTGTTTTGGTGACATTTTTAGGATTTTCTATGTATACTATCATGCCATTTACAAACTGTAAGAATTTTGCTTCTTCTTTTCCAGTATGAATTCCTTTCATTTCTTTTTCATCTCTGACTGCTATGGCTAGGAATTCCAAAACTATACTGAATAATAGTGGTAAGTGTGGGCACCTTTGTCTTGTTCTTTATCTTAGAGGAAATGCTTTCAGTTTTTCACCATTGAAAACACAATATTTGCTGTAGTTTGTCATATATGACCTTCATTATGTTGAGGTGAGTTCCTTTTATGCCAATTTTCTGGAGAGTTTTTTATAATAAATGGGTATTGAATTTTGTTAAAAGTTTTCTCTGCATCTGTTGAGATGATCATGTGCTTTTTATCTTTCAGTTGTTATTAATATGATGTTTCACACTGATTGATTTGCATATATTAAGGAATCATTGCATCCCTGGGATAAATCACACTTGATCATGACATATAGTTCTTTTATGTGTTGTTGGATTCTGTTTGCTAGATCTTTGTTGTGGATTTTGAATCTATGTTCATCAGTGATATTGGCCTGTAATTTTCTTTTCTTGTGACATCTTTGTCCGGTTTTGGTATCAGGGTGATGGTGGCCTTGTAGAATGAGTTTGGGAGTTTTTCCTCTCTCTGAAATTTGAAATAGTTTGAGGAAAGGTGTTAGCTTTTCTCTAACCATTTGATAAAATTTGCCTGGTAAGGCATTTTCCACAGAACTATAATTAAAAATTCACAATTTGTACAGAAATAAAAAAGAGTTTGAATAGTCAAGGCAATCTTGAAAAGGAAAACTGGAGCTGGAGGAATCAACCTCCCTGATTTCAGGCTATACTACAAAGCTATAGTCATCAGAACAGTATGGTACTGACACAAAAACAGAAATATATACCAATGGAACAATATAGAAAGCCTGGAGACAAACCCATACATAGACAAGCACCTTATCTTTGACAAACAAGGAAAGAATATACAATTGAAAAGAGACAGCCTCTTCAATAAGTAGTGCTGGGAAAATTAATCAGCTACATGTAAAAGAATGAAATTAGAACACTTCCTTACACCATATGCAAAAATAAATTCAAAATGGATTAAAGACATGAAAGTAAGCGTAGATAGTGTAAAATTCTTAGAGGAAAACATAGGAAGTACACTCTTTGACATAAATCACAGCAAGATTCTCTTTTACCCACCTCCTAGATTAAGGAAATAAAAACAAAAATAAACAAATGTGACCTAATAAAACTTGTAGAGCAAAGAAAACTATAAACAAAATGAAAATAAAAACACTCAGAATGGATCACAACAAGCTGTAGAAAATTCTTAATGAGATGGGGACTACCAGACCATCTCACTTGCCTACTGGGAAACCTGTATGCAGGTCAAGAGGCAACAATAAGAACTGGACACAGAACAATGAACTGGTTCCAAATTGGGAAAGGAGTACGTCAAGGCTGTATACTGTCACCCTGCTTGTTTAACTTATATGCAGAGTACATCATGAGAAATGCCAGGCTGGATAAAGGACAAGCTGGAATCAAGATTGCTGGGAGAAATATTAATAACCTCAAATATGCAGATGACACCACCCTTATGGCAGAGAGCAAAGAGGAACGGAAGAGACTCTTGATGAAAGTGAAAGAAGAGAGTGAAAAATCTGGCTTAAAATTCAACATTCAAAAAATTAAGATCATGGCAGCCAGTCCCATCACTTCATGGCAAATAGATGGAGACACAATAGCAACAGTGACTGATTTTTATTTTCCTGGGCTCCAAATAACTGCAAATGGTGACTGCAGCCATGAAATTAAAAGACGTTTATTCATTGGAAGAGAAGCTATAACCATATAGACAGCATATTAAAAAGCAGAGACATTACTTTGACTCAGAGATCCATATAGTCAAAGCTATGGTTTTTCCAGTGGTCGTGTATGATGTGAGAGTTGGACCATAAAGAAAACTGAGTGCCAAAAAATTGATGTTTTTAAACTGTGGTGTTGGAGAAGACTCTTGAGAGTCCCTTAGACAGCAAATAGATCAAACCAGTCAATCCCAAGGAAATCAGTCCTGAATATTCATTGGAAGGACTGATGCTGAAGCTGAAGCTCCAATCTTTTGGCCACTTGATGTGAAGAGCTGACTCACTAGAAAAGATCCTGATGCTGGGAAAGATTGAAGTCAGAAGGAAAAGGGGGTGACAGAGGATGAGATGTTTGCATGACATCATCGACTTGATGGACATGAGTTTGAGCAAGCTCCAGGAGATGGTGAAGGACAAGGAAGCCTGGCATGCTGCAGTCCATGAAGTCACAAAGAGTTGGACACACTGAGCAACTGAACAACAACATGAGAATGGGAGAAAATAATTGCAAACAAAGCAACTGACAAAGGTTATATCCCCAAAATATAAGCAGCTCATACAGCTCAATATCAGAAAAACAAACAACCCAGTCAAAAAATTGGACTGAAGACCTAAAGAGACATTTCTCCAAAGAAAACATACAGATGGCCAATAAACACATGAAAAGATGCACAACATTGTTTATTATTCAGTTCAGTTCAGTCCCTCAGTCGTGTCCGACTCTTTGCAACCCCATGGACTATAGCACTCCAGGCCTCCCTGTCTATCACCAACTCCTGGAGTCTACCCAAACTCATCTCCATCAAGTCTGTGATGCCATCCAACCATCTCATTCTCTGTCATCCCCTTCTCCTTGCACCGTCAGTATTTCCCAGCATCAGGGTCTTTTCAAATGAGCCACCTCTTCACATCAGGTGGCCAAAGTATTGGAGATTCAACTTCAACATCAGTCCTTCCAAAGATCCTTCCTTTGGAAGGACTGATCTCCTTTAGGATGGACTGGTTGGATCTCCTTGCAGTCCAAGGGACTCTCAAGAGTCTTCTCCAATACCACAGCTCAAAACCATCAATTCTTCTGCCCTCAGCTTTCTTTATAGTTCAACTCTTACATCCATACATGACTACTGGAAAAACCACAGCCTTGACTAGATGGACCTTTGTTGGCAAAATAATGTCTTTGCTTTTTAATAAGATCAACCTAGAGGTTGATCATAGCTTTTTCCCCAAGGAGTAAGCATCTTTTAATTTCATGGCTACAGTCACCATCTGCAGTGATTTTGGAGCCCCCCAAAATAAAGTCTGTCACTGTTCCCACTGTTTCCCCATCTATTTGCCATGAAGTGATGGGACTGATGCCATGATCTTAGTGTTCTGAGTATTGAGTTTTAAGCCAACATTTTCACTCTCCTCTTTCACTTTCATCAAGAGGCTTTTTAGTTCCTCTTCACTTTCTGCCATAAGGGTGGTGTCATCTGCATACCTAAGGTTATTGATATTTCTCCTGGCAATCTTGATTCCAGCTTGTGCTTCATTGAGCCCAGCATTTCACATGATGTACTCTACATATAAGTTAAATAAGCAGGGTGACAATATACAGCCTTGATGTACTCCTTTCTCAATTTGGAACCAGTCTGTTGTTCCATGTCCGGTTCTAACTGCTGCTTCTTAGCCTGCATATAGATTTCTCAGGAGGCAGGTAAGGTGTCCCGATATTCCCAAACCTTTAAAAGTTTTCCACAGTTTTCTGTGATCTACACAGTCAAAGGCTTTGGCATAGTCAATAAAGCAGAAGCAGATATTTTTCTGGAATTCTCTTGCTTTTTCTATGATCCAACGGATGTTGGCAATTTGATCTCTGATTCCTGTTCAAGCTGGTGCATGATTGCATTCATCCCACATGCTAGTAAAGTTGCTCAAAATTCTCCAAGTGAGGCTTCAACAGTATGTGAACTGATAATTTCAAGATGTTCAAGTTGGATTCATAAAGGCAGAGGAACCAAAGATCAAATATCTATATACATTTTATTTAGCTGCATAGGCATTGATTCCAGGTCTAAGAAGAGTGAAAAAAATGCTGCTTTATGTAGTTTTTGTACATTTGAAGATTGTGTTGAAATATACATAAAACTCCAGAAAACCCATCAACATCACTTTTTGTGTTTTTTGAAAATGCAACATTTATGGTACACCAAAACTCTTAACCCAATAAAGCTTTCAATTTCATTTTTCTTCCAAGTAGTCAATGTGCCCAATACTCTTTTTTGATTTAGAAAATCCTTTCCATATTGAATTCTGAAACTCTCACTCAGAACTTAGTGCAAGATTCAGAGTTACATATTTTGTTCCATTGATTTGTACATTGACTTATGAGCCATTAGACAATGCTTTTTATGGGCCTCTGATTTCTTTAATTTTGATATAAAATTAACTTCTCTTTCTTCTAATGTCAAACATTCTCTTCCTCCAGAGAGTTATATATCTCTTCCTCTTGTCTTTCCAGCTTATCATTTGTATACTCAAATACTCACCAAGTAACTAATATGGGCATGGAGCTGGAGATAGATGTGCCAAAAGGACACAGTTGTTACACCAAAAGAATATATGACCTAGTGAGGAACACTGACACATAGATAAATTAGATAACACCTAAATCATAATATGAAAATCTAAACAGGTTCTCGAAGTAAATAGCCGTCAGTTGGGCAAGGGACAGGGAAGGGTGAGTGCTGCTTCCCAGGCAGGGGGACAGGACATGGTGCTAAGGTGACCAGAGAGCTGCAAGAAGCTTGTGGTGCTGCACTTTGACTTTGATCTCTTCTTTGCTTATCACTTTCTGTTCCTGTTTTACAGGGAAAATAATTTCTTGAATATAACTGAAGATGTCAAATACTGTCCCCAAACTTTATCTTGGTATAAGTATCCAGTTGACGTATTCTTTTATTTTTCTGAAATACTAATATAAATTTCACAACTTTTTTGACTTTTGCTTTGTTTTCTTTTTTCTTTATGTAAATTCATTTAAGAATACTGCTTTCCAGCTAAATAATGAAGATTCCTCTCATTCTATTTAACGTGCTTGGGCTTCCAGTCCAACCTTATAGTTGGGGAAATTTGCCCCCAGGCTGATTTCCACTCTAATAATCTTGAATCTAGTGTGGCACTTGTAGAAAGAGATGAAATAAAAATACATTCCTTGGGTTATGTGAAAAATATAATCCTCAGAATACACTGCCATCAAGTTCTGTTTGCCTCCCTTCATTGCCACTGACTTCATTGCAACTTCATTTCATCTACTGGTGGGAATTACAGCTCTCACATATAACTTACTACTTGGAGTCTGCTTTCAATCACAGGGAAAAAAGGTACAAAAAATATTTTCTCCACACTAACAAACAGAAAAACTCCAGATAAGCTATGTTATCCTGGTTGTAGTTGTTTTGAAGTCCACCACGGTGCTGAATATTCAGAGACATATAAATACATTCTAAAAAGGAAAGAGCTCTTCCCAGGTGAGAAGAGATGCATGACAGTTTCCATCCCTGGGGACAATGTAAGAAGAGGAACAAACTTGCAGTAGATGGGGATATGGATAAAAACCAAAAATTTTAGCAAATGTCTCACATCCAGGCATAATTGACCATGATGCATTAGAAACCCAAGCAGTATTGGCATAAGAGTAGACATATATCAGTGGAACAAAATAGGGAATCCATAAATAGGTCTATATGTGTACAGTAAAGTGATTTGCAGTTAAAGCAAAAATACTAAGACAATTCAATGGGGAAAGAAGATTCATTTCTACCAGTAGTGCCAAACTATTTGCATATTCACATAATAAAAGTGGTTGAAGGTGAAATACAGGCCTGAATAAAAGATAAAAACATGAAGTCTTAAGGAAAATAGAATATCTGTATGATCCAAGGGAAGATTTCCAAGATAGGATAAAAGTACAATAACCATTTAAAAAAGATTAATTGAGCCATCATCATGATTAAAAAATTATGTTCACTGGAGGAGACCATTAAAAGCTTAAAAGAGGACTTCCAACTCAAGATGGCAGAGTAGAAGGATGTGCACTCATCTCCCTCTGTGAGAGCACCAAAATTGCAAATAGTTGTTCATCAGCTAGCTGTTCATCAACAGGAGGATGCTGTAACCCACCAAAAAAGATACCCTATATCCAAAGACAAAGAAGAAGCCCCAGTGAGACAGTAGGAGGAACACAATCAAGATAAAATCAAATCCCCATACCTGCTGGATAGGTGACCCACAAACTTGGGAACAACAATATCATAGAAGTTCTCTCACTGTTGTGAAGGTTCTGAACCCCATGTTAGGTTTCTCAGCCTGGGGATCCAGCGAAGAGACTAGGGTCCCCAGGGAACTGGGCCTTGAAGGCCAGCTGGATTTGATTTTAGGACTTCCACAGGACTGGGAGAGACAGAGATTCCAGTCTTGGAGGACATAAACAAAATCTTGTGTGCACCAAGATCCAGAGGAAAGGAGCAGTGACCCCCAAAGAAGACTGAGCCAAAACGACTTGCTGATGTTGGAGGGATTCCTGTGGAGGTGTGAGTCATCAGGGGCTCACCACTGGGATGAGGGCACCAGTATCATCAGGCTGGGAGGGTCCCCCTTGCCATAAACCCTCTTGGAGTTCTCCATTAACTCTACCACAAAGCCCATAAACCTGAGGACTGGGTTACCTCAGGCCAAACAACTACCAGGGAGGGAGTGAAACTCCATCCATGGGCAGATAATTGGATTAAAATTTCAATGAGCAAAGCCCTGCTCATCAGTGCAGTGCAAGTCACTCAGTCATATGTCTGACTCTTTGTGACCCCATGAACTACACAGTCCATGGAATTCTCCAGGCCAGAATACTGGAGTGGTGGCCATTTCCTTCTCCAGGGGATCTTCCCAACCCAGGGATCAAACCCAGTTCTCCTGCATTGCAGGCTGATTCTTTACCAGCTGAGCCAAAAGGGAAGCCCAAGAATACTGGAGTGGGTAGCCTATCCCTTGTCCAGTGGAACTTCCTGACCCAGGAATCAAACTGGGGTCTCCTGCATTGCAGGTGGATTCTTTACCAACTGAGCTATCAGGGAAGACCCAATTTTTCCTATTGTCAGTCCGTCCAATAAGAAAGCTTACACAACATTCTTAGCCTCCACCATTAGAAGGCAAACAGAAGTACAGTCCCACAGCAGCTAAAACAAAAACCATGTTACAGAAAGTTAATCACAATGAAAAAGCAGAAAGTTATGTCCCAGATAAAGGGACAAGATAAAACCCCATAAAACAGCTAAATGAAGTGGAAATAGGCAACCATCCAGGAAAAGAATTCAGATTAATGATAGTGATGATCCAGGATCTTGAGAAAACAGTGGAGAAGATGCAAGAAATGTTTATCAAATATCTACAAGAACTAAGGAACAAATAGAGATGGCTAATACACTAGAAGGAATCAATAGAAGAATAATTGAGGCAGAAGAATAGATAAATGGATAAACACGAAGACATGTAGTAATCAAACTGACAAAAATTAAAGACAGAGATAAAATATTGAAAGCAATAAGGGGAAAATGTCAAATAACATACAAGAAAACTCCCATCAGGTTATTAGCTGTTTTCTCAACAGAAACTCAACAAGCCAGAAGGGAATGGCACGATATATTTAAAGTGATGAAAGGAAAGAAACTACAACCAAGAATACTCTACCCAACAAGACTCTCACTCAGATTTGATGGAGAAATCAAAAGCTTTCCATACAAGCAAAAGTTAGGAGAATTCAGCACAACCAAACCAGCTTTACAACAAATGCTAAAGGAACTTCTCCAGTCAGAAAACACAAGAGAAGAAAAAGACCTACAGAAAATCAATCCAAAACCATTAAGAAAACAGAAGGAAATGGCAACCCACTCCAGTAATCCTGCCTGGAGAATCCCATGGATGGAGGAGCCTGATAGGCTACAGTCCATAGGGTCCCAAAGAGTTGGACACGACTGAGCGACTTCACTTCACTTCAGTTAGATCATACATATTAATAATTACCTTAAATATAAATGGATTAAATGCACAACCAAAAGACAAAGATTGGTTGGGGAGATGAAAACATGTACAAGTATACACTTCCACTTACCACTCTGCTTGATTCCCCAAATTGTATGTAATTATTTTATACTCTTAATTTAATTGTTCCAATTATGGCTTGCTTTTGCAATTATTTTTTATTTTTTGTCTGGCTATTGATTGTGAAAGCTGATAAACATCTATTACTATTGTAATTATTTAACTATTACTCACTTAATACCATTGTACCATGGTTGGTCAACAGAAAAATAATAGGACTCTGTATATTACCAAAACTAACATTTAATAGAAAAACCAGTAATCAATTTTTAAAATGCAGATGCATATCAGAATTATCTTGAAATTTTTTGAAAAACACAAATGCCCGGGTATTGCTTTTTTTCCCTCCAGGGCTCCAGATATGTTTTTAATGAGTAGTCATGTTCTTGCCTGGAGAATCCCAAGGACGGGGGAGCCTGGTGGGCTGCCATCTATGGGGTCGAACAGAGTCGGACACGACTGAAGCAACGCAGCAGCAGCAGCAGCAGCATGTTTAAAAACAACTGGATTATATGAAGCTCTTTTACTTTTATCTAATTTGTTTCACTTTTTCTATTTCATGTTCTGTGCTCCCATTTCATTTATGTTTTCCAATTTCTCCATTTCTTCTTTTTTTCTAATGTCCTTTCTCAAGCTTTTATAAAATGTAGTAGAAAAGCTTTTGTATATGTATATACAAATAATATGTATGATATATATATTGTTTAGAAAACATGAATTTTTGCCTAACTAAACAATCATGACATCTTCATTCCACTGTTTGATTTAGTATGAATACAGTGATAGATTTATAACTTAAAAAATAGATATGCAACCAGCTACAAAGGTTTACTCCATAACACAGGGAACTATAGTACATATCTTGTAATAACCTATAAGGGAAAATAACTTTTAAAATATTATATGTGTATATATATAACTGAATCACCTTATTGTGCACCTAAAATATTGTAATTCAATTATATTTCAATAATATAATATACATAAAGAAAAATTGAAAAGATAAGCCTTATACCTGGAGGAAATATTTGCAGTATATATATATATATATCTGATAGGAACTGATATGTAAATATTCCTTTAGACCAATAACAAGAGGACAAACTATCCAGTTTTAAAATACAAGCAAAAGACTTGACAAGAAATTGCACAAGAGAAGATATACAAGTGGCCAGAAGCACATAAGATGGAACTTTATATCTTTTGTCTTCAGAGAAGTGAAATATAAACCACATTGGATATTATTTCAAACCAACTGGAATAAAATCAAGAAGAATGACAATACCAAATTTTGATAAGATGGAGTGAATTTGGAAATTGCTTTAACAGTTTTTTATTCAGTTAACCTTTGCTTATCCTGCTGCTGCTGCTGCCGCTAAGTCGCTTCAGTCGTGTCGGACTCTGTGCGACCCCATAGACGGCAGCCCACCAGGCTCCCCCGTCCCTGGGATTCTCCAGACAAGAACACTGGAGTGGGTTGCCATTTCCTTTTCCAATGCATGAAAGTGAAAAGTGAAAGTGAAGTTGCTCAGTCGTGTCCGACTCCTAGCGACCCCATGGACTGCAGCCTACCAGGCTCCTCCATCCATGGGATTTTCCAGGCAAGTGTACTGGAGTGGGGTGCCATTGCCTTCTCTGTATAGGCTGTTGCTGCTGCTGCTACTGCTGCTGCTGCTGCTGCTAAGTTGCCTTCAGTCGTGTCCGACTCTGTGCGACCCCATAGACGGCAGCCCACCAGGCTCCCCAGTCCCTGGGATTCTCCAGACAAGAACACTGGAGTGGGATTGCCATTTCCTTCTCCAATGCAGGAAAGTGAAAAGTGAAAGTGAAGTTGCTCAGTCATGTCCGACTCTTCACTACCCCATGGACTGCAGCCTGCCAGGCTCCTCCGTCCATGGGATTTTCCAGGCAAAAGTACTGGAGTGGGGTGCCGTTAACTGTCAATTCCGTTCTTAGATTATTTACCCAATAGAAATGAAAACTGATGTTCACAAAAAGCTTGAACAATAATATTTATAGCAGATAGATGAGATCATATCAAAAAGACACAAAAACCAACACTGTCTCCTATTGATGAAAGATTTTGTGGATAGTTAGAACATCAAAAGAATAAAAACTAAAATCAATTGGAATTCAATAAAATTCTTGGAGGCCAAAAATAATAGTAAAAAGGAAAAAAAGAAAAAAAAGCAACCATTTCTGCAATGTGTGTATAACCTTTGTAGTAGTGTCTGTATAAGATAATATTCAGAAAACCAATATATATAGCAAAAGAATCAAGCCTTTATCTTTCCTTTCCTGTTCTGTTATTTCAACAGGACCAAATTAGTGATGAGGCTAATTCTTCTTTATGGAAGAATTCCAACTAATAAAGGCAGAAGAAACAAAATAGCATCATAAAAATGATTATTTTGTAACCCAGTGAAATCATGAGGCCAGGTTAAGATCATCATTTCATTTGATAACCATTATGTGAAAGTGGATATGGAATTTCACATGTCTAAACACACAAATGATACCAAAAGCCAGACAATCAGACATGTTCATCCTGTACCATCTATTGCACACTCCGATCATAAAATCAAACCACTAGATAGGAAGTCTGAGGAGAGAGAAACACATGAGTCTACACCTCAAGAGATCAATCAGCCCAAGTAAAGATGTGGGAAATATTACAGTAAAAAATAACACAAATTGTTTAATAAATAAATAGCATGAGAAAAAATTGAGGGGGAAAATAATGCAAATGTAAAGAAAATTGTGTTACTTCAATTCCAAGAAGAAAGAGATTTATTTAGGCAAAATACCTATAAAGTAGAAAGAGGAGAGGAAAGGAGGAATTGCAGAAAGCATTCTCTGTGTCTATCTCCCCCTTGTATTTTGATATCTTTGTGTCCTCACATGGTCTTTTGCAGACATCAGTCACAGGATTTAAGACCCACCCTAATCCAGCAGTGGTAAAGAATCCTCCTGCCAATGCAGGAAAAGTAAGAGATGCGGGTTTGATTCCTGTGTTGGGAAGATCCCCTGGAGGGGGAAATGGCACCCCACTCCAGTATTCTTGCCTGGAAAATCCCATGGGCAGAGGAGCTGGCGGGCTACAATCCATGGGTTTGCAAAGAGTCGGACATGACTGTCTGAGCACACATACAATGCAATATGGGAAAGGACTATGACGAGGCTGTATATTGTCACTCAGCTTATTATATGCAGAGTACATCATGAGAAATGCCAGGCTGGATGAATCACAAGCTGAAATCAAATTGGCTGATAGAAATATGAGCAACCTCAGATATGCAGATGATGCCATTCTAATGGCAGAAAGTGAAGAGGAACTAAAGAGCCTCTTGATGAGTGTGAAAAAGGAGAGTGAAAAAGCTGGCTTGAAGCTCAATGTTAACAAATTAAAATTAAGATCATGGCATCCAGTCCCATCACTTCATGGCAAATAAAAAGGGAAAAAGTGGAAGCAGTGACAGATTCTTTTCTTGGGCTAAAAAATCTCTACAGACAGTGACTGCAGCCACCAAATCAAAAGATGACAAACCTGGACAGCATATTGAAAAGCAGAGACATCACTTTGCTGACAAAGGTGTGTATAGTCAAAGCCATGGTTTTTCCAGTAGTCATGTACAAACGTGAAAACTGGACACAAAGAAGTCTGAAGAATTGATGCTATTGTATTGTGGTGCTGGAGAAGACTCTTGAGAGTTCCTTGGACTGTGAGAAGATCAAATCAGTCAGTCCTAAAGAAAATCATCCCTGAATATTCATTGGAAGGATTGACACTAAAGCTGAAGCTCCAATGCTTTGGCCACCTATGTGAAGACCTGACTCATTGGAAAAGACTCTGATGCTGGGAAAAATTGAAGGCAGGGGGAGAAAGGAGGATGAGTTAGCTGGATGGCATCACTGACTCAACAAACATTAGTTTGAGCAAACTCTGGGAGACAGTAGAGGACAGAGGAGCCCAGCCTGCTGCAGCAGTCCGTGGGGTCATAAAAAGTCAGACATGACTTAGTGACTGAACAACAACAAAAAGTTCAATATGACTTCATCTTAATTAATTACATATGAACAGATCTTACTTTCAAATATGATTGTATTCTGAGGTTCTAGATGAATGTGAATTTGGGGGGAAGTATCAAGCCAGGACAGTATACAAGAGAAATGAAAATATGTTTGTACAATGTTTTCTACATGAATGTAACATTATTATTCATAATAGCCAAAAAGATGAAAACAACTCAAATGTCCATCAATCGATGAATGAGTGAAAGTGTGATATGTATATAAATGGGATATATTTTTGTAATAAAAAGGAATAAAATATTATTCAGGCTACCACATGGATGAATCTCAAATATGTTACGCTAAATGAAAGAAACCAAACATATATTGTACGATTTCATTCATGAAACGTCCAAAACAGGCAAGCCTATAGAGCTATAACATAGACTAGAGGTTTCCAGGGGCTGACAGTGGAGAGCTTGTAGGGCCTGACTGCTACTGAGTATAGTGGAATATGGGATATGTTCTAAAATTGTTATGATGGTTTCACATTTCTTAATATGCCAGAATCATTGAACTGTAGTTTTTATATATGTGAATTATGTGGTATATGAATTATATCTCTATAAATATTTTATAAAAGTATACATGTGACACAGACTGCAGGCTGTGTGTCAGAATCCACACATGCGTTCTCTCTTCATAGGGTTGTAGTCAAATGTCTGGTCATCCAGTTAGGTACACATCCCCCAGCCCATGCGGCTGAGATCAGGGTAGCCAAGAATTAAGTTCTTCTAGTGGAATGAGTGGTAATGACCAAGTGTGCCTCACGAGCCAAAGTCTTAAAACTCTGTTGTGTTTTTCTCCACAGTTTTCCCTTTTCTCAAGAGCTGGAATATCTGGATAAGAGCTGGAACTCAGGAATATCTGAAATCCTGCCTCAGCCAAACAAGGATCAAGTTCTAGATGGCATGCAAACAAGAGAGAAGAAACCTTCCTGCTTGAATAGCCATGTGGAGCCAAGAGTATATATATATATATATATATATATATATATCTCACACACACACACACACATTTCCTGATCTTTTCATTAAGAAGGAATAAACATCTTTGTAACATCTTTGTACTTAAGGCACTGAATTTTTAATGATTCTCTTTCTTACAGCCAGTTTTCCTTGTCCTTGACTTATGCAATACTATCCCCAGGTGTCTGATCCCTGTTCTTGTTATGACCAACTACAGAGATGGAACTTGAAAAATGGACAACCATGAGTCTCTCTATAGATCATCACATGAATTTCTCAAAGGGTATTTAATTAGAAGTCTTAGTTGATGACACCTGGGAGTAACTTTGCTGGTTAGAAAGTGATAAGGGTATAGAAAAAGGAAAAGACATGATCAAGGGAATTGAGTAGGATAATGACTATAGAAAGAGTTAAGGGAGCTAAAATAGGAGGGGAAAAGCATGAAAAACAGAAAGATGGACAGACCAAGCATGTTACAGAACATTATTTCATCAATCCCACAATGCCAATGTGTGACATAATTTTTTTGAGGGGAAGGGGTGCCAAAACTTTAATTTGAAAAGACTAAAGGTTGGATGTTTAGAGTAGCACCATAAGCAAGCTGTGCTCCTTGTGGTCCAAATATATTGTTTCCTCATGTCAGCAGAATTTTAAGATGGCTTCCAAGAACTTTGCTCCCTGGTGACACACCTGAAATTATATTTTATATTCTAAAAGGGATATTATGGGGATGTGCTAATCTAATCATGCAAGCCCTTTAAAAGCAAAGTGTTTTTAGCATTAAAGAAAAAAAAAAAAAAAACAGTAGCCTCCTAACTACACAGGATGACTAAAATGTCCTCAAATATTCTCTCCCTCCATGTTTTATAGAGACATAATTAACCTCTAGCATTGTATAAGTTTAAAGTCAGCAACCTGTTGATTTGATACATTTATATATTGCAAAATGACTACCACTATCATTAGCTAATACTTCTATCTCATCACATAAATACCACCCAGACTCTTTAGCTAAGATCCTGATACCTGGCTATTTTGGGTTAACTCTCTGGATTTATCTCCCTCTCTTCTGACTTTCTAGCTAGCAACTTACTCTGATTAATCAGTAGTCTGCATGAAGCTGAAAGCTGAGCTAGTAGACTCTCGAGCCCAGGTAGAATCTCTATGGAGGCCAGTTTCTAAGAGTACCATACTCACTTAAGTCTTGGTACTTTATTCAATAATATCAGTTCAAGCTAGCTGTAGAAAGAGGGCTAAGTTGTCAGAGTGGGGGAGGATATCTGTGACTATGGGCAACTTCCTTTGACTTTATCAAATCTAATTTTACAAAGTTAGAAACTGGGATAGTAATCCCTACCTTGTTATGAATATGTGTGAAGGTTTTATAAGCCATTAGGAGAAAAAAACTGGTGTATAATACAAAATGTTCATCACCACCACCATCACCATCATCATCATTATCACTATTACTGCCCTTACCTTCACCATCATCATCACCATCTTCACCCTCATAATTATCATCACCATCATCACCACTGCCATCATCATCACCAACACCATCATTGCCAACAGCACAACCACTCTTCCACCATCTTTATCACAAAAAACATCATAACAAGTGAGTGATCTGATTTGATACTTTGAATGAGCCAAATCAGATCACAGCAAGCTGATATAGCATTTAATCTTCTTATTTGAGAGTGTTTTTACATTGGTCAAGGTGAGAAATTATCTGTTTTTACCATATCCCATAATCTAATATTTATTGGATATCTGCAAAATGCTGGTGTCAAGACAATGGAAGGATGTAGCAAAGACCACACACTTCCCTGGTGGCTGAGATCAACATTAAGAAAGGATAAAAATACTACTCTGTAATTTTTATCACTTTTCAAACTAGTAGGAATTTATATTTGGCTACAAAACAAAGCAATCACTGGGAGGTTTTCAGCCAGCCACCTGTGGAATTTAAGGTATTATGCATGATTAATTACCGAATTATTTCAGGCAGGAGTGATTTGTAAGGAGAGCATTTTAAGCCTTCCTGGCAGCAGACTGTGCTGCTAACAAGAAAAAGAGATACTTTAATATTGCTCAGTTTATAAATGCATTTCCTTTAAGAAAAACTTGTGCTGGCAAGAAAAATATGTGCTATCTAGATCTGGGATTTTTGATAGGGCCATTCTAAAATGATGGCTTCTTCCCATCCTGCCAAGAGAAGGAGTGTATCAAGGTGCACAAAAAATGCCATAAGGCAGACTGACCTTCTTTTCATCTTTTATCCCCAGAGGCTGTCTGTGCAACATATTAAAAATTGACCTTTACCTTGAAATGTTAAAATTCTTTCAGAGTTAATAGGTTAATTAAGAAGCAGATTTCATTTCAGAAAGATTTAATTCTAGAAACACAAGTGACTCAATATCCTTTTTTTACGGTTCTTTTCTTGATGTGGAACATTTTTTAAGTCTTGATTGAGTTTGTTACACCACTGCTTCTGTTGTTTATGTTCTGGTTTTCTGGCTACGAGCCATATGGAATCTTAGCTCCCCATGCAGGGATCGAAACCACATTCCCTGCATGAGAAAGCCAAGTCTTAGCCACTGGACCACCAGGGAAGTCCCCTGGTATCATTTTAGAGGGAAATGTCTTTTATAGCCAGTGTTATAGTAAACTGCCTCATGAAGAAATCAGAATTGCTGAATCATTGGTGGGATTGTTATGAACCAAACTGGGGTCTGTGTGCCCATGCACAATAAAGCCAATCTACTAGCGCCAGCTTGTAGTGAAGGAAGGTGCAGTGTTTATTGCAGGAACCAAGCAAGGAGCCCAGGCAGCTAGTGCTTAAAAGATCCAAACTCCTTGATGGCTTTCAGGGAAAGGTTTTGAAAGACCAGGTAAAGGGAGTGGTGTTGTGGGGTGTGTGATCAGCTCATGAACAATCTTCTGACTGATTGGTGATGAGTCGGGAGTCAATATCATCAGCTTTCTGGTTCCAACCCGTCTGGGGTCTACACGCCTGTGGACAGCATACAGTTAACTTCTTCAACCTGGTGGGGGTTTTAGAATCTGCAAAACAGTTAAAAGGACATCACTCAGAGTATTATCTGTAGTTCTTGAGGAGGAAATAAATGTCTTTAACTTTGTTTAATTGCTGAATTTTGTCTTGCTTGACTGTTCTCCTTTCTTGCTGCATTTTCTCACTTCCCTGATTAAATTCATTCTTTGTCATTTGGGGAATGCCCAGGAGGCTAGTGTTTTTCTATAGATAAGAGGCAGGAAAGGGCATGGGTTAGGGGGAGGTCTGTTCTGAGAAGGTCCCATAGGGCCCTGCTCAACCCGAGGGTGGTGATACAGTTTGAGAAGCACAATCACAAACTGGCTGAGATTATCCTCCTCCTGCTCTCCTTGTCATGATGTCATAATGAGTGAGTTTGTGATCCTCTCAGAAAATTGATGAAAAACCTCTCATTCCACAGACAATGGTTAAAAGAAAAGTTATAAAATACAAGTGATCATGGTTACATGGTTGCAGCTTAAAACTCAACATTCAAAAAAC
This sequence comes from Bubalus bubalis, assembly GCF_019923935.1. Taxonomy (NCBI): domain Eukaryota; kingdom Metazoa; phylum Chordata; class Mammalia; order Artiodactyla; family Bovidae; genus Bubalus; species Bubalus bubalis. The sequence goes on from NC_059176.1 coordinate 67,279,672, forward strand.
TAAGATCTGGCATCTGGTCCCATCACTTAATGACAAACAGAAGGGGGAAAAGTGGAAACAGTGACATGTTTTATTTTCTTGGGCTCCAAAACCACTGTGGATGGTGACTGCAGCCATGAAATTAAAAGACACTTGCTCCTTGTAAGGAAAGCTATGATAAATCTAACCAACATATTAAAAAATACAGACATCACTTTGCCAACAAAGGTGTGTATAATCAAAGCTATAGTTTTTCCAATAGTCATGTACAAATATGAGAGTTGGACCATAAAGGAGATTGAGTGCTGAAGAATTGATGCTTTTGAATTGTGGTGCTGGAGAAGACTCTTGAGAGTCCTTTGACTTCAAAGAGATCCAACCAGTCAATCCTGAAGGAAATCATCCCTGAGTATTCGCTGGAGGGATTGATATTACAACTGAAGCTCCAGTACTTTGGCTGCCTGATGCTAAGAGCCAACTCACTGGAAAAGACCCTGATGCTGGTAAAGAGTGAGGGCAGGAGGAGAAGGGGCAACAGAGGTTAAGACAGTTATTCAGCATCATCAATTCAATGAACATGAGTTTGAGCAAACTCTGGAAGATAATGAAGGACAGGGAAGCCTGGTGTGCTGCAGTCCATGGAGTCGGCAGAGAGTCAGACAAAACTCAGTGACTAAACAACAACTCCAAATGGTTGCAGTGCCACTCAGTGGACTATCATGACACCATGCATATTCAGGTTATGAAAATAGCTTGGAAAATATGTTAGAAGGTTAGGTGAGAAAATTGTTTACACAGTACATCCTATCTTGTTTAACATTTTCAAAATTTTTTTAAAAAGCACTGAAGAGAAATAGGCCAGATGATTCTTACTTTACTTTTCCTGAATTTGCCAAATACCTTTATTGAACATGTGTTACTTTCATAGCAATAAAGGAAAAGACAGAAAATGAGTCAGAAGAGAGCCAGGCCCAGAGTGTGGGCATGGCTGAGCTCCTGATGGGCTGGGATTCTGAGTTCAGCCCCACACCCCCACCCCACACCTCCTTTTTCTCTCTAGAGAAGGTGGGTAAATACTGGGATGAATTATGACACATTCCCAGACCTGTCTCCTTATCCATTCTACTTTCCAGGGTGAAGGTGCTTGAGAGCAGAAACCTAAATTCATTGCCAGGACCATGAGTAAAGGCAGGTTTACTCAGATATTAGGTATATCTTTAAAGTAGGCTTTGGGCATTTTCAAATTATTCTCACTGAAGCATGGGAGATAATATTCTCAGGAGGACAACAATCTAGAAGTAGGATCTTATTTCCCTGTCCAGGTAGCTTCCAGTCCACCAGGCACTAGAGGCTGGAAGCAAATTTCCCTGGTTCTTTCAGTTCAGTTCAGTTTTTAGTCACTCAGTCATGTCCAGCTCTTTGCAACCCCATGAATTGCAGCATGCCAGGCCTCCCTGTCCATCACCAACTCCCAGAGTTCACACAAACTCATGTCCATTGAGTTGGTGATGCCGTCCAGCCATCTCATCCTCTGTCGTCCCCTTCTCCTCCTGCCCCCAATCCCTCCCAGCATCAGAGTCTTTTCCAATCAGTCAACTCTTCGCATGAGGTGGCCAAAGTACTGGAGTTTCAGCTTTAGCATCAGTCCTTCCAAAGAGCACCCAGGATTGATCTTGTTTAAAATGGACTGGTTGGATCTCCTTGCAGTCCAAGGGACTCTCAAGAGTCTTCTCCAACACCACAGTTCAAAAGCATCAATTCTTCGGCACTCAGCTTTCTTCACAGTCCAACTCTCACATCCATACATGACCACTGGAAAAACCATAGCCTTGACTAGACGGACCTTTGTTGGCAAAGTAATGTCTCTGCTTTTCAATATGCTGTCTAGGTTGGTCATAACTTTCCTCCCAAGGAGTAAGTGTCTTTTAGTTTCATAGCTGCAATCACCATCTGCAGTGATGGTGCAGATTTTTTGGAGCCCAAAAAAATAAAGTCTGACACTGTTTCTACTGTTTTCCCATCTATTTGTCATGAAGTGATGGGAAAAGATGCCATGATCTTCATTTTCTGAATGTTGAGCTTTAAGCCAGCTTTTTCACTCTCCTCTTTCACTTTCATCAAGAGGCTTTTTAGTTCCTCTTCACTTTCTGCCATAAGGGTGGTGTCATCTGCATATCTGAGGTTATTGATATTTCTACCGGCAGTCTTGATTCCAGCTTGTGCTTTTTCCAGCCCAGGGTTTCTCATGATGTACTCTGCATATAAATTAAATAAGCAAGATGACAATATACAGCCTTGACGTACTCCTTTTCCTGTTTGGAACCAGTCTGTTGTTCCATGTCCAGTCCTAACTGTTGCTTCCTGACCTGCATATAGGTTTGTTTCCTGGTTCTTACCCTGTTTGAAACCAAACATATTTCAAGGATGCAAAAACTACAAAAATGTTTACAGAGTTTATTAATAAAGATACAGCACAGTATGGGAGAGCACATCAAGAAACAGTTTATGTAAGTCAGAAGCTAGGCCAAAATACACTCCCAGAGAGGTGTTGGTGTCCTGAATGAGGAGCAGTGAAGAGGTGATGTAAATTCCTACATACAACATTTCCCTCCACGCCTTTGTTTACATTTGGTCAATTATCTTTTCTTTTTTTTTTTTTTTTTTCCTTTCACAGCTGCTGGGTCCTAAGACCCCCCCCCCAATATGTGTACACAAATTTTTGCTAAGACTGATCCCACCGCAGAAGCCCATGGGAACGTGTCCACACTTTTTATGGGGTGGTGCTGCCTCCCCCTTTGACTCCCAAGAATCCTTCCTGGGCTTGTGCAGACGGGGAAGTTTTCCTTGACCTCAGGAGTGGTCATCTTATCTCTTTACTTCAGCAGAGTTCAGCTTCTGCCACTAGGCTTGTCCTTGGAGTGTCTGAGTGAGGACAAAGCTTCAATTTTAATCCACTTGACAAATAGCAGTTGTCCAGTGCATGGGCCCCTCTGTCTCCTACCTCAGTAGAACACTGTTTATGTTGGTTTGATCTTCCCAACTGCAGTGGCCATCCTTTCATAGAAGAAAGCATTCCATGTCCAGATTTCAGGGCCCCCAACCCCAAAGCATGGCTAGAGGGCACTGCTGGTTGGAAAAAGAGACTGGCCTGCAGTGGGGCATCAGATGAGGGCAACCCACAAAATCAAAGTGCAGAGTCCTGTCCTGTGGCTGCCATTAATCCAGATGCTGCGTCCACCTTCCAGCAGCGAGAGCCCCTTGTACTCCACCCTAGCTTGTTCTCCCTCCAGACCCCTTCTCTGTCTGTTTTCTATAAAGACATTCTCTCATCTCAACATTCTTGCTGGTTGAATCATCAAGTCCTTACAATTCCTCAGGAAAACCTTCGGATTCTCTGAAATCCTTCCCCAAATATTTAGTGCCTTTTTCTCACATGTTTGTAACTAGCATCCAGTCATGTGTCATCACTTCCTCAATGCTTGCCCTTCTTGTAACTCTATGAGCCTGCAGAGAGAGGAATCTCATCTGGTCCATGCAAGGCCTGGCACGGAGGCCATGCTGCACAAATGCTGCTGGCCTACTCGTGGACTGACTCCACCCTAATGTCATGCCCTGACAAACATTCTGCGGGGGTGTGCTGCCCAGCCCTCGGCTAGAGTGTGTGATCGGAGTATGCCATACATGTGGAACAGGAGGTACTGTGAGTGCGTGTGCACTCCATCATTGCACTTGCTTGAGCATAAGACCAAGGCTTTCAAAACCAGCAAAGGCCAACTCATGTTAATTCTGTTCAGATGCTTCTAAGTTCACATCTCTCTGTATTAAGGATCTAGCCCAACCCTGTTTCTTGTGTTTTCTAAAATGTGAATGTATTCAAATGTAAATAAAAATTGACATTTGGCTTTGAAAACGGCAGTGAGCTACCAGTCTAGCCTCTGAAAATATCCGTGATTGTCCTGACTGTTGTTCTCACTTGGTTCTGAAGAATATACATTTCACAGCGTCTTTTTCTGAATCATTTACTGTCTCTGTAAACCTCCCAGGCTAAATAAATACCCCCTTAATGGATGGATGCATCTGATTCAGTCCCTTTCAGGAGATCAGGAGCCAGTGCCCCCTGTTCCCAATCGTGTGCTTTAAAGTCATGCAGGCTGCATTGAACAAGCCTGCACTTATGAAAGCCCTGCATTTAGAGTATGTGAGGACCAGAGAAACAGAGCAGTGCCCAGCCTCAGAGAGCTTACAGTCTAGTTCAAGTCTAGAAACACTTCCTGCAACAGCAGATGCCAAGCCTCAGGATTTATTGTCTGCTGGGTATCCAGGGTGGCCCTGTCCTTATCATCCAGAGTCCAGCTGTGCAGCCTGGCAGGGGCAGATGGGGGCATTTTGTGATAGAGATCTTTTGAAAAACAGGATTCTTCTCTCCTGTGTTCCCTCAGAGAGTGTGCTGCAATGTGGGCCTTCCTCAGCATCCACATTCATCTCCCTCCAAAAGTTTTGGGGCTCGATCCAGTCCCCCTACATATTTTATTGACAGGAAGCTTAATGATCATCTGCTCTAAACTGAGAGTCTCAGAAGATAGCCAACATTCCATTAAACACCATTTCCTTATATTCCATTATTTGAATTTACCCTATTGTACTAACCAGCAAGACTCTTTAAAAACTGCTTGAGAGAAGCAACACTATTTCCTCTATTTTTTTTTATTTATTTTTTATTGACATATAGAAAAAGCACAGGAACCAGGGATCAAATTGCCAATATACTCTGGATTGTCAAAAAAGCAAGAGAGTTCCAGAAAAACATCTATTTCTGCTTTATTGACTATGCCAAAACCTTTGACTGTGTGGATCACAACAAACTGTGGAAAACTCTTCAAGAGATGGGAATATCAGACCACCTGACCTGCCTCTTGAGAAACCTGAATGCAGGTCAGGAAGCAACAGTTAGAACTGGACATGGAGCAATAGACTGGTTCCAAATAGGAAAAGGAGTACATCAAGGGTATATATTGTCACCATGCTTCTTTAACTTATATGCAGAGTACATCATGAGAAACAGTGGGCTTAATGAAGCACAAGGTGGAATCAAGATTGCCGGGAGAAATGTCAATAACCTCAGAATATGCAGAGGTTATGGCAGGCACCATCTTTATGGCAGAAAGCAAAGAGGAACTTGAGAGACTCTTGATGAAAGTGAAAGAGGAGAGTGAAAAAGTTGGCTTAAAATTCAACATTCAGAAAACGAAGATCATGGCATCCGGTCCTATCACTTCATGGCAAATAGACGGAGAAACAGTAGAAATAATGGAAGACTCTATTGTGGGGGGCTCCAAAATCACTGCAGATGGTGACTGCAGCCATGAAATTAAAAGATACTCCTTGGGAGAAAAGTTATGACCAACCTAGACAGCATATTAAAAAGCAGAGATGTTACTTTGTTGACAAAGTCCATCTAGTCAAGGCTATGGTTTTCCCAGTAGTCATGTATGGATGTCAGAGTTGGACTATAAAGAAAGCATATGAGAAGACTCTTGAGAGTCCCTTGGACTGCAAGGAAATCCAACCAGTCAATCCTAAAGGAAATCAGTCCTGAATATTCATTGGAAGGACTGATGCTGAAGCTGAAACCCCAATACTTTGTCCACCTGATGCAAAGAGCTGACTCATTTGAAAAGACCCTGATGCTGGGAAAGATTGAAGGCAGGAGGAGAAGGGGATGACAGAGGATGAGATGGGTGGATGGTATCACTGACTCAGTGGACATGAGTTTGAGTAAACTCCAGGAGGTGGTGACGGACAGGGAGGCCAGTCCATGGGGTCGCAAAGAGTTGGACACGACTGAGCAACTGAACTGAACTGATAGTTTGAATTAGTGTTGTGTTAATTACTGCTATACAGCAAAGTGCTTCAGTTATATGTATATATAATATATATACATACCTTTTCTATATGTATTCTTTTCCACACAATATGATATTGAATATAGGACAAAGCAGTGTGTGCAACAATATTTTATTTTTTTAATTAATTTATTTTTTAATTGAAGGCCACCTGCTTTATGGAATTTCATTGTTTTCTGTCAAACTTCAACATGGATCAGCCATAAGTATACATATATCCCCTCCCTTTTGAACTCCCCTCCTGTCTCCCTCCCCATCCCATCCCTCTAGGTTGATACAGAGCCCCATTGAGTTTCCTGAGACATACAGCAAATTCCCATGGCTGTCCATTTTACATATGGTAATGTAAGTTTCCATGTTACTCTCTCCATACATCTCACCCTCTCCTATCCCCATGTCCATAAGTCTATTCTCTGTTTCCCCACTGATGCCCTACAAATAAATTCTTCAGTACCATTTTTCTAGATTCTGTATATATGCATTAGTATATGATATTTATCTTTCTCTTTCTGACTTACTTCACTCTGTATAATAGGCCCTAGGTTCATCCACCTCATTAGAACTGACTGAAATGCATTCCTTTTTATGGCTGTGTAATATTGCATTGTGTATATGTACCACAACTTCTTTATCCATTCATCTGTCAATGGACATCTAGGTTGCTTCCATGTTCTAGCTATTGTAAACAGTGCTGCAATGAACAATGGGATGCAAGTGTGTTTTTAAATTTTGGTTTCCTCATAGTATATGCCTAGGAGTGGGATTGCTGGGTCATATGGTGGTTTTATTCCTAGTTTTTTAAGGAGTCTCCACACTGTCTTCCATAGTGGCTGTATCAATTTACATTCTCACCAACAATACAACAGTTCCCTTTTCTCCACACCCTCTCCAGCATCTATTGTTTGTAGACTTTTTGATAAGGGCCATTCTGACTGGTGTGAGGGGATACCTCATTGTAGTTTTGATTTGCATTTCTCTAATAATGAGCCATGTTGAGCATCTTTTCATGTCTTTGTTAGCCATCTGTATGTCTTCTTTGGGGAAATGTCTGTTTAGGTCCTTTTCCCACTTTTTTATTGGGTTGTTTGTCTTCCTTGCATTGAGTTGTTTGAGCTGCTTGTATATTTTGGAAATTAATCCTTTTTCAGTTGTTTCATTTGCTGTTATTGTCTCCCATTCTGAGGATTGTCTTTTCACCTTGCTGATAGTTTCCTTTGCTATGCAAAAGCTTTTAAGGTTAATCAGATCCCACTTGTTTACTTTTGTTTTTATTTCCATTACTCTAGAAGGTGGGTCATAGATGATCTTGCTTTGATTTATGTCATAGAGTGTTCTGCCTATGTTTTCCTCTAAGAGTTTTGTAGCTTCTGGTCTTACATTTAGGTCTTTAATCCATTTTGAGTTTATCTTTGTGTATGGTGTTAGGAAGAGCTCTAATTTCATTCTTTTACATGTAGCTGTCCAGTTTTCCCAGCACCACTTACCAAAGAGTCTGTCTTTGCCCCATTATATAGCCTTGCCTCCTTTGTCAAAAACAAGGTATCCATGGGTACATGGGATTATTTCTGGACTTTTTATCTTGTTCCATTGGTCTATCTGTTTTTGTGCAAGTACCATACTGTCTTAATGACTGTAGCTTTGTAGTATAATCTAAACTCAGGAAGATTGATTCCTTCAGCTCAATTATTCTTTCTCAAGTCTGCTTTGGTTATTCAAGGTCATTTGTGTTTCCATATGAATTTTGAAATTTTTTGTTCCAGTTCTGTGAAAAATGCCATTGATAATTTGATAGGGACTGCATTGAATATGTAGATTGCATTTGGTAATATAATCATTTTAACAATATTGATTCTTCCTACACAGGAATATGGAATATCTCTCCATCTGTTTAAGTTGTCTTTTATTTCTTTCATTAGTGTCATAATTTTCTGTGTACAGTTCTTTTGTCTCCTTATTCCTAGATATTTAATTCTTTTTGTTGCAATGGTAAATGGGATTGATTCCTTAATTTCTCTTTCTGATTTTTCATTGTTAGTATATAGAAATGCAAGTGATTTCTGTATATTGATTTTGTATCCTTCAACTTTGCTAAATTCACTGATTAGCTTTAGTAATTTTCTTGTAGTATCTTTAGGATTCCCTAAAGATACCATTCCCTAAAGTATCATGTCATCTGCAAACATTGAGAGCTTTACTTCTTTTCCAATCTGGATTCCTTTTATTTCTTTTATGTCTCTGATTGCTATAGTTAAGACTTCCAAAACTATGATGAATAATAGTGATGAAAGTGGACACCCATGTCTTGTTCCTGATCTTAGGGGGAACGCTTTCAGTTTTTCACCAATGAGAATAAGGTTTGCTGTAGGCTTATCATATATGGCCTTTACTATGTTGAGGTAGTTTCCTTCTATGCCCATTTTTTGAAAAGTTTTCATCATAAATAGGTGCTGAATTCTGTCAAAGGCTTTTTCTGCATCTATTGAGATTATCATATTGTTTTTAATCTTTCAATTTGTTAATCTGTTGTATCACATTGATTGAGTTATGTATATTGAAGAATCCTTGCATTCCTGGAATAAACCCTACTTGATTGTGGTGTATGAGCTTTTTAATGTTGTTGAATTCTGTTTGCTAAAATTGTATTGAGGATTTTTGAACCTATATTCATCAGAGATATTGGCCTGTAATTTTCTTTTTTGTGTTGTCTTTGCCTGGTTTTGATTTCAGGGTGATTGTGATTTCATAGAATGAGTTTGGATGTGTTCCTTCCTCTGTAATTTTTTTGGAAGAGTTTTAGAAGTATAGGCATTAGCTCTTCTCTAAATGTTTGATAGAAATCTCCTGTGAAGCCATCTGGTCCTGGGCTTTTGTTTTTTGGGAAGATTTTTGTTCACAGCTTCAATTTCAGTGCTTGTAATTGGGTTGTTCATAATTTCTGTTTCTTCCTGGTTCAGCCTTGGAAGATTGAACTTTTCTAAGAATCTATTTCTTCCAGATTATCCATTTTATTGCCATATAGTTGTTCATAACAGTCTCTCATAATTCTTGTATTTCTGCATTGTTTGTTGTAACCTCTCCTTTTTCATTTCTAATTGTGTTGATTTTATTGTTCTCTCTTTTTTGCCTGATAAGTCTGGCTAAACGTTTGTCAGTTTTGTTTATCTTCTCAAAGAATCAGCTTTTAGTTTTATTAATCTTTATTATTGTTTCTTTCCTTTCTTTTTCATTTATTTCTGCTCTGATCTTTATGATTTCTTTCCTTCTGCTAATTTTGGGGTTATTTTGTTCTTCTTTTTCCAATTGTTTTAGGTGTAAAGTTAGGTTGTCTATTCAAAGTTTTTCTTGTTTCTTGAGATAGGATTATATTGCTATAAACTTCACTCTTAGAACTGCTTTTGTTGCATCCCATAGGTTTTGCATTGTCATGTTTTCATTGTCATTTGTTTCTAGAAATTTTTTTTTATTTCCCTTTTGATTTCTTCAGTAACCTGTTGGCTATTTAGAAATGTATTGTTTAATCTCCATGTGTTTGTTTTTTTACACTTTTTTTCTTGCAGTCGATATATAGTCTCATAGCATTGTAGTCAGAAAAGATGCTTGATATGATTTCAATTTTCTTAAGTTTACTGAGGTTTGATTTGTGACCCAAGATGTGGTCTATCCTGGAGAATGTTCCATGAGTACTTGGGAAGAAGGTGTATTCTTCTGCATTTGGATGGAATGTCTGAAGATATCAATGAGATCCATCTCATTTAATGTATCATTTAAGACTTGTGTTTCCTTATTAATTTTATATTTTGATGATCTGTTCATTGATATGAGTGGAGTGTTAAAGCCTTCTACTAACATTGTGTTACTGTCAATTTGTCCCTTTATGTCTGTTAGTGTTTGCCTTATGTATTGAGGTGCTCCTATGTTGGGTACATAGATATTTACAATTGTTATGTCTTCCTCTTGGATTGATCTCTTGATCATTATGTAGTGTCCTTCATTATCTCTTATAATATTCTTTATTTTAAAGTCTACTCTATCTGATATGAGGATTGCTACTCCAGCTTTCTTTCGCTTCCCATTTGCATGGAATATATTTTTCCACCCTCTCGTTTTCAGTCTATATGTGTCTTGAGGTCTGAAGTGGGTTTCTTATGGACAGTGTTTATATGAGTCTTGTTTTTGTATCCATTCAGCCAGTCTGTGTCTTTTGGTTGGAACATTATTAATCCATTTACATTTAAAGTAATTATTGATATATATGTTCCTATTGCCATTTTTTTAATTGTTTAGGGTTTGATTTTGTAGATCTTTTTCTTCTCTTGTATTTCTTGACTATGTAAATCCCTTCAACATTTGCTGTAAAGCTGTTTTGTTGGTATTGTGTTCTCTTAACTTTTGCTTGTCTGAAAAGCTTTTTATTTCTCCATCAATTTTGGATGAGATTCTTGCCAGGTAGAGTAATCTTTGTTGTAAATTTTTCCCTTTCAATACTTTCAATATATCCTGACATTCTCTTCTGGCCTGCAGAGTTTGCTGAAAGATCAGCTGTTAAACGTGTAGGGTTTCCCTTTTATGTTCCTTGTTGCTTTCCCCTTGCTGCTTTTAATACTCTTTCTTTGTGCTTCATCTTTATTAGTTTGATTAGTATGTCTCTTGGCATGTTTATCCTTGGGTTTATCCTGTATGGGACTCTGTGAGCTTCTTGGACTTGATTGACTATTTCCTTTTCATGTTGGGGAAATTTTTAACTATACTCTCATCAAAATTTTGTCATAGTCTTTCTTTTTCTCTTCATCTTCTGGGAGCCCTATAATTTGAATGTTGGTGTTTTTGATATTGCCCCAGAGGTCTCTGAGACTATCCTCAGTTCTTTTCATTCTTTTTACTTTATTCTGCTCTTCAGAAGTTATTTCCACGATTTTAATCTTCCAGCTCACTGATTCGTTCTCTGCTTCAGTTATTCTGCTATTGATTCCCTCTAGAGTATTTTTAAATTCAGTAATTGTGTTGTTTATATGTTTATTGCTTAATTCTTCTAGGTCTTTGTCAATTAATTCTTGCATTTTCTGCATTCTGCTTTCAAGGTTTTTGATCATCTTTACTATCATTATTATTAATTCTTGTTCAGGTAGTTTGCCTATTTCCTTTTCTTTTATTTAAGCTTCTGTGTTTCTAGTTTGCTCCTTGATTTGTGCATTATTTCTCTGCCTTTTCATGATTTTTTTAAAACTTATTGTGTTTGAAGTCTCTTTTTCCCAGGCTTCAAGTTTGAATTCTTTCTTCTTTTTGTTTTCTGCCCTCCTAAATTTGGTGCAATGATGGTTTGTGTCAGCTTCATGTAGGGTGAGAATTTGCTGATTTTTTCTTTCTTTCTTTCTTTCTTTCTTTTTTTTTTTTTTTTTTTTTTTGCTTTTCCACTGATGGGCAAGACTGAGTGAGGTGGTAATCCTGTCTGCTGATGATTGGGTTTGTATTTTTGTTTCGTTTGTTGTTTGGATGAGGCATCCTGCACAGGGTGCTACTGGTGGTTGGGTGATGCCAGGTTTTGTATCCAAGTTGTTTCCTTTGTGGGAGTTCTCACTATTTGATAATCCCTAGGGTTCAAGTGGGCCTTAGAAAGCATCACTACGAACAAAGCTAGTGGAGGTGATGGAATTCCAGATGAGCTATTTCAAATCCTGAAAGATGATGCTGTGAAAGTGCCGCACTCAATATGCCAGCCAATTTGGAAAACTCAGCAGTGGCCACAGTACTAGAAAAGATCAGTTTTCATTCCAATCCCAAAGAAAGGCAGTGCCAAAGAATGCTCAAACTACCACACAATTGCACTCATCTCACACGCTAGTAAAGTAATGCTCAAAATTCTCCAAGCCAGGCTTCAGCAGTACATGAACCGTGCACTTCCTGATGCTCAAGCTGGTTTTAGAAAAGGCAGAGGAACCACAGACCAAATTTCCAACGTCTGCTGGATCATGGAAAAAGCAAGAGAGTTCCAGAAAAACATCTATTTCTGCTTTATTGACTACGCCAAAGCCTTTAACTGTGTGGCTCACAATAAACTGCAGAAAATTCTGAAAGAGATGGGAATACCAGACCACCTCACCTGCCTCTTGAGAAACCTATATGCAGGTCAGGAAGCAACAGTTAGAACTGGACATGGAACAACAGACTGCTTCCAAATAGGAAAAGGAGTACGTAAAGGCTGTATATTTTCACCCTGCATATTTAACTTATATGCAGAGTACATCATGAGAAATGCTGGGCTGGAAGAAGCACAAGCTGGAATCAAGATTGGTGGGAGAAATATCAAAAACCTCGGATAACACCACCCTTATGGCAGAAAGTGAAGAGGAACTAAAAAGCTTCTTGATGACAGGGAAAGTGGAGAGTGAAAAAGTTGGCTTAAAGCTCAACATTCAGAGAACTAAGATCATGGCATCTGGTCCCATCACTTCATGACAAATAGATGGGGAAACAGGGGAAACAGTGTCAGACTTTATTTTTGGGGGGCTCTAAAATCACTGCAGATGGTGATTGCAGCCATGAAATTAAAAGATGCTTACTTCTTGGAAGGAACGTTATGACCAACTTAGATAGTATATTGAAAACCAGAGATATTACTTTGCCAACAAAGGTCCATCTAATCAAGGCTACGGTTTTCCCAGTGGTCATGTATGCATGTGAGAGTTGAACAGTGAAGAAAGCTGAGCACCAATGAATTGATGCTTTTGAACTGTGGTGTTGGAGAAGACTCTTGAGAGTCCCTTGGACTGCAAGGAGATCCAACCAGTCCATCCTAAAGTAGATCAGTCCTGGGTGTTCATTGGAAGGACTGATGCTGAAGCTGAAACTCCAATACTTTGGCCACCTCATGCGAAGAGTTGACTGATTGGAAAAGACTCTGATGCTGGGAGGGATTGGGAGCAGGAGGAGAAGGGAACAACAGAGGATGAGATGGCTGGATGGATCACCGACCCGATGGACATGAGTTTGAGTAAACTCCGGGAGTTGGTGATGGCCAGAGAGCCCTGGCATGCTGTGATTCATGGGGTCGCAAAGAGTTGGACACGACTGAGTGACTGAACTGAGCTGAACTGAACTGAGGGTTAATTCTCTGGTAGTCCAGGGTCTTGGAGTCAGTACTCCAACTCCAAAGACTCAGAACTTGGTCACTGGTCAGGAACAAAGATTCCACAAGTTTTTGGTTTTGCTTTTTTTTATGGCATTGAGTGAAATTAAAACAAATACCCAAAATTAGAAACCAAAGGTGAACCCCAGACAAATGGCAGTTACAAAATCAGGCAAATAATAATTAAAATAATGGAATATACATATATACCTATACAACCATAAGCAAAATCAAAACAGTCCAACAAAAATAAAGTACAATAGGTTGACCAGGCAAGTAAAGAAAACCAAAAATTATATCTGCCAGTTTAGAACAAAACTAACTAAAGCACAAACTGGAAAACAAAACTAAAGCAAGGTGCCAAGTGGGAAAAAAGCAATGAAAGCAAAATTAACGAATATGTTGAGAGGAAAGGAAAGAAAGCATAGATATGCAAAGTTAAATAGAGGTAGATTAAGAACATTTATATATATTAAAGATTAACTGCAGGGGAAAAGGACAGTAGGAAAAGCAAACAAATGTATAAATGTAGAAAAAACTCAAAATAGGTTTAAAAAATAAAACTAAAATTTAAACAAAAAAAAAAAAGGAAGAGGAAATGAAAGGAAAAAAAGGAGAGAGGGAGACTCCACAAAACTGCAACAGCCCAATGTAGAGGCAGAGGTTAATGAAAACAACAAAAAAGTGTGAGTGAAAAACAAAAGCTTAATTAGATTTCATATTGCCAGTAAAATCGACAATTACAACAGGAGTGGTGGAGGGGGGGTGTTGGGGGGGTGGAGAAGGAAAAGAAAAAAGCAGGGAGGATTTCAAAAGTAACTACAGAACAAGTCAAAACATAGAAAAAATAAAAGTTTTTCTTGAGTCACTGCTGTCAGGGTCCTTTCCTTTGCTGACAGTCACAGTCCACCCCACCTCCCTAGGGTGCCCTGAAACACTGTGCTGGTCTGTGGACCTGCTGTCAGGGCAGCTCAGATTCTAATGTGGTCCTACTCCTATGTGTTCTTGCCTCCAATGTCCATAGCTATCAGAACTAGTACATTTTCTTTTGTGGGAGCTCTCAGTGTCCTTTTATGTATTCCATAGACATACAGTCTGCCTAGTTGATCGTGGATTTAATCTTCAGCTTGTACAGCTGGTGGGACTGTTTTGGGTCTTCTTCCTTAGCCATACTGCCCCTGGGTTTCAATTGTGGCTTTATTTCCACCTCTGCATGTGGGTTATCCACTGGGGTTTGCTCCTGAGGCTGCCCTGGGGTAATTGGGTTTGCCCCTGTGAAGGCCAGGTGTGGAAGTGGTGCAGCTGCTTGGGTCACAGGGGTTCTGGCAGCACCAGGTACTCAGGGGAGCTGATGGCTAGGGCAGCAGGAAATAAAGTGCTCTAGAAGGGTATGGCAAACAGTATTGACCAATACACTTCAATAGTCTTGCTTAGAGAACCCCCTGACAGAGAAGCATGGCAGGCCACAGTCGATAGAGTCACAAAGAGCTGGACACGACTGAAGTGACCCCACGTGCCTAGATGCAAGACTTTCCTTGTCTGTTGAACTCTGCCTCAGTGAGGGGTGAGCACGAAAGTGGTGTAGTTGCTTGGATCGCAGGAACACTGTGGCACCAAGTGTGCACGGACACGGACTGCCTCAGCCACAGGAGATGTGGCCCTACAAGAGTCTCTGTTAGCTGATGCTCAGAAGGCCACTTTGGCTGGTTTTTCTCCATACTTCCGACTGTTCAGGCACTTAGAGGGCTCTCTTGCCTGGGGTCCTTCTCTGTTGTTTGGTACATCAGGCACATAGAGGGGCACCCCACTGACCGGGGTCCTACTCTGAGTTCAATGAGTCAGGCATTTGATGGACCAGCCTCTCTATTGTTCAGCTGCCAATGCTGGTGTGTGGGGAGTCAGAGGCTATGGTGATGGCTCCACCCACTACATGTGACTCAGCAGTGTCCCCTTGCTTCCATGGCTGCCCGGCTTTCCTGCACAGGCATTTCCCACCACAATCTCCTCCCTCACATCCCCTTGGTCCGTGTCTCTGCAGTCAACAGCAGCCCTTGCCCTGGGATTGCTTCACAATCCCTAAGCTCTAGCTCCCAGTCACTGCACCTTCTAGGGGTACATATGGCTGCAGCAAGGACTGTCTGATTCTCATTCCATTTAAGTTGCCACAGTTCAGCTGTTTTACTCTCAGCCTTAAATGCTTCTCCTCTGACTCAGACAATTTCCCTGATATGGGGATCGGACCTCTGTTTTAGTTCCCCCACCTGCTGAGGGCAGGTCCAGTCCTAGTAACAGTCCTGTTTTTCCCCCTATTTTCTTCATCCTACTGAATTTTGCATGGTTCTATATATTCTTGTCCACCAGTCAGGTACTCCTGTCCATTCTCAGCTGGTGTTGTGCATGCACTTCTGTGTCTGAAGGTGTATTCCTGATGTATCCATGGAGAGAGAAGTACTCCACATCCACCTACTTCTCTGCCATCTTGTTCTCAGGACCTAATATTTTTACTAAATTTAATTTCCATTAAATTTAATAAGGTAGTTTTTATTATTCCCATTACAAAATTAAGTTAAAAGTGATTGTTATAGAGTGAATATTTGTACCCCAAATTCATATGTTGAAAACAAGCACCCAATGTGATGCATTAGGAGGTGGGGCCTTTCAGTTCAGTTCAGTCGCTCAGTCGTATCCGACTCTTTGCGACCCCATGAATCGCAGCACACCAGGCCTCCCTGTCCATCACCAACTCCTGAGCTCACCCAGACTCACGTCCATCGAGTCAGTGATGCCATCCAGCCATCTCATCCTCTGTCGTCCCTTTCTCCTCCTGCCCCCAATCCCTCCCAGCATCAGAGTCTTTTCCAATGAGTCAACTCTTCGCATGAAGTGGCCAAAGTACTGGAGTTTCAGCTTTAGCATCAGTCCTTCCAAAGAAATCCCAGGGCTGATCTCCTTCAGAATGGACTGGTTGGATCTCCTTGCAGTCCAAGGGGCTCAAGAGTCTTATCCAACACCACAGTTCAAAACCATCAATTCTTCAGTGCTCAGCCTTCTTCACAGTCCAACTCTCACACCCATACATGACCACAGGAAAAACCAGAGCCTTGACTAGATGGATATTTGTTGGCAAAGTAATGTCTCTGCTTTTGAATATGCTATCTAGATTGGTCATAACTTTCCTTCCAAGGAGTAAGTGTCTTTTAATTTCATGGCTGCAGTCACCATCTGCAGTGATTTTGGAGCCCAAAAAAATAAAGTCTGACACTGTTTCCACTGTTTCTCCATCTATTTCCCATGAAATGATGGGACCGGATGCCATGATCTTCATTTTCTGAATGTTGAGCTTTAAGCCAACTTTTTCAATCTCCACTTTCACGTTCATCAAGAGACTTTTTAGTTCCTCTTCACTTTCTGCCATAAGGGTGGTGTCATCTGCATAGCTGAGGTTATTGATATTTCTCCCGGCAATCTTGATTCCAGCTTGTGCTTCTTCCAGTCCAGGGTTTCTCATGCTGTACTCTGCATAGAAGTTAAATAAACAGGGTGGCAGTATACAGCCTTGACGTACTCCTTTTCCTATTTGGAACCAGTCTGTTGTTCCATGTCCAGTTATGTCATGAGGGTGGAGTACCCATGATAGAATTAATGCCCTGATGAGGAAAGAAACAGACCAGAGCCCTTCGTTTCTCGACCACATGAGGATACACTGAGAGGGCAAACTGCAATAAAGTCTTCACTGGGAACTGAATCAGCCAACACTTTGATCCTGGACTTCCAGGCTCCAGAATGCTGAGAAACTAATGTTATTTAAGCTACCCAGTCAATGGCATTCTGTTAAAGCAGCCTGAGCACACTAAGACATAATTAAATCAACATAAGCTCAGGCAGCTCTTGAGCCACAGAATTGGATTTGAACTCAGATAACTCAGATTCCAAGTCCCATATTTCCTTCAACGTCATTCTCTTCCTTATGAAATTAGTGACAGGTTCATAATCTTTGTTTAATCAGCACTTTCTCAGTTCAGTTCTGTTCAGTTACTCAGTTGTGTCCGATTCTTTGGGACCCCATGGACTGCAGCACTCCAGGCTTCGCTGTCCATCACCAACTCCTGGAGCTTCCTCAAACTCATGTCCATCGAGTCAATGATGACATCCAACCATCTCATCCTCTATCATCCCCTTCTCCTCCTGCCTTCAATCTTTCCCAGCATCAGGATCTTTTCCAATGAGTTCATTCTTCATATCTGGTGGCCAAAGTATTGGAGCTTCAGCTACAGCATTAGTCCTTTCAATGAATTACAGCACCCTCTTAGTTCAGTTCAGTTGCTCAGTCATGTCTGACTCTTTGTGAACCCATGAATCACAGCACACCAGGCCTCCCTGTCCATCACCAAATCCCGGAGTTCACTCAGACTCACGTCCATTGAGTCAGTGATGCCATCAAGCCATCCCTCTGTCGTCCTCTTTTCCTGCTGTCCCCAATCCCTCCCAGCATCAGAGTCTTTTCCAATGAGTCAAATCTTCACATGAGGTGGTCAAAGTACTGAAGTTTCAGCTTTAGCATCAGTCCTTCCAAAGAAATCCCAGGGCTGATCTGCTTCAGAGTGGACTGATTGGATCTCCTTGCAGTCCAAGGGACTCTCAAGAGACTTCTCCAACACCACAGTTCAAAAGCATCAATTCTTCAGTGCTCAGCCTTCTTCACAGTCCAACTCTCACATCCATACGTGACCACTGGAAAAACCATAGCCTTGATTAGATGGACCTTTGTTGGCAAAGTAATATCTCCGCTTTTGAATATGCTATCTAGGTTGGTCATAACCTTCCTTCCAAGGAGTAAGCGTCTTTTAATTTCATGGCTGCAGTCACCATCTGCAGTGATTTTGGAGCCCAGAAAAATAAAGTCTGACACTGTTTCCACTGTTTCCCCATCTATTTCCCATGAAGTGATGGGACCGGATGCCATGATCTTCGTTTTCTGAATGTTGAGCTTTAAGCCAACTTTTTCACTCTCCACTTTCACTTCCATCAAGAGGCTCTTTAGTTCCTCTTCACTTTTTGCCATAAGGGTGGTGTTATCTGCATATCTGAGGTTACTGATATTTCTCCCAGCAATCTTGATTTCAGCTTGTGCTTCCTCCAGCCCAGGGTTTTTCATGATGTACTCTGCACATAAGTTAAATAAGCAGGGTGACAGTATACAGCCTTGACGTACTCCTTTTCCTATTTGGAAGCAGTCTGTTGTTCCATGTACAGTTCCAACTGTTGCTTCCTGACCTGCATACAGGTTTCTCAAGAGGCAGGTGAGGTGGTCTGGTATTCCCATCTCTTTCAGAATTGTCCACAGTTTATTGTGATCCACACAGTCAAAGGCTTTGGCATAATCGATAAAGCAGAAATAGATGTTTTTCTGGAACTCTCCTGCTTTTTCCATGATCCAGCGGATGTTGGCAATTTGATCTCTGGTTCCTCTGCCTTTTCTAAAACCAGCTTGAGCATCTGGAAGTTCACGGTTCACATACTGCTGAAGCCTGGCTTGGAGAATTTTGAGCATTACTTTACTAGCGTGTGAGATGAGTGCAATTGTGCAGTAGTTTGAGCATTCTTTGGCATTGGCTTTCTTTGGGATTGGAATGAAAACTGACCTTTTCCAGTCTGTGGCCATTGCTGAGTTTTCCAAATTTGCTGGCATATTGAGTGCAGCATTTACACAGCATCATCTTTCAGGATTTGAAATAGCTCAACTGGAATGCCATCACCTCCACTAGCTTTGTTCATAGTGATGCTTTCCAAGGCTCACTTGACTTCACATTCCAGGATGTCTGGCTCTAGGTGAGTGATCGCACCATCGTGATTATTTTGGTTGTGAAGATTTTTTTCGTCTTTTTTTTTTCTGACAGAATGTGGTCCACTGGAGAAGGGAATGGGAAACCACTTCAGTATTCTTGCCTTGAGAACCCCATGAACAGTATGAAAAGGCAAAGTGATAGGATACTGAAAGAGGAACTCCCCAGGTCAGTAGGGGCCCAATATGCTACTGGAGATCAGTGGAGAAATAACTCCAGAAAGAATGAAGGGATGGAGCCAAAGCAAAAAAAATACCCAGCTGTGGATGTGACTGGTGATAGGAGCAAGGTCCAATGCTTTAAAGAGCAATATTGCATAGGAACCTGAAATGTCAGGTCCATGAATCAAGGCAAATTGGAAGTGGTCAAACAGAAGATGGCAAGAGTGAATGTCGACATTCTAGCAATCAGCAACCTGAAATGGACTGGAATGGGTGAATTTAACTCAGATGACCATTATATCTACTATTCTGGGCAGGAACCCCTTAGAAGAAATGGAGTAGCCATCATGGTCAACAAAAGAGTCCGAAATGCAGTACTTGGATACAATCTCAAAAATGACAGAATGATCTCTGTTCGTTTCCAAGGCAAACCATTCAATATCACAGTAATCCAAGTCTATGCCCCAACCAGTAACACTGAAGAAGCTGAAGTTGAATGGTTCTGTGAAGACCTACAAGACCTTTTAGAACTAACACCCAATCTTTTCATTATAGGGGACTGGAATGCAAAAGTAGGAAGTCAAGAAACACCTGGAGTAACAGACAAATTTGGCCTTGGAATACGGAATGAAGCAGGGCAAAGACTAATAGGGTTTTGCCAAGCAAATGCACTTGTCTGGGAGCTGACTGTGGCTCAGATCATGAACTCCTTATCGCCAAATTCAGACTGAAATTGAAGAAAGTAGGGGAAACCACTAGACCATTTAGGTATGACCTAAATCAAATCCCTTATGATTATACAGTGGAAGTGAGAAATAGATTTAAGGGACTAGATCTGATAGAGTGCCTGATAAACTATGGATGGAGGTTCGTGACATTGTACAGGAGACAGGGATCAAGACCATCCCCATGGAAAAGAAATGCAAAAAAGCAAAATGGCTATCTGAAGAGGCCTTACAAATAGCTGTGAAAAGAAGAGAAGTGAAAAGCAAAGGAGAAAAGGAAATCTATAAGCATCTGAATGCAGAGTGCCAAAGAATAGCAAGAAGAGATAAGAAAGCCTTCCTCAGTGACCAATGCAAAGAAATAGAGGAAAACAACGGAATGGGAAAGACTAGAGATCTCTTCAAGAAAATTCGTGATACCAAGGGTACATTTCATGCAAAGATGGGCTCGATAAAGGACTGAAATGATATAGACCTAACAGAAGCAGTAGATATTAAGAAGAGGTGCAGGAATACACAGAAGGACTGTACAAAAAGATCTTCATGAACAGCACCCTCTAATTCCTGGTAAAAGTTGCTGGCTGCATTTATTGTCTGCTTGGACCCTGAGAGCAAACTTAAGCTAGGTTCCAGCCTATGGATGCACGACTATCTTGAAGGAACCTGACAGCCTTCCAATATTTCCCAGCAAGATGGTGGTTATGGTGGCAACATTAGCTGGCAAAAGTAGTCTCATCAGACAATCCTATCTTGGTATTCCAAAGCACAGGGACAGATCCATAATATTAACTAAATTCACTAACTCTAAGAACACTCTTGAAACGAAATCATTCTTTCCCCTCTCATACTTCAGGAGACAGAACCAGAGATGCTTCAGACCATCACGTCCTCAAACAAAGCCATCCCTGAGTTGGCTGTTTCTAGGAATGCTGGTACCTACAGTAAAACAAGAGTTTTCCAATGTGCATTTGTGTTTTAAATTATAAACCCATCCAGAAGGGGGACCATTATGAAGACTTTTTCTTTTCTTTCCATTAAAGGAACTCAACTGTGTTCAGTCTTCTCCATTTTCCCACTTTTTGCTTTACTTCCAGTCTGACACTTTACACAATATCCTGTACATTTTGTACAGTGTATTTATAAACAGGTGCACCAATCCTCTCCCACATAATAGAAAACATGCAACTCTGAAAGACATCAAAACATTTACACTACAAGCCAAACAAACACCAATTTTCATCCTGAACTCTCTCAGTCAATACCATACTTTGAAAATTGTAGTGCACATGTAATGGCTGGCCAAAGTCCTTCAGCACAGCCGATTTCACCGTGCTTAGCTCCTAACTGAAATTTCACAGTACAATACTTAAGACACAACTCCAAATTACATCGCCATTTAAGCAAATGTGTTTTCCTAGCCATTTAACTGTATGTGATTTTCTCTTGGCTATATGCTTCTTATGATTTGCTGTTGGCAATATTTATTTGAGGATATTCTAGAACGTCCTATTCTCTGTGAACTGAATTCAACCTAGTAGTGTACTTTAATAGCCTTGTCCAAATTGAACGTTTCTGGAAGGAAAGAAAACATTTCCATTCTCAGGGGAGATACTAGTTCTTGGCTTTTCCTATCCCAGACTTTTCAAATGTTTACCCCTTATTGAGTTCTCTCAGGCCTGATCCTAATATGAGATTATTTAGGAACTAGATTCCAAAAATAAACAATTAAAAACATATTTCATTTGAAAATGTGGAGATCTGTTAATAGGACAGATAGCAATAATAACAATTCTTTTCTTTCTCTTCTAGATGGATTTTTTTTAATGATTTACTTGTTATTCAGTCACTCAGTTGTGTACAACTCTTTGTGACCCCAGAAACTGCAGTATGCCAGGCATCCCTGTCCTTCCCATCTCCTGAAGTTTGCTCAAATTCATGTCCATTGAGTCAGTGATACCATCCAATCATCTCATCCTTTGCCATCCCCTTCTCCTCTTACCTTCAATCTTTCCCAGCATCAGGGAAAAAATGTTCTAAATGATATATATTTTATATATAAATTATATAATATAATTTATTCATTTATATAATAATTTTGTATATTTATAATATAACTTATAAATTTATAACATAATATACAAATTTATAATATAATGTTATATATTATATAAATATATGTATTTCAAGTAAACAAAAAGTTAGAATAGTTTAATAGGCTCCTTATGTACCCATGTTCCAGCTTCAGCAATTATCAATATTTTCTAATCTTGTTTCATCTATTACACTCAACCACAAACTTGATTTGAGGTGCTCAGTGTTAGTGTTTCTAAATCAAGGATAACTTCCCTGGTGGGTCAGACGGTAAAGCATCTGTCTATGATGTGGGAACCCAGGTTCAATCCCTGGGTCGGGAAGATCCCCTGGAGAAGGAAATGGCAATCCACTCCAGTACTATTGCCTGGAAAATCCCATGGACAGAGGCTACATTCCATGAGGTCGCCAAGAGTCAGACACGGCTGAGCGACTGGATAAAAATGCTTAGAATAAGACTGAGCCCCAAAGCCAACCAATGGGACCTCTCAAGACAGATACTCATCCAATGACCATGACCCTGTGTCCATGACCCAGGGATATAATTATCAAACAGCAGCACATGTTTGTTATCCTGGCTTCCAATCGCCCTCTAGCTCTACTTTGTCTATAAGGATACCTGAAAATACTTTACAAAAAGATAAATCATAGTTCCATACACTTTGGTAGTTGCTAATCTAGGAAATATTCTTATTAAAAAACAAAACAAAACAAAACTCAGTTCATTGTGAACCTCAGTACATGATACTCAGTTTCTTTAGGTGCTTCTATTTTTCTCCTCTTCACTGAATTGGAATTAAAAAGTAGACTGCTTCTTTATTTCTGGTCAGCTTACTACCATGGATTGTGTCCCTCATTTCTCTGCACCCTTTGAAATATTTCCTCCTAGAGTCTCAGGTGGATAAGTGACTTGGCCACATCAGTCTTTGCCAAGTCACTGGTAAAATATACTTTCAAAAAATCACTTTAAAATGGATAATATATCTAAATGTAAGTTATAAAACTCCTTGAAAAGAACAAATAGTCTCTTCAATAAGTGGTGTTGGAAAAACTGGACAGCTATATGTAAAAATACATGTAGAATACAGCCTAACACTATACACAAAATAAACTCAAAATGGATTAAAACCCTAAATCTAAGTTTAGATACTATAAAACTCTTAGGGGGAAACATAGGCAGAACAATCTCTGACATAAATTGCAACAAGATCTTTTTTGATCCACCTCCTATAGTAATGGAAATAAAAACAGAAATAAAAAAATGGGACCTAATTAAACTTGAAAGCTTTTGCACAGCAAAGGAAACCATAAATGAAATGAAAAGACCATGCTCAGAGTGGCAGAAAATATTTGCAAAATTGGCAACTGACAAAGGATTAATCTCCAAAGTATACAAACAACTCATGCAGCTCAATATTAAAAAAAAAAAAAAACCCAATCAAAAAATGGACATAAAATCTAAACAGACATTTCTCCAAAGAAGACATACAGATGGTTTAAAAGCACATGAAAAGATGTTCACATTACTAATTATTAGAGAAATGCAAATCAAAACTAGAGTGAGGTATGACTTCATATCAGTCAGAAGGGCCATCATCAAAAATTCTGCAGACAATAAATGGCAGAGAGGACATGGAGGAAAGGGAACCCTTTCTACACTGTTGGTGGGAATGTAAATTGGTACAACCACTATGGAGAGCAGTATGGAAGCTCTTTTAGTAACTAAAAATAAAGCTATCATATGATAGATACAACAACCCCACTCCTGGGGATATATCCAGGGAAAACTGTTTGAAAAGATATATGTATCTCAAAATTCATTGCAGAATTATTTACAATAGCCAGTACATAAAAGCTATCTAAATGTCCATCAAGAGTGGAAAGGATAAAGGAGTTGTGGTGTGTGTGTGTGTGTGTATATATATATATATATATATATATATATATATATAGTGGAATATTCAGTTCGGTTCAGTCCCTCAGTCATGTCCGACTCTTTGAGACCCCATGAATTGCAGCACTCCAGGCCTCCCTGTCCATCACCAACTCCCGGAGTTCACTCAGACTCACGTCCATCAAGTCGGTGATGCCATCCAGCCATCTCATCCTCTGTCGTCCCTTTCTCCTCCTGCCCCCAATCCCTCCCAGCATCAGAGTCTTTTCCAATGAGTCAACTCTTCGCATGAGGTAGCCAAAGTACTGGAGTTTCAGCTTCAGCATCATTCCTTCCAAAGAACACCCAGGACTCATCTCCATTAGAATAGACTGGTCGGATCTCCTTGCAGGCCAAGGGACTCTCAAGTTTCTTCTCCAATGCCACAGTTCAAAAGCATCAATTCTTCAGCGCTCAGCTTTCTTCACAGTCCAACTCTCACATCCATACATGACTACTGGAAAAACCATAGCCTTGACTAGACAGACCTTTGTTGGCAAAGTAATATCTCCGCTTTTGAATATGCTATCTAGGTTGGTCATAACTTTCCTTCCAAGGAGTAAGCGTCTTTTAATTTCATGGCTGCAGTCACCATCTGCAGTGATTTTGGAGCCCAGAAAAATAAAGTCTGACACTGTTTCCACTGTTTCCCCATCTATTTCCCATGAAGTGATGGGACCGGATGCCAAGCTCTTCATTTTCTGAATGTTGAGCTTTAAGCCAACTTTTTCACTCTCCACTTCCACTTTCATCAAGAGGCTTTTTAGTTCCTCTTCACTTTCTGCCATAAGGGCGGTGTCATCTGCATATCTGAGGTTATTGGTATTTCTCCCGGCAATCTTGATTCCAGCTTGTTTCTTCCAGTCCAGCGTTCCTCATGATGTACTCTGCATAGAAGTTAAATAAGCAGGGTGACAGTATACAGCCTTGATGTACTCCTTTTCCTATTTGGAAGCAGTCTGTTGTTCCATGTCCAGTTCTAACTGTTGCTTCCTGATCTGCATACAGATCTCTCAAGAGGCAGGTCAGGTGGTATTGATATTTCTCCCGGCAATCTTGATTCCAGCCTGTGCTTCTTCCAGCCAAATTTGGAAAATTCAGCAGTGGCCACAGGACTGGAAAAGGTCAGTTTTCATTCCAATCCCAAAGAAAGGCAGTTGCAAAGAATGCTCAAACTACAGCACAATTGCACTCATCTCACGTGCTAGTAAAGTAATGCTCAAAATTCTCCAAGCCATGCTTCAGCAATATGTGAAACATGAACTTTCAAATGTTCAAGCTGGTTTTAGAAAAGGCAGAGGAACCAGAGATCAAATTGCCAACATCCACTGGATCATCAAAAAAGCAAGAGAGTTCCAGAAAAAAACATCTATTTCTGTTTTATTGACTATGCCAAAGACTTTGACTGTGTGGATCACAATAAACTGTGGACAATTCTGAAAGAGATGGGAATGCCAGACCACCTGACCTGCCTCTTGAGAAACCTGTATGCAGGTCAGGAAGCAACAGTTGGAACTGGACATGGAACAACAGACTGCTTCCAAATAGGAAAAGGAGTACATCAAGGCTGTATATTGTCACCCTGATTATTTAAATGGAGTATTACTGGCCATAAAAATGAATGTAATAATACCAATTGTGGCAATATGGATGGACCTAGAGATTGTCATATTGAGTGAAGTTAAGTCAGACAGAGGAAGACAAATATCATATTTATATGTGACATCTAAAAAAAAGACTACAAATGAACTTACCTACAAAACAGAAATTGAGTTTCAGAGATAGAAAATAAACTTATGGCTATTGGAGGACAAGGGAGGAGGGATAAATTGGAAGGTTGGGATGGACATGTACACATTACTATATATAAAATAGATAACTAGTAAGAACCTACTGTATAGAACAGGGATTCTACTCAATACTCTGTAATGGCCTATATGGTGAAAGAATCTAAACTAGTGGGTATGCGTAGAACAGTTTCACTTTGCTGTACACCTGAAATTAACACATTGTAAGTTAACTATATCCCAACAAAAATTAAAGGGAAAAAAAAGCTGCTTTAAGATAACAGATTGTTACTGAACTCAGGTTCACCTGGTTATCACTCAAAAGCCAGTACTCACGAGACAAGTGTTGCTAGGAAAGGAAAGATTGATTTCTTTAGGAGCTGGCAACCAGGGAAGAATGAGGACTCTTGTCTCAAAGAACCAAATTCCCTACTGTTGATCAGTGGAGAAGAGCTCTTAAAAGGGAGTTTTAGGGGCATATAGGCAGAGGGATGGGTTATCACATAGTTAACGTCTTCTGGTCGGAGTTTCAGTATCTGCTAAACAGTTCAAAGGATATGGCTCAGAATATTATCTACAGCCCTTGAAAAGTATTTAAAAGTCCTTGACTTTGTTTAACGGCTAAATTAGTATTACTTTGTAATCTGACTATTTTTCCTTTGCTTCTTTTTTTTTTTTTCCTCATTTCTCTTATTAAATTTATACTTTGGCTAAATTTTTTCACAAACAAGAGACAGGCAGACAACTTGATAGGGGGAGGAGTTCTGTCCCAGGAAGGCCACGTGGGGTCCTGTTGCATTACAAGATGACCTTGGGTTTGGTGGTGACTTTTTAGGTAAAATACCAAATGGAAAATCCATGAAAACATAACTTGTCAGTTGAACTTTATTAAAATTAAAATCTACTCTTCTCTGAAAAGGGCTTCCTAGGTGGTGCTAGTGGTAAAGAACACACCTGCTAATGCAGGAGACATAAGAGATGCAGGTTTGATCCCAGGGTTGGAAAGATCCCCTGGAAAAAGGCATGGCAACCCACTCCAGTAGTCTTGCCTAGAAAATCCCATGGACAGAGGAGCCTGGAAATCTATGGTCCATAGGGTTGCAAAGAGTCAGGCAAAGACTGAAGTGAGTTAGCATGCATGCACACACACATGCATGCACTTTCTGAAAGATACTGAAAAGAGAATGAGAAACCAAGCCATAGACTGGCTAAAATCATTTGCAAAAGACATATGATAAAGTACTGTTATCCAAAATGTACTAAAACTCAACAGTAAGAAGAACAATGTGATTCTAAAATGGACAAACAATCTGAACAGACACCTCACCAAAGATATACAAATGGAAAATAAGCCAATAAATTAATTATGCCATTTAAAAGTTGCAAATTAAAAAAGAAACTACTACATAGCCATTAAAATGGATAAAATAAAAAACACTGCTGCTGCTAAGTCGCTTCAGTCGTGTCTGACTCTGTGCGACCCCAGAGATGGTAGCCCACCAGGCTCCCCCGTCCCTGGGATTCTCCAGGCAAGAACACTGGAGTGGGTTGCCATTTCCTTCTCCAATGCATGAAAGTGAAAAGTGAAAGTGAAGTCGTTCAGTCGTGTCCCACTCTTAGCGACCCCATGGACTGCAGCCTACCAGGCTCCTCCATCCATGGGATTTTCCAGGCAAGAGTACTGGAGTGGGGTGCCATCGCCTTCTCTGACAAAACACTGAGAACATCAAATGTTGGCAAGGATATCGAGCAAAAACTATCACTCATTGTTGGTAGGAATGCAGAATGGATTTGAAATAGAGTTTTGCAGTTTCTTACAGAAATAAACACATTCTTCCCATATGATTCAGCAATCATATCCCTTTGTATTACTCAAATGAGTTGAAACCTTATGTTCACACAAAAACTTGCTCATGAATAACAACTTTATTCATAATTGCCAAAATTTTGAAGCAACAAAACCACGGAGGAAGCTTAAATGTGTATTATTAAGTGAAATAAACTGATATGAAAAGGCTACATATGATTCCACCATATGACCTTCTGAAAGAAAGCAAAACTATGGAGACAGTGAAAAGATCACTGGTTGTTAGGGTTTGGGGAGAGGGAAGGATGAATAGGGGATTCTTAGGGCAGTAAAAATAGTCTATGTACTGTAATGGTGGATAAATGCTATTGTTTGTCAAGACATGTAGAATGTACAATATCAACTCCAATGTAAACTATGGACTTGAAGGTGTTGATGATATGCAGTGTAAGTTCATTAACTGTAACAAATATATCACTGTGGGGGGATATATCGGTGATCCTGTTTGTGACACCAACTGTCTTGCTGTTCATACCGCTTGCACTGTTTGCTGAACCCAGGATAGGCAAGGTGCAAGCTAAAAGGCTGGAAGAAGACACAAAGAGCTGTAGGAACCGCAGACACATTTATCCTCTCCTGGCTGGCACAGCAGCAATAACAGCTTCTCTCCTGGCTGACACAGCAGCCGTAGCAGGAGCCACAACATAACCATAATGTAGCCATAACAGCCATAGCATAACCTCATATAACATAAGCATGATGCTGCCCCATGTAGCCACAACGCAGCAGCAGCCAGGGCTTCCATGGCAAAGCTCATACAGGGGTACTGCACAAAGCAACCTGTAGCCAAGTGAGTACCTTGTGAAGTGCATGCACAGTGCTATAAGTCAGCACAGCTGTTACATAACCATTATGTACAAGACGTTGGGCAGAAGGGAGAGGCCGTGGTGCAAGAAATTCTGACCAGGCCATCTTGGCTTATTTGGTCTTTCCCTGCACGGGGGCAGTGTTGATTGCCTGGGGTGTTGTGTATATGCATTGGGAAGTGATATACAGGAACTCTGTGTACTTTCCACTCAATTTTTCTGGGAACATATAAGTGCTCTAAAAAAATAAGTCCAATAAAAAGAACAGCAATAGACTAGATGTGGTAGAGGAAAACATTTAAAATTCAGAAGACTTTTTTTTTCTAGGTTGGGGGGTGGGGGGTGGATGCAGCATGTGGAGAACGTAGCTCCCTGACCAGGGATCAAACCCATGTCCCCAAAGTGGAAGATGAAGTATGAACCACTAGACCACCAGGGTAGTCCTGAAGAAAACATTCTTAGTCATCTAGAATGTTTGCTACCCCCACATATTTCAGAAAGATTTTGTCAACCCCAGCCCTCCTCCCTAAAGGAAGCAAGAGGTGAAAAAACACAATTTTCTTCTGTATGGCACATTTTTTGGTTTCTTAAGCTTGCTAGTTAGACAAGGCTGTGGTCCTAGTGTGATTAGATTGACTAGTTTTCTGTGAGTATGGTTTCAGTGTGTCTGCCCTCTGATGCCCTCTTGCAACACCTACTGTCTTACTTGGGTTTCTCTTACCTTGGGCGTAGGGTATCTCTTGACGGCTGCTCCAGTAAAGTGCAGCCGTTGCTCCTTATCTTGGACAAGGGGTATCTCTTCACCGCCAAACTTCCTGACCTTCAACGTGGGATAGCTCCTCTAGGCCCTCCTGTGCCCACGCAGCCACCACTCCTTGGACATGGGGTTGTTCCTCCCAGCCGCTGCCCCTGGCCTTGGGCTTAGGGGTATGGGGTAGCTCTTCCCGGCTGCCACCTCTGACCTCGGACACGGGGTAGCTCCTCTCGGCCGCCTCAACTGTTCCTGCGCCATAGGAGTCTGGCACTCTCGGCCGCTGCCCCTGACCTCGGACGTGGGGTAACTCCTCGTGGCTGCTGCCCTTCGGGCATGGGGTCCTCCCGGCTTCTTCCCCTGACCTCAGACATGGTGTAGCTCCTCTCGGTTGCACTTAGTGCGCCGGTCACAGCCAGGGCAACCCAAGATGGGCGAGTCATGGTGGAGCGATCTGACAGAATGTGGTCCACTGGAGAAGGGAATGGCAAACCACTTAAGTACTCTTGCCTTGAGAACCCCATGAACAGTAAGAAAAGGCAAAATGATAGGATATTGAAAGAGGAATTCCCCAGGTCAGTAGGTGCCCAATATGCTACTGGAGATCAGTGGAGAAATAACTCCAGAAAGAATGAAGGGATGGAGCCAAAGCAAAAACAATACCCAGCTGTGGACGTGACTGGTGATAGAAGCAAGGTCCAATGCTGTAAAGAGCAATATTGCATAGGAACCTGCATGTCAGGTCCATGAATCAAGGCAAATTGGAAGTGGTCAAACAGGAGATGGCAAGAGTGAATGTCAACATTCTAGCAATCAGCAACCTGAAATGGACTGGAATGGGTGAATTTAACTCAGATGACCATTATATCTACTACTGCGGGCAGGAATCCCTCAGAAAAAAAATGGAGTAGCCATCATGGTCAACAAAAGAGTCCGAAATGCAGTACTTGGATACAATCTCAAAAATGACAGAATGATCTCTGTTCATTTCCAAGGCAAACCATTCAATATCATAGTAATCCAAGTCTATGCCCCAATCTGTAATATTAAAGAAGGCGAAGTTGAACAGTTCTATGAAGACCTACAAGATCTTTTAGAACTAACACCCAAAAAAGATGTCCTTTTCATTATAGGGGACTGGAATGCAAAAGTTGGAAGTCAGGAAACACCTGGAGTAACAGGCAAATTTGGCCTTGGAATATGCAATGAAGCAGGGCAAAGACTAATAGAGTTTTGCCAAGAAAATGCACTGGTCATAACAAACACCCTCTTCCAACAACACAAGAGAAAACTCTATACATGGACATCACCAGATGGTCAACACCAAAATCAGATTGATTATATTCTTTGCAGCCAAAGATGGAGAAGCTCTATACAGTCAGCAAAAACAAGACCAGGAGCTGACTGTGGCTCAGATCATGAACTCCTTATTGCCAAATTCAGACTTAAATTAAAGAAAGTGGGGAAAACCACTAGACCATTCAGGTATGACCTATATCAAATCCCTTATGATTACACAGTGGAAGTGAGAAATAGATTTAAGGGCCGAGATCTGATAGATAGAGTGCCTGATAAAATATGGAATGAGATTCGTGACACTGTACAGGAGATAGGGAACAAGACCATCCCCATGGAAAAGGAATGCAAAAAAGCAAAATGGCTGTCTGGGGAGGCCTTACAAAGAGCTGGGAAAAGAAGAGAAGCAAAAGCAAAGGAGAAAAGGAAAGATATAAACATCTGAATGCAGAGTTCCAAAGAATAGCAAGAAGAGATAAGAAACCCTTCTTCAGCAATCAATGCAAAGACATAGAGGAAAACAACAGAATGGGAAAGACTAGAGATCTCTTCAAGAAAATTAGAGATACCAAAGGAACATTTCATGCAAAGATGGGCTCTATAAAGGACAGAAATGGTATGGACCTAACAGAAGCAGAAGATATTAAGAAGAGATGGCAAGAATACACAGAAGAACTGTACAAAAAAGATCTTCACGACCCAGATAATCACGATGGTGTGATCACTGACCTAGAGCCAGACATCCTGGAATGTGAAGTCAAGTGGGCCTTAGAAAGCATCACTACGAACAAAGCTAGTGGAGGTGATGGAATTCCAGTTGAACTATTCCAAATCCTGAAAGATGATGCTGTGAAAGTGCTGCACTCAATATGCCAGCAAATTTGGAAAACTCAACAGTGGCCACAGGACTGGAAAAAGTCAGTTTTCATTCCAATCCCAAAGAAAGGCAATGCCAAAGAATGCTCAAACTACTGCACAATTGCACTCATCTCACACGCTAGTAAAGTAATGCTCAAAATTCTCCAAGCCAGGTTTCAGCAATATGTGAACCGTGAACTTCCTGATGTTCAAGCTGGTTTTAGAAAAGGCAGAGGAACCAGAGATCAAATTGCCAATATCCACTGGATCATGGAAAAAGCAAGAGAGTTCCAGAAAAACATCTATTTCTGCTTTGTTGACTATGCCAAAGCCCTTGACTATGTGGATCACAATAAACTGTGGAAAATTCTGAAAGAGATGGGAATACCAGACCACCTGATTTGCCTCTTGAGAAATTTGTATGCAGGTCAGGAAGAAACAGTTAGAACTGGACATGGAACAACAGACTGGTTCCAAATAGGAAAAGGAGTACGTCAAGGCTGTATACTGCCACCCTGTTTATTTAATTTCTATGCAGAGTACATCATGAGAAACACTGGACTGGAGGAAACACAAGCTGGAATCAAAATTGCCGAGAGAAATATCAACAACCTCAGATATGCAGATGACACCAGCCTTATGGCAAAAAGTGAAGAGGAACCTAAAAAGCCTCTTGATGAAAGTGAAAGAGGAGAGTGCAAAAGTTGGCTTAAAGCTCAACATTCAGAAAATGAAGATCATGGCATCCGGTCCCATCACTTCATGGGAAATAGATGGGGAAACAGTGGAAACAGTGTCAGACTTTATTTTTCTGGGCTCCAAAATCACTACAGATGGTGACTGCAGCCATGAAATTAAAAGACGCTTACTCCTTGGAAGGAAAGTTATGACCAACTTAGATAGCATATTCAAAAGCAGAGACATTACTTTGCTGACAAAGGTCCGTCTAGTTAAGGCTATGGTTTTTCCTGTGGTCATGTATGGATGTGAGAGTTGGACTGTGAAGAAGGCTGAGCACCGAAGAATTGATGCTTTTGAACTGTGGTGTTGGAGAAGACTCTTGAGAGTCCCTTGGACTGCAAGGAGATCCAACCAGTCCATTCTGAAAGAGATCAGCCCTGGGATTTCTTTGGAAGAATGATGCTAAAGCTGAAACTCCAGTACTTTGGTCATCTCATGTGAAGAGCTGACTCATTGGAAAAGACTCTGACGCTGGGAGGGATTGGGGGCAGAAGGAGAAGGGGATGACAGAGGATGAGATGGCTGGATGGTATCACTGACTCAATGGACGTGAGTCTGAGTGTATTCCGGGAGTTGGTGATGGACAGGGAGGCCTAGCGTGCTGCGATTCATGGGGTCACAAAGAGTCAGACACGACTGAATGACTGAACTGAACTGAACTGAATCTTGCTAGATAAAATAAATTGGTGCTATAGTTGGCTGTGACATGTAAATATATAAGTACTTTTAATTTTATAGACTTTATTTTTTAGAGAAGTTTTGGACATACAGAATTGAACAGATCATACAGAGAGCTCTCCTATACCCTATTATAGACACACAATTTCACCTATTCTTAACATTTTGTATTAGTGTTATATATGCATTACAATTAACAAATCAATGTCAATACATTGTTAGTAACTAAAGCCCATAGTTTAAGAATGTGAAGATGAAGTCAAGTGAGCCTTAGGAAGCATCTCTAAGAACAAAGCTAATGAAGGTGATGGAATTCCAGTTGAGCTATTTAAAATCCTAAAAGATGATGCTGTGAACATGCTGCACTTAATATGCCAGCGTATTTGGAAAACTCAGCAGTGGCCACAGGACTGGAAAAGGTCAGTTTTCATTCCAGCCCCAAATAAAGGCTATGCCAAAGAATATTCACACTACTGCACAATGGCACTCATCCCACAGACTACTAAAGTAATGCTGAAAATTCTCCAAGAGAGGCTTCAACAGTACGTGAACTGAGAACTTACAGATGTTCAAGCTGAATTTAGAAAAGGCAGAGGAACCAGAGATGAAATTGCCAACATCCATGGGATCATTGAAAAAGCAAGAGAGTTCCAGGAAAACATCTACTTCTGCTTTATTGACTATGCCAAAGCCTTTGACTGTGTGGATCACAATAAACTTGGAAAATTCTTCAAGAGATGGGAATACCAGACCACCTTACCTGCCTCCTGAAAAATCTGTATGCAGGCCAAGAAGCAACAGTTAGAACTGGACATGGAACAACAGGCTGGTTCCAAATTTGGAAAGGAGTACATCAAGGCTATCTATTGTCACCCTGTTTATTTAACTTCTATGCAGAGTACATCAAGCAAAATGCTGGGCTGGATGAAACACAAACTGGAATTAAGATTTCAGGAAGAAATATCAATAAACTCAGATATGCATATAACACCATCCTTATGGCAGAAAGTGAGGAGAAATTAAAGGGCCAATTGATGAAAATGAATGAGGAGAGTTAAAAAGTTGGCTTAAAACTGAATATTCAAAAACCTAAGATCATGATGTCTGGTTCCATCACTTCATGGCAAATAGATGGGGAAACAACGGAAATAGTGACAGACTTTCTTTTCTTGGGCTCCAAAATTACTTCAGATGGTGACTGTAGCCATGAAATTAAGGCTTACTTCTTAAGTAAGGAGATGCTTACTCCTTGGAAGGAAAGTTATGATCAACCTAGATAGCATATTCAAAAGCAGAGACATTACTTCGCCAACAAAGGTTCATCTAGTCAAGGCTATGGTTTTTCCTGTGGTCATGTATGGATGTATGAGAGTTGTACCATAAAGAAAGCTGAGCACTGAAGAACTGATGCTTTTGAACTGTGGTATTGGAGACGATTCTTGAGGTTCCCTTGGACTGCAAGGAAATCAAACCAGTCCATCCTAAAGGAGATCAGTCCTGAATATTCACTGGAAGGACCAATGCTGAAGCTGAAACCCCAATACTTTGGCCACCTGATGCGAAGAAATGAATCAATGGAAAAGACCTTGATATTGGGAAAGACTGAAGGCAGGAGGAGAAGGGGATGACAGAGGATAAGATGGTTGGATGGCATCACCAACTCAATGGACATGAGTTTGAGCAAGCTCCAGGAGTTGGTGATAGACAGGAAGCTTGGCGTGCTGCAGTCCATAGTCTCACAAAGAGTCCGACATGACTGAGTGACTGAACTGAACTGGTAGTATAAGATTCACTTCATGCTATAAAGTTTATGGGATTTGACAAATGCATAGTGTCTCATATTCATTACAATATTATACAGAATAGCTTCACCACACTAAAAATCCTCTGTAATTTACCTATTCATTTCCACCTTTCTGACTCCTGAGAGTCAGAGAAATCACTGATCTTTCAGTCAGTCATAGAGTTGCTCAGTCATGTTCAACTTGATATTTAGTTTTATCTTTTTTTAAATATCATGTAGTTGGAATCATCTACTTGGCTTCTGTCTAGACTGACTTCTTTCACTTATCAATATGTGTTTAAGACAGAATTCACCATGTCTTTTTGTGGCTTGATAGCTTGTTTCTTCTTAGCACTGAATAATATTTCATTGTATGGATGCACCAAGTGTGTTTGTCTATTCACCTATAACAACAGGGATCAAGACCATTCCCATAGCAAATTAATGCAAAAAAGCAAAATGGCTGTCTGGGGAGGCCTTACATATAGCTGTGAAAAGAAGAGAAGTGAAAAGCAAGGAGAAAAGGAAAGATATAAACATTTGAATGCAGAGTTCCAAAGAATAGCAAGAAGAGATAAGAAAGCCTTCTTCAGCGATCAATGCAAAGACATAGAGGAAAACAACAGAATGGAAAAGACTAGGGATATCTTCAAGAAAATCAGAGATACCAAAGGAACATTTCATGCAAAGATGAGCTCGAAAAAGGACAGAAATGGTGTGGATCTAACAGAAGCAAAAGATATTAAGAAGAAATGGCAAGAATACACAGAAGAACTGTACAAAAAAAGATCTTCACAACCCAGATAATCACGATGGTGTGATCACTGACCTAGAGCCAGACATCCTGGAATGTGAAGTCAAGTGGGCCTTAGAAAGCATCACTATGAACAAAGCTAGTGGAGGTGATGGAATTCCAGTTGAACTATTCCAAATCCTGAAAGATGATGCTGTGAAAGTGCTGCAGTCAATATGCCAGCAAATTTGGAATACTCAGCAGCGGCCACAGGACTGGAAAAAGTCAGTTTTCATTCCAATCCCAAAGAAAGGCAATGCCAAAGAATGCTCAAACTACCGCACAATTGCACTCATCTCACACGCTAGTAAAGTAATGCTCAAAATTCTCCAAGCCAGGTTTCAGCAATATGTGAACCGTGAACTTCCTGATGTTCAAGCTGGTTTTAGAAAAGGCAGAGGAACCAGAGATCAAATTGCCAATATCCGCTGGATCATGGAAAAAGCAAAGAGTTCCAGAAAAACATCTATTTCTGCTTTGTTGACTATGCCAAAGACTTTGACTGTGTGGATCACAATAAACTGTGGAAAATTCTGAAAGAGATGGGAATACCAGACCACCTGATTTGCCTCTTGAGAAATTTGTATGCAGGTCAGGAAGAAACAGTTAGAACTGGACATGAAACAACAGACTGGTTCCAAATAGGAAAAGGAGTTCGTCAAGGCTGTATATTGTCACCCTGTTTATTTAACTTCTATGCAGAGTACATCATGAGAAACGCTGGACTGGAAGAAACACGGACTGAAATCAAGATTGCCGGGAGAAATATCAATAACCTCAGATATGCAGATGACACCACCCTTATGGTAGAAAGTGAAGAGGAACTCAAAGGCCTCTTGATGAAAGTGAAAGTGGGGAATGAAAAAAGTTGGCTTAAAGCTCAACATTCAGAAAATGAAGATCATGGCATCCGGTCCCACCACTTCGTGGGAAATAGGTGGGGAAACAGTGGAAACAGTGTCAGACTTTATTTTTCTGGCCTCCAAAATCACTGCAGATGGTGACTGCAGCCATGAAATTAAAAGACGCTTACTCCTTGGAAGGAAAGTTATGACCAACCTAGATAGCATATTGAAAAGCAGAGACATTACCTTGCCAACAAAGGTTCGTCTAGTCAAGGCTATGGTTTTCCCTGTGGTCATGTATGGATGTGAGAGTTGGACTGTGAAGAAGGCTGAGCACTGAAGAATTGATGCTTTTGAACTGTGGTGTTGGAGAAGACTCTGGAGAGTCCCTTGGACTGCAAGGAGATCCAACCAGTCCATTCTGAAGGAGATCAGCCCTGGGATTTCTTTGGAAGGAATGATGCTAAAGCTGAAACTCCAGTACTTTGGCCACCTCATGCGAAGAGTTGACTCATTGGAAAAGACTCTGATGCTGGGAGGGATTGGGGGCAAGAGGAGAAGGGGACTACAGAGGATGAGATGGCTGGATGGCATCACTGACTCGATGGATGTGAGTCTGAGTTTACTCCAGGAGTTGGTGATGGACAGGGAGGCCTGGCATGCTGCAATTCATGGGGTTGCAAAGAGTCGGACACTACTGAGGGACTGATCTGATCTGAACTGAATATTATTCAGTCATGAGAAAAAAAGGATATCCTTCCAACTTGTTGGCCTTCCCAGGTGGCTCAGATGGTAAAGTGTGTGCCTGCAATGCGGGAGATCCAGGTTCAATCCCTGGGTAGGGAAGATCCCCTGGAGAAGGAAATGGCAATGCACTCCAGTATTCTTGCCTGGAGAATCCTATGGATGGAGGAGCCTAGTGAGAGAGTCATTTCCTAGGCAGGTTGATAAGAAGTCTGCTGCTGCTGCTAAGTTGCTTCAGCGTGTCCAACTCTATGCAACCCCATAGATGGCAGCCCACCAGGCTCCCCTGTCCCTGGGATTCTCCAGACAAGAACACTGGAATGGGTTGCCATTTCCCTCTCAGGGATCCCCAAGGAGAGAGGGGTTTGGAATGCTCAAGGAGGAAAAAAGGACAAACTATTTTTTCCTCTACATTCCTTAGGATTATGTATCCTGCCTGAGGACAGTCTCTGGATTAAACCTGGCTAATCATGTTATCTTAAAATGTAAATTATGGGAGTAGGTCTGGTGAGATCTTTACAACTTCCAGACATTCTTTGGATTCATTGGAGAGTATATAACTCCATTGCTAACACTAGCAAATGGGTAGTCTTTCTACCTACTTCTGATGTCTATGTCAGAAGCTTTCTCTATCTCCTTTATACTTTAATAAAACTTTATTACACAAAAGCTCTGAGCGATCAAGCCTCGTCTCTGGGCCCGGATTGAATTCTTCTCCTCCGGAGGCCAAGGATCCTGGCATCTTTGCATGATTCAGCAACAACCTTTCACGAGTAGGCTGCATTCCATGGGATCGCAGAGTCGGACATGACTGAGTGGCTTCATTTCCACTTGTAACAACATGAATGAACCTTGAGGGAATTAGAAAAAGTGAGATGTCAGACAGAGAAAGAAAAATAATATAAATACTTATATGCAGAATCTAAAATACCTGAACTCACAGGAACAGAAGGTAGAGAGGTGGAATCCAATGGCTGGGGAGTAGAGGAAATGGGAAGATGTTTATCAAAGTGTAGGTACTTCCAGATATAAGATGAGCAAGTCCTAAGTATCTACTTTAGACCATAGAAATTATAATCAATAATGCTATGTTAAAAGTTGCTAAAATAGTAGGTTTTAATCATTCTCACCACACCAAAACAGAATGATACTTATTGTGACATGATGGAAGCCTTCGCCAATACTATGGTGCCAGTCATTTTGCACTATATAAGTGCATCAAATCAACACATTGTACACCTTAAATTGTGCAACCTTGCACAATGTCAATGTTATCTCAGTAAAGCTAGAAAAATAAATTTAAAAAGAAAGACATTTTTGCGGCTTCTAATTTTTGGCAATTATAAATAAAGCTGATGTAAGGCAATGTCACCCCACTCCAATACTCTTGCCTGGAAAATCCCATGGACAGAGGAGCCTGGTAGGTGGCAGTCCATGAGGTTGCTAAGAGTCAGACATGACTGAGCAACTTCACTTTCACTTTTCACTTTCATGCATTGGAGAAGGAAACAGCAGCTCACTCCAGTGTTCTTGCCTGGAGAATCCCAGGGACAGAGGAGCCTGGTAGGAGGCCATCTATGGGGTCACACAGAGTTGGACACGACTGAAGTGACTTAACAGCAGCAAGCACTTATGTGCAAGTTTTAGTGAGAGTTCCTGTTGCTCTACATCACTGTCACCATTAAGTATCAGTGTTTTGAGTTTAGCCGTTCTAATGAGTGTGTAGTGGTTGTTGTTTTAATTAGCAATTCCCTCATAATGCACTGCATTAAGCACATTTTCATATACTTATTTGCCACCTGTATATTGTATTACTTTGGCATGGCTTCCATAACAAAATATTGCAGACTGGTGGCTTACACAACAGAAATATATATATTCTCACAGCTCTGGAGGTGAAAGTCCAAAATCAAGCTTTTGGCAGGTTTAGTTTCCTCTGAAGCCTCTCTGATTAGACTGTAGATAACTACCTTCTCTCTATGTCCTCCCATGGTTTTCATCCATGCATATGCACAATATATCCAAATCTCTTCTTATAAAGATATCAGTCAGCTTGTTTTAGGGCCCACCTTAATGGTCTCATTTTAATTTATCACTTCCTTAAAGACCTTATCTACGAATCTGGTTACATTTTGAAGTGCTGGCATTAGGATTTCAATATATGAATTTGGTAAGACCATGACTCAGCTCATAACACATATATCATTTGGTGAGGTATCTGTTAAAATATTTTGTCCATTTTTTAATTATTTAATTTATTTTAATTGGAGGATAAATGTGGAAAATTCTGAAAGAGATGGGAATACAAGACCACCTGACCTGCCTCTTGAGAAACCTATATGCAGGTCAGGAAGCAACAGTTAGAACTGGACATGGAACAACAGAGTGGTTCCAAATAGGAAAAGGAGCACGTCAAGGCTGTATATTATCACCCTGCTTATTTAACTTCTATGCAGAGTACATCATGAGACACTCTGGGCTGGAAGAAGCACAAGCTGGAATCAAGATTGCCGGGAGAAATATCAATAACCTCAGATATGCAGATGACACCAGCCTTATGGCAGAAAGTGAAGAGGAACTAAAACGCCTCTTGATGAAAGTGAAAGTGGAGAGTGAAGAAGTTGGCTTAAAGCTCAACATTCAGAAAACTAAGATCATGGCATCTGGTCCCATCACTTCATGGGAAATAGATGGGGAAAGAGTGGAAACAGTGTCAGACTTTATTTTGGGGGGCTCCAAAATCACTGCACATGAAATTAAAAGATGCTTACTCCTTGGAAGGAAAGTTATGACCAACCTGGATAGCATAATAAAAAGCAGAGACATTACTTTGCCAACAAAGGTCCATCTAGTCAAGGCTCTGGTTTTTCCAGTGGTCATGTATGGATGTGAGTTGGACTGTGAAGAAAGCTGGATGTGAGTTGGACTGTGAAGAAAGCTGAGTGCCGAAGAATTGATGCTTTTGAACTGTGGTGTTGGAGAAGACTCTTGAGAGTCCCTTGGACTGCAAGGAGATCCAACCAGTCCATTCTAAAGGAGATCAGTCCTGGGTGTTCTTTGGAAGGAATGATGCTGAGGGTGAAACTCCAGTACTTTGACCACCTCATGCGAAGAGTTGACTCATTGGAAAAGACTTTGATGCTGGGAGGGATTGGGGGCAGGAGGAGAAGGGGCCGACAGAGGATGAGATGGCTGGATGGCATCACTGACTCAATGGACGTGAGTTTGAGTGAACTCCGGGAGTTGGTGATGGACAGGGAGGCCTGGCGTGCTGCAATTCATGGGGTCGCAAAGAGTCAGACACGACTGAGCAACTGAACTGAACTGAATTGCTTTACAATATTGTGATGGTTTTGTCATACATCAACATAAATCGGCCACAGGTATACATGATTTCCCTCCATTCTGAACGCTCCTCCCCCCTCCCTTCTCACCCCATCCCTCTGGGTTGTCACAGAGGGTTTGGGGTGCTCTGCTTCATTCATCAAACTTGCACTGGGAATCTATTTCACATATGGTAATGTACATGTTTCAGTGCTATTCTCTCAAATCATCCCACCCTCACCTTCTCCCACTTAGTCCAAAAGTCTATTCTTTATGTCTATTTTAAATATAACTTTGTTTTTGTTAGTTTTAAGTTCTCGCTGGTATGTAAAAAGACAGGTGACTTTTGTATATTACTCTGGATCTTTCAGTCTTTCTATAATTGCTTATTAATTTCAGGAGATTTTGATCAATACTTGGGATTTTCTACATGTACAATCATGTCATTTGTGAACAAAAATGTGTGTATTTCTTCATTTCCAACCTGTATACCTTTTACTTTGTTTTCTTGTCTTATTGCATCAGCTAGAACTTCTAGTACAATGTTGAAGAGAAATGTTGAGAGGAGACATCCTTGCCTTGTTCCTGATCCTAAGGAGACTCTACTTTCTCACCATTAAGTATGATGTTAACTTTAGGGGTTTTTTGTTAAAGTTCTCTATTCCTGGCTTACTGAAATATGTGTGGATTTTATCAGATTTTTTTTTAATTTTCTTTATTTTTTTTTACTTTTTTTAAAAATTTGTTTTCATAGATAGATAGATTGATATGATTATTGGATTTTTCTTTTAGCTTAATGGTATAATGGAATACATTAATTGATTCCTAAATGATGGAGCAGTCTTGTATACTTAGATAAATATCAGTAAGTCTTACTGCATAGTTATTTTTATAAATTATTGAATTAAATTTGTTAATTTTTAGGGAGCATTATATTTATATTCATAAGAATTAGTGGTCTGTAGTGCTGTTTACTTGTGATACCCTTAAAAGGTTTTGATATTAAGGTGGTGTTGACTTTATAAAATAATTAGGAATGTTTCCTCTGCTTTTATTTTCTGGATGAGATTGTAGTGAATTGGTACCATTTCTTCCTTAAATGTGTGTCAAATTTATGGTGAAACCACTTGAAACTGGTGCTTTCTCTTTTTTTAGACTATTAACTATTGAGTCAACTTCTTTAATCAATAGCATATAATGTATGTAATTATATTATAGACATAAAGATAGATAGATACAGATATAGAAATAATACAGATATAGATATAATTTTCTATAAGCCTATTCAGATTATTTCTCCTTGTGCACTTTAATGGCTAGTGGCTTTAAAGGTAATGGTCCCTTTTATCTAAATTATCAAATTTGTGAGTATAGAGTTCTTCATAATCCTCTTTTGCTATTCATTTATTGTTGAAAAGATGAGTATTGATGATCTCCCCTTTATTTGAGATATGAGTAATTTGTGTCTACTCTATTTTTCTCTTACTCACCATAGTTAGATGTAAATCAATGTTACTGATCTTTTGAAAGAACCAGTTTTTACTAATGCAGACTTCTGCTGTTGTTTTCTTGCTTCAATTTCATTGATTCCTGCTGTAATTTTTATTTTTTTCATTTCTATTCTTCTACTTGCTTTGGGTTTATATTGCTTTTCTTCCTCTATTTTCCTGAGATGAAAGCTTAGATTACTGATTTTAGATTTTTTCTTTTTTCTAATACATACAATACATTGAATGCTATGACTTTGTTGCAGCCCATGAATTTTGATGTCATATTTTTATTTTCACTTAGTGGAAATATTTTAAAACTTT
Organism: Bubalus bubalis; assembly: GCF_019923935.1. NCBI lineage: Eukaryota > Metazoa > Chordata > Mammalia > Artiodactyla > Bovidae > Bubalus > Bubalus bubalis. Next base: position 67,321,514 of record NC_059176.1, read on the forward strand.
TTCTTCATATTAGACTTCCTCTATGACCCATGTGTTATTTAATCTTCAAATATTTGGGGATTTTCTAGCTATCCTTTTATTATCGATTTCTAGTTTAACTTAACTGCGGTCTGAGAGTGCACTGTATGATTTCTGCTTCTTTAAATGTGTTAAGGTGTGGGACTTCACTTGTGGTCAAGGCTAAAATCAGCCTTACAATTCACTAGGACATGGGCTCAATCCATGGTCAGGGAACTAAGATCCTACATCCTGCAGGGCAAGTAAGGCCACCTGCTGCAACTATTGAGCCCGTGCACTCCGGAGCCCAAGTGTCACAACTAGAAGTGCCCAAGTGACACAAATAGATAAATAAAAATAATTAATGTCTGCTAAGATGTGTTTTATGACCCAGAATACAGTCTATCTTGGTGAATATTCTATGTAAATTTGAGGAAAATGTATATTCTTCTATTGTTTGTTATAATATCAGTTGAATCCAGTTGAATGATGGTATTTTCCATTCTAACTATATGCTTGCTGATTTTATGCTCACTAGTTCTGTCAGTTAGTAAGAGAGGCAAGTTGATGTCTCCAATCATAATAGCAGACTTGTCTACTTCCCCTTGCAGTTCAATCAATTTTTCTCTCAAGTGTTTTGATTCTGTGTTTTCATGTGCATGCATGTTAAGGATTGTCATGGTTTCTTGGAGGAACAGATCCATCAACCATTATGCAATACTCTATCTTTAATTTTTTGTCTTATTCTAAAGTCTGCTTTGTCTAAATTTAATACAGCTACTCCAACTTCCTTTTGATTGATGTTAACATTATATATCTTTCTCCACCTCTTAACTTCTAATCTATCTGTGCTTTTCTATTTAAAGTTGGACTATTATAGACAAGCTAGGGTGGGTCTTTTTTTAATCCACTCTGACAATTTCAGTGTTTTAATTGGTAATATATCACACCAACCCACTCACATTTAAAGTGATTACTTATATATGTGGATTAATATTTATCATTTGTAACTGTTGTCTGTTCATTACATTTTAGTCCAAGGGACTCTCAAGAGTCTTATCCAGCACCACAATTCAAGAGTATCAATTCTTTGGTGCGCAGCCTTCTTTAAGGTCTAACTCTCACATCCATACATGACTACTAGAAAAACCATAGCTTTGACTATACAGAACTTTGTCCACAAAGTGATGTTTCTGCTTGTCATAGCTTTTCTTCCAAGGAGCAAGTGTCTTTTAATTTCATTGCTGCAGTCATTGTCTCCAATGATTTTGGAGCCCAAGAAAATAAAATCTGTAACTGCTTCCATTTTTTCCCTGTGAAGTGATGGGAATAGATACCATGATCTTAGGTTTTGGGGGGCTTTTTTAATCTTGAGTTTCAAGGCAGCTCTTTTCACTCTTCTCTTTCACTTTCATCAAGAGTCTCTTTAGTTCCTCTTCACTTTCCACTATTATAATGGTATCATATGCATATCTGAGGTTGTTGATATTTCTCCCAGCAGTCTCAATTCCAGCTTGTGATTCATCCAGCTTGGCATTTCGCATGATGTACTCTGCATATAAGTTAAATAAGCAAAGTGACAATATACATCCTTGCTGTACTCAGTTTCCAACTTTGAACCAGTCTGTTGTTCTATGTCTGGTTCCAATTGTTGCTTCTTGATCTGCATGCAGGTTTCTCAAGGAGACAGGTAAGGTGGTCTGGTACTCCCACCTCTCTAAGAATTTTCCAGTTTGTTGTGATCTGTGGTTTGGTGTCTGTCATTTATTTTGAAAAATACTTGGCCATTATTTTTCCAACTATTTCTTCTGTCCCTTTCTCTCTTCTAGAGTTTCCAGAATATGTATGTTACATCTTTCATAATTTTCCCATAGTTCTTGAATATTGTTCTACATTTTTCTTTCTTTTCCATCTTTTCATTTCATTTTGGGAAGTTTCTATCAACATATCTTCAAGATGACTGATATTTTTCCTCAGCTGTGTCCTTTCTGCTGCTGATCACATCAAAGGCATTATTCATTTCTTTGTAGTATTTTTATTTTTAAATATTTTCTTTCTAAACTTTTCTTGAGTTTTCATCTCTCTGCTTACATTACCTATCTGTTCTTACATGTTGTATACTTTTTCCATTAAAGACCTTAACATATTTTGCATATTCATTTTAAATTCCAAGTCTGATAATTTCCAAATTGCTTTCATATGGGAACTGGTTCTAATTCATGCTTTGTGTCTTCAGATTGTGCTACTCTTCTAGCATACTTTATAATTTCTTGTTGATCTGGACATGCTGTATCTAGTAATAGGAACTGAGGTAATCAGGTTTTCATTGTGAAGTTTTATGTTAACCTGACCAGATACCTAGTTATTTAATGTTAGCTGTAGCTATGGGTGCCAAAAGTTTAAATTTTCTTTAGTTTCCTTTGATTTTTTCCCCCTCCCATCTTATCTCTGTTTTGCCTAAGAAACTTTTCTCAAATGGTTTTATATTGCACCTCTTTTGCTCGTAATCCACTGTTATTATCCTGGAACCCTGCTGAAGTGAGAGTAAGATGTTGTTGAGGGGAAGCTTTCTATAATTTTATAAGTAAATTTTATGTCTTTAGTGATTTTGAGTGGCTGAGCTCTGATATTCAGAAACATTTCTTAGCCATTTTTTCTTCCTTCCCTTAGGTGAGATAGGAAGGCTATAAGGGTCTGAATTATTTAACTCCTTTCCCCCAGATCAGATTATATTAAATATATACATTACATTAAATAACTCTGATAAAGTAGTTTCCCTTGAGAGCAATTCTTTGTTATGAGAATGCCCTATACTTATTTCAAAAGGCTACTTTTCCCCTCCTACAGCCTGAAGCATGAGATTTTCTTTGGTTTTCACTGCAAGAATCTTATAGGCCTCCTAAAGGTAGAACTGATGAAACTGTGGGGGTTCCCACAGATGACTCCCCCCCAGAGTTTCTAACTACGCAGCTGATGTGCACGAGTCCTCCAGTAATTTCCCTTCTCCTACTGACAACCAGCTGCCCTGGCTTCTGCTCCAGGTAGGCTGCTATCAGCTGTGATTCTCTGAATCAACTTGCCTCTCCAGTTTGGGGATAGTAGCTTGCCTTTGTGACCTCAGTGCAGTGATTTCTGTTTAAAAAAGTCTTGATTTCAGTTTTTTTAGCTTTTTTCTTTTTCTGAGGATGAGAGATAACTTTCAGGCCCTTCACATAGAGCTGAAGCCAGACATCCATAAATAATTTTAAACATAAACAAACTATAAAACATAAACCTCAGTTCAGTTCAGTTCAGTCACTCAGTCGTGTCCAAGTCTTTGAGACCCCATGGACTGCAGCAGGCCGGGCCTCCTTGTCCATCACCAACTCCCAGAGTTTACTCAAACTCATTGATGATGCCATCCAACCATCTCATCCTCTGTCATCCCCTTCTCCCACCTTCAATATTTCCAGCATCAGGGTCTTTTCAAATGAATCAGTTCTTCACATCAGGTGGCCAAAGTATTGGAGTTTCAGCTTCAGCATAAGTCATTCCAATGAACACCAAAGACTGATCTCCTTTAGGATGGATTGGTTGTATCTCCTTGCTTTCAAAAATAAAAGTCTTGGTAGGTATGGCATCTTAGGCCCCTGCTACCACCTTGCCATGATAGTCTGATCACTCAATTTGAGCCAGACATCCTGGAATGCAAAGTCAAATGGGCCTTAGGAAGCATCACTACGAACAAAGCTAGTGGAGGTGATGGAATTCGACTTCAGCTATTTAAAATCCTAAAAGATGGTGCTGTGAAAGTGCTGCATTCAATATGCCAGCAAATTTGGAAAAGCCAGCAGTGGCCTCAGGACTGGAAAAAGTCAGTTTTCATTCTAGCCCCAAAGAAAGGCTATGCCAAAGAATGTTCAAATTACCACACAATTGCACTCATCTCACATGCTAGCAAAGTAATGCTCAAAATTCTCCAAGCCAGGCTTCAACAGTATGTGAACTGAGAACTTCCAGATGTTCAAACTGGATTTAGAAAAAGCAGAGGAACCAGAGACCAAATTGCCAACATCCATTGGATTATCAAAAAGGAAAGAGAGTTCCAGAAAAACATCTATTCTGCTTTATTGATTATGCCAAAGCCTTTGACTGTGTGGATCACCACAAACTGTGGAAAATTCTTAAAGACATGGGAATAACAGACCACCTGATCTGCCTCTTGAGAAATCTGTATGCAGGTCAGGAAGCAACAGTTAGAACTGAACATGGAACAACAGACTGGTTCCAAATAAGGAAAGGAATACGTTAAGACTGTGTATTGTCACCCTGCTTATTTAACTTATATGCAGAGTACATCATGAGAAGCTCTAGGCTGGAGGAAGCACAAGTTGGAATCAAAATTGCCGGGAGAAATATCAATAACCTCAGATATGCAGATGACACCACCCTTATGGCAGAAAGTGAAGAATAACTAAACAGCCTCTTGATGAAAGTGAAAGAGGAGAGTGAAAAAGTTGGCTTAAAGCTCAACATTCAGAAAACGAAGATCATGGCATCCGGTCCCATCACTTCATGGCAAATAGATGGAGAAACAGTAGAAACAGTGACAGACTTTATTTTGGGGGCTCCAAAATCACTGCAGATGGTGATTGCAGTCATGAAATAAAAAGACACTTACTCCTTGGGAGAAAAGTTATGACCAACCTAGACAGCATATTAAAAAGCAGAGACATTATTTTGTCAACAAAGGTCCATCTTGTCAAGGCTATGGTTTTTCCAGTAGCCATGTATGGGTGTGAGAGTTAGACTGTAAAGAAAGCTGACTGCAGAGGAATTGATGCTTTTGAACTGTGGTGTTGGAGAAGACTCTTGAGAGTCCCTTGGACTGCAAGGAGATCCAACCCATTCATCCTAAAGAAAATGAGTCCTGAATATTCTTTGGAAGGACTGATGTTGAAGCTGAAACTCCAATACTTTGGCCACCTGATGTGAAGAACTGACTCATTTGAAAAGACCCTGATGCTGGGAAAGATTGAAGGTGGGAGGAGAAGGGGATGACAGAGGATGAGATGGTTGGATGGCATCACTGACTCAATGCACATGAGTTAGGGTGAACTCTGGGAGTTGGTGATAGACAGGGAGGCCTGGTGTGCTGCAGTCCATGGAGTCACAAAGAGTTGGACATGACTGAGCAACTGAAATGAACTGAGTCACCTTGCAAAGGCATGTGAGATTTTACCACTTTCTCAGTTCTGTGATGTTTCAGGACACATTCTGGAACTTACAATGGTCTTGAAGATGATTCATGCAGTATGTCACTCTTGCCAGCCCATTCTCCCTGACCAGATTCTCTCACTAGCAGACTCTGCCAGCTCAGCTCTTTTCTGCCCTTAATATAGTTTTCTTTTTTTTATTATTTTTTTTAAATTGAAGGATAAATGCTTTAGAGAATTGTGTTGGTTCCTGCCAAACTACTTTTCTTATTTTTTAAGTGGTAAGTCCAACAGCTCAGGAGATAATTGCCATTGAAAAGACAGTAACTATACTCAGAGATCCCAAGAACTACACTATGCCGTGGGAGGCTACGTGGGAAGTACCCAGATTGGTCATGAGGCAGAGGGAGCAGGTGAAAAAGCATAGGCAAGGGCCTTTATTGTGATTTCCTCAGGAAGATATGAGATGGAGAAGGAAATGGCAACCCACTCTAGTGTTCTCGCCTGGAGAATCCCAGGGACAGGGGAGCCTTGTGGGCTGCTGTCTATGGGGTCACACAGAGTCGGACATGACTGAAGCGACTTAGCAGCAGCAGGAAGATATGGATGAGGTGGAGCAAGCAGGCTTAGGGTTGGCTGGTTAGATAATTTCAGTGGGCTCACTGGTTCAATCCCTGGGTCAGGAAGATCCCCTGCGGGAGGGCATTGAAACCCATTCCAGTATTGCTGCCTGGAGAATCCCATGGACAAAGGAGCCTGGTGGGTTGCAATCCACAGGGTCACAAAGAGTCAGACACGACTGAAGCAACTTATCACTCATGCATGCACTGGGACATAGGGATGGCCCCTACTTGTCTGGTACCTGGCTCTGGAGTGATGAGAGCAGGGGGATAGTGGCCTGGAGTGTGAATTCCTTAAAAGAGGTATTTGCTGTGTGGGCTCTGGACAGGTTAGTTTACATTTGAAAAATGAGCCTTAGGAGGAAAAGCCCTAAAGAGGGGTCAGAGGTGGGTGGCAGGAGGCAAGGCAGGAGGCAAGGCAGGAGGACTCAGCAGGGCCTGGGGCTTTCCAGAGCAAGATGTGTTCAGCAAATACATGCAAGGCAAACGTTAATGCATCAAGTTAACAGTAGCCGAAAACACAGTTAAAATACTTCTCCACACCCAAATGTGAGTGATGATGGCAAAAGAGACAAGGAATCATTTCCTATTTGCCTTATGTAGAAACACTAAATTTTATTAATAAAATAAGAAATCCATCCCATCTTACTTAGTCTTTAAACTCACTTATCTAAAAGTTCTTTGGCTCTCATCACAGATCATCTCTTATGTTGCCTTTGGGATAAATTTGTATTATAGAATTTAGTGGAAAATGCTTCTAACTGACTTGCCGAGTGGGGAGATGACTATTGTACACATTTGTAGTTTGAGAGAAATCAGTTTATTCCTCAGGGAGAGAATCTTAGTAAGTTTAAAATATGATTATTAATGTGGTAATAATGGAATAATAATCCTGTTATTTTGTAATAGTATTAAAATGTCTTTAACCATAAAAGATTTGTAGAAAGGAAAGCAAATTGACAACCTAAGATAGAAACTAATTTGGGGTACAATTAATTTTGGTTCTCTTGACAAGCAATGTATTTCACTTTATGGCAAATGGTTACAAGTAATTACTATCTGAGGAATACTTGTAAGTTGCTTATTTGGTCTTCATTTAACATAGTTTCTATGATTGCTTGAATGCTTAATTATGGGAAGGTCTAGTTTTCAATTTAAAATAATTATGCAGAAAGAAAAGAAGGACACAATTTTGCCATGAAACAGTGGGTGTATACAAACAGAGGCAACCCTGGGCAGCAGCTGTAATTCGGCAGAGTCACCTTTGCTACCTCCACCTCCCCCCCCTTCTATGTCCACCCACACACACTGTACTTCTGTCACTTACACCCACTCGTCAGAGAGTCCTATGCCCTTCCTCCAACCAACCAGAGAGCAACAGAAGACAAGCATATAACGGAAGTATGGCTTTTGATGCACCCACATTCTGTTAAATGCTTTATTTTTATTATTGCACTAACTTTCAAACAATCCCATAAAGTAGAACTAGTTTCCCTTGAAAGATGAGGAAACAGAGGCACCGAGATGTTAGGGAACTTGGCTGAAGTCGCTGCAACAAGTAGGCTTTATTTATTATTTTTTTTAATGATTTTCTTTCTTCATTTATTTTATTTTTGGCTGTGCTGGGTCTTCCTTGCTGCCAAGGGCTTTCTCTAGTTGCAGCGAGCAGGGGCTACTCTCTAGCTATGGTGCATGGGCTTCTCACTGTGGCAGCTTCTTTCGTGGCAGAGCCAGGCTTTAGGTGGCCGGAGTTCCACTGGCCGTGGCTCCCAGACTCTAAAGCACAGTCTCCATAGTTGTGGCAATGTGGCTTTGTTGCTCTGTGCCACATGGGATCTTCCTAGACCAGTGATCAAACCTGTATCTCCTGCACTGGCAGGTGGATTCTTTACCACTGAGCCACCAGGGAAGTCTGTTAGAAGGTTTTACAGCCAGAATTCAGAGGTGTTCTGACATCAGGAAAGACTGGCTCCCAATGTGCCTGCCTTCTGTTTCACTCTTGTCTAGCTGAGTCAGTGCATCGGTCTGTGGCAAGCAAGGGCCACGCTTCTTACGGCAGACACTGCCTCTCTAACAGTGGAATCTACTGGTTCTCTACAAGTCTGCCTTAACCAGGCCCGTTCAGCAGTCTCATCCAGGACACTTTCAGGTAATAAGTCCACTAAGCATGATACAAAGATAAAAATAGGTGAGAAAAAGAGGCAGCAAATGACATCTGCCATTGTGGACTTTTTTCCTCTAAAAATGCAAACATTATTGAGGAAAAAAAAAAAATCTGTCCTTGAATAGTATATACTTTATCCAACTTCAAAACTGACAGGGCTCAATAGGGACACCATTGCAATGGCTCTCGTTTCCTTCCTGGTAATCATCTTTGCCACAAGCATTTTCACCTCCTAACTAATTGGCCATAAGGCAATTTTTCTATAAAAGATGAAACTACAAAAAATAAAAGAGGGACTATAAAGGGATATAATGAAATGAGAAATGAAGAGAAAGTTTTAAAATACTTTAAATTTAAAATATTGTAAAAATATTAAATACATTTAAAATGTGGGTGGATTTGTGGCAAAACTGTGCAAATAACTGATTTTATTTTGTGAGTGTACCTGAGTACTTGTCTTCTTTCTTTCATAGTATTTTATAATTTATCTGCCTGTTGATTTATCATCTCATTTAGCATTGCACATTTTCTTTTTGCTATAATTCCTCCTTTATTAAAAGAAGTATCAATTTCCTATCAAAGGGTGCATATTTGTAAACTGAGTTTTGCATTGCCTTGAAAAAGCCTTCTGCGCTATTGTTTAATTTATATTGGCACATTGTCAAGGTGATAAAGTTCCATAGGAAATGTGAGTTCAGTGTTGTGCCTTCTAGTCACCAAAAGATTTGTAGACTGACATGCAATCATTTTCTGGTCTAGTATGCAGTCTGATCTATGCTCTTATTTCACACTTCCAATAAGTTCTATCACTCTATTTTCTATCAAGATGATATGCATAGCTGTCAGCCATTAGTCTAGACTGCCACATCCACTTGTCCCTGTGCAGACCATTATGAGGGTGAAGATTTATGTGATATACAAATGGGAGCACTGCATCAATGGAAAAGTGAAGCCAGGCTGTTAACCAGTTACTTTATCTTTTATGGCAAAATTGCCGTATGGCCACTTAGTTATGTGGCAAAAATACTTGTGATAAAAATGCTTGTGGCAAAGATGTCTACAGCAAAAACGCTTACTGTGAAAATACTAGACACTTACTCCAATAACAAAAAGCTAACGTAGGTCATTTTTGAAGCCCACCTAGAGCTTGAGGCCCTGGAAAAGGCCCTCCTCCTCTCCACCTAACGCCTTCTAGTGCTTCACACTGGCCTCCTTTCAGTCACAGCCCTGACCTGACTCGTTAATAACAGGCTGTGTAAATTCATTGCCTTAATGACTCAGTTCTTCACTCCCCTTTTCATTTACACTCTGTCTCGTGGCTTTGAAGCTCCTCTCACTAAAAGAGCAACATCTATTCTCCAACCCTTGAATCTGCACTAGTCTTGAGAGGCAGTTAGTCCACAGAGTGGAAGTGTGATGTACCAAATCTGACGCTGCTGCTGCTGCTGCTAAGTTGCTTCAGTCGTGTCCGACTCTATGCGACCCCAGAGACAGCAGCCCACTAGGCTCCTCTGTCCCTGGGGTTCTCCAGGCAAGAATACTGGAGTGGGTTGCCATTTCCTTCTCCAGTGCATGAAAGTGAAAAGTGAAAGTGAAGCCGCTCAGTCCTGCCTGACTCTTAGCGACCCCATGGACTGCAGCCTACCAGGCTCCTCCGTCCATGGGATTTTCCAGGCAAGAGTACTGGAGTGGGGTGCCATTCTCTTCTCCGAAATCTGACGCTAAGCTTGAAGAATCTTTGTGTGTTTCCACTTAATCTCTTTTGCTAGTAGCAAGACCAGGAAAAATTGCCCAACATAGCCTGACAGAGGATAAGGGTCATGTGGTGTGAGCCCAATCACCTCAGTTAACCTGCCATGTCCAGTCTCCATGTCTCAGTTCCCAGATGTCCCTGAGATTGTTAGCAAGCTCAACCAAGACAGCAAAGCCCCCTAGCAACATGCAAAACTAATCCCAGACATAACAGGCACAAACACATATTGTACACTACTGAGATTTTTGTTACTTTTTATATAGTATTATTGTGGCAATATGTTTGATACAGAGTCCCTGGTTTTGGTACAAAGAAACAGAATCTTGAATATTATATACCTTTCATAAGAGATACAGGCCATTTAAATTAATACATTTCAACTTGATCAATCATAGTCTTCCTCTTAACCCCATCCTTACCTTTACATTTTATTTTAATTATTTAAGAAAATTATCACATATATATATATATATATATGAAATCACTGCTGCTGCTGCTGCTGCTAAGTCACTTCAGTTGTGTCTGACTCTTTGCGACCCCAGAGACAGCAGCCCACCAGGCTCCCCCATCACTGGGATTCTCCAGGCAAGAACACTGGAGTGGGTTGCCATTTCCTTCTCCAATGCATGAAAGTGAAAAGTGAAAGTGAAGTCACTCAGTCGTGTCTGACTCTTAGCGACCCCATGGACTGCAGCCTACCAGGCTCCTCCATCCATGGGATCACAGATAAGCCTAATTTTGTATCAAATATCTAAGAGTAACTCCCCAAAATAAATTGGAATTAAGTTTGGAAACTTAAATATATTATGTGTGAGAACTGGCATCGAATATTTCCAAAAGCTTCTTAAATCTTGATAAAGCTAATCTATCTTAATGGGGTGGGGGGGGCGAGTGAAACTAAATAATTTCTCTTTTGCCTCAGAACAGTTGTTTTTTTCTTTTCCTTCCTTTGAGGTTGAATAAGTTGGTCCATCAGTTACTGCTTTAGAAATCAAGAAATAACTGAACTATTTACTAGTTTCCTTGATGTACTTAGCAAGTACTTGTTTCTTTGCGTGAAATGGGGGTTCATATTTTTGCATGTTATGAACCAACACTTTCAGTGATAAGCTTAAGTACTCTGGATCTTTCTGTTGGAGCCATTTAGAAAACAAAAACAGGATTGTATAGTATAATATGCACAGGGAAAGTAGTCAAACTGATATATTTTTGTCCATTGAAAGCAGTAAAATCTGTGTAAATGCTACCAAATGTTTAGTCATAAACTGAGAGAGACATATTTGACCTTTATTTCCAAGATTGTCCCTTCAGGAGATTTCTCAAGTAGATTAAGTCTGCTGAGTACAGATTATCACCATCAGCAAGCTGGCCCTCCTTAGACATGTGCTAATACAATTTTTAATGTGGTTTCAAATAGGTTGTTTAGGGAAAGGTCTTGTTTGGATCTCAGTGCTTCTCTTTCTAGGGTCCAACAAGAATTCAAGGATTCAGTGAAAAGCAATTAAAAGTAATTATGTTGCTCAGGGTATCTGCAACTCTGTGGCAAAAGATGTGCATTGATAAACTTAATCCTTATTGTACTCCCCTAGGAATTTTCTCTAGAAATCACCCTACCCAGCCCTGCCTCCTGTCAGCCTCCCCAGAGCTGAGCCTGGATGTGAGAGCTTGATGTTGCTGTAGGACTCTTCATCACCCTTGAGCTTAACAGGGAGGTTGGCATGTTAATCAGGGGCAAAAGGAAAACACAATGAAATGAAACAACAGGTGTGGAAGGTAGTTAGGCAGGAAGTTCTCTTTCCAAACCAAAGTTTCCTTCAGGATAGTGTCTATTGTAAAATATTAACAAACAGAAATCTCAACTAAATAGAGTCAGGAGACCAGCAAGGGATGCTCTCACACCCTGCAACAATAACAGAGGCCAACAGGAAGAAGGACTTCTCTTCCTTCCCAGCGAGGACGCAGCCAATGAGAAGCCATGGCCTCTCTGTACAGGGATGGCACCCCCAAACTCCTTTTCTCCTATAAAAGGGTTCTCTTTCCCTTGTAAGTGGACTTCAAAAAGGCTCTCCATTGTTGCAGACTTCAAATTATAGTTCTCTGTTCATCTTGAATAATCCTTTTTGCTGGAGAAATATCTGCAGTCTATTTGTTTCAAATCAAAATATGTTTTTTTTTTTAATTTTTCTTTTTCAATCTCCACAGTGGCACGTTGGCATAGTAGACACTAAGGAAATACTGACCAGATGAACTCATGGATGCTCTAGGTTCTGCTGTGGCCAAAGGGTGTTTATATGCAAGCATATGCAGGCAAAATATACCTACCTCAGATAACATGCTCAGGAAGTGATCACTGGATGAGATCACTCCGAAATTAGGACAAGACTGTTCACCATCAAGTTTGGCACCCCTCCAGGCGGGTAGCATCTCGGGTCAGCACTAAGCCATTCCCATCCTTCTGTCCTGTATTTGCAAACTTATGCTCAGCTTCTCTCCCCATGTTTCCTAATCGCCCACCTGTGAGTCTCATCTCAAGGAGTTAGAGGGGCGGAGGAGACAGGAAGAAAAGGGAGAAGGGGAGGATGGAGGGCTGAGCAGGGGAGGACAGGAAGGGGAGGGAGGAGGCTTGGAAGCAGGACCGGGAGAGAAAAGTGCAAGAAAACTGTCTTCCTCACACTCTCTCTTCCTATTCTCTCTTCTTCCCTCCCCTTCACTCCTCTCCCCACAAAACAGCCTCCATTCTGTTCTGGTTCTTGATGGATTTCCTGTCTTTTCATGTTTGCATGCATTAACTCAGTGGCTCCTCAGCTGCTCTGCGCCACTGTCTTCACTGCTCTGATCACCGCGGGACGTGTGGAGCCCTGGTCTTGAGCTGGAGGAATTAAAGCCTGCCGAGGGGCTGTGGCACAGCCCGGAGGAGGTGCGGGGGCTGCTGCAGGAAGGCTGAGGGTCCCCGCCTCATATAATAAGCACAGTGACGTTTGACAACCTTTCGGTGAACTTTTTGACCTCCGAGGACTCTTCCACACCCACATACTGGTTACAGTTCCACTACTGGAATGGGTCCATCACACGTGAGTGAGTGCAAAGCCCTCTCTCCAAGGGGGTCAGCCCTCCCACCAATAGTGGAGAGGAGGAAAAAGTAGGGGAACAAGCAGGGGAGGCTATTTCCTAAGCACCCCAACTTTTGTGAATGGAGAAATCTGATGGCATTCAAAGCCTCACAGTCTCTCAGAGTCTTAAGTACCCTCTGGAAGCAAAGAGGGGCTCTTCCAACCCAAAGGCCCTGTCCTCACCCAGAGAGAAGCCTGAGTCCCCCTCCCCTCCAGCTCTGAGCCACTTAACAGAGGGCTCTTGAGACCTCCAGCTTTCAGGGATTATAAACCCTCAGCAAGTGAAACTGTGCAAAGCCTGGCTCCTGGACCAAGACCCATCCCTCCCAGGAAGGCTCTTCTCTCCATGTCCTATGTGTCTTCCATTCTGTTGCTGTCAAGAGTCTGTGTTCATGGCTCATTCTCCTCGGTATTTCCAATCATTGAGCCTATAATGTTCTACTCCTGGAATATTACATTCAGGAGGTGTAAACAAAATTCCAAACATGAAGCTACAAAAGACAAATAAAAAATACTGTTTGAGCAATATCAGATGCTGAATGCACTCTGTACATTTAGAAATCCATGAATTTCAAATGCTGTCCTCTGAATCCTCACCATCGATTTCAGTCCTGCTTGAGAAATCTGTTGTAATTCACTTTCTATAATTACCCAGCCCCAGCAAAAAGGGAATTGTGCCTTTGTTACAAACTCTTGACATTAACAAAAAGCTTTCTGCAAAGGCCAACCTCCCATTTTTCTTTCAGATTTACGTTTACAGTTGCATCCTAATATTAAGTTACCTATTTCCACCTTCATAGAGTAAACAGGTAGGCTGGCAAAATTCACACATCCTTTCCATTTTAACTGCCAAACTTTACAATAAGTAGCATTTACTCAAAAGTGTATATCTCTGTAGGAAAAAAAAAAAAAAAAAAAACTTGGGATACAAACCCCTCCAGTTTCTTAGGAAGGAACTCTGACTTTGAAATAACTCCATCCAGCAGGAGATGTGTTGTGGAGTCTGTTTCTCCTGTGCTCCCACTGGAGTTCTAGCTGAAGGAAAAGGGTTGAAATGTCCTAAAACACAAGACACCATGTCTCCTACTATTATGTATTATTCTAAAAGCAGGTATCTCCAAGGTTACAAGTCAGCTGATACTAAGACATTTGCAATTAAGCTTTTATCAGACAGATGAAAAAATATGTCATACGATGCCTAAAAGTCAGGAGGGGTAGAAAGAGGTGGGCCCTGGGAGGTGCCTGGGACTTGCGGACAGTTCTCACGTACAATCCCAGGCCCCTCTGAGGCACCTGCCTGGAAGGATGTGTTCTGGATGGAGCTTGCTGAAGGCTGCTGCAAGACGGTCTTCCGTGCCCATGGGCCAATCTGCCTGAGCTATATTAGCAAAACTTCTCTGTAAAACCCAACCTACATAAAATAATCAGTCTACCTTTGTGTATAATGCATATGTGTATATGCACTATGTATGGATATATATTTTACATATCTAGAATGCACGTATATTTTACACACACATATACAAAGTATGGTTTCTAAGACACTTTTATGGACATTATAAATTTTCTCTTCAGGATTTGAAGAAGCACCTATTAGTTCAAATAGTCTAAAGATCCCATTAATTTCAAAGTGAGATATTCCTCTTAAGGCCATTTTACGTGTGTGAGCAGGTTCCCTTCTTCACTGCGTCTTTCACCCTGCTCATTCTTGAGATAATCGAATCCTAAGCTGTTTTCTGAGCCAACGGAGGAGGAGAGAGGAAGGGGACAAGAAGAATGCCTTTGAGGCTGTGCCCTGTGAAAATTCCAAGGAGAGATGAATGGCCGTCTTGCTATGAATAGCTGCACAGAAATTCAACACTCTTTTCCACTGCCTGCCCTGTATGACAGAGCTGAGTGAAAGCTTCATGTTACCATGGAGAGCTCTGGGCACATTCTATAATTAGTAGGAAATGGCTTCCCCAGAAAATCCCCTGTTACTGAACTTCATCCAGAAAGAATGCACCCTGGGTTTTGTTTTCTGTTTTTTTTCTCTAACTCTGCAATTAAAGGGCAGCACAAACCAGTTCTGTCCCCCTCACCACCCTGCCAACCAGCATTCATGGTCCTGACATCAAAGGAAAGCCATTGTTTTATTGAAGAGTCATCAGCTTCATGATCTCATCTAATTGGATATTTTGAGATTAAAATATTGGCTCCTTAAATAGCCGTGCACCTGATGGGTTGTTTGTAGCATCCATTACCACTGACCAAATGATTTGTTGTTTTTAATTAAATCCAACAACTGTTTATTGCCCCTTTTGCACTAATCTTGAATACTGCAGTGTTTTTGGAGATGATGAATCTAGTTTCAATAAAACAACATGCAAAGTTCCTTTTTTATTAAATTTAAATTAGTTGGAGAGTTTAAATAAATCATCACTGAAAAGTAGGGTGAGCAAATATTATCAGCTCAATAAATCTATCCCTGTACATTGAAGAAGACAAGCTTATATTAACTGCTAGGCTGAATATGGGAGTCACAGAGTTATATCTACTGGAAGTGCTTGGGGAAATAACTTATAAATGAAACACCAAGATACAAAGGGAATATTTCTTTATCTTTAAGTCTTCTATTTCAGTGACACTGCTTCTGCTTCTTGCCCTGACTTCACTTTCGGCACTTCTAACCTCACCAATGTTATCAGTATGATCTACTATTTATGTGCAAGGTAACCCAGCACAAGGCAAAAGAATGTAAAGGAGACGCCTGAAGAGGGTTTTAAGAGTATTTTTAAACATGACACAGTACATTTCCATAAGAACTCAAGGTGTTTAAAAATGTGTTTCTTTCCTGAAAGCAGAAAGGAAAAATACAGAAGGCCATAGTTTTAATAAGCAGACACTTTAGGAAATTGTGTAAGTTTCAAAAGGGAAAATAATCATAGCTTCTCTTGGCCATGACGGTTTACTGTCCTAATAGTTACCTTAAACATTACATGTTGTCAGCTTTCTTAACACATCCCAAATTACCCTTAAAAATTCCATAATGCTGCTTAACACTCCCTCCTTATTCTTCCCAAAACAAATATACAGACTTTCACACACACACACACAAACACACACACACACACACACACACACACCAGGAAGGAAAAGTTCTCCCACAATCATAGCTGTTTACTTATTCAGTCACAGGAAAAACACAGTACTCACTTCCTTCCACTTTTATTATCTTTTTCAGAGAAGTAAACGTAAGCTACTCACTTCCTTCCACTTTTATTATCTTTTTCAGAGAAGTAAACGTAAGCCAAGTTCCAATAATCTATTGGGTGTTAGAACTGGTAGGAACATTAGAAATTGTATAAACCAGTTCCTTATTTCAGGTGTGAGGAAACTGAAATCCAGAGTAATGACTCAATCACTTACCCAATCATGGAACCATCACACTAAGGATGGAATCCGTATCGCTCATCTTCCAAGCCAAAGTGCTTTCCATTATAGCAAAAGACCTCTTTGTTATAGAAAGTATATTGAAATAACCGAAAAAGGAACAAAGAGGAGACCCCAGGCTCTTCCCTTTTTGTATCCAGAGGCAAACGCCGGGAGATGGTGAGGGACACAGAAGCCTGGCATGCTGCAGTCCATGGGAGAGTCAGATATGACTTGGCGACTGAACAACAACAGCATGTTTGTGGGTTGGGAGAGGACTTCAGAGGTCCACAGTACGAGCCTGATTAACTGAGCAGAGGAGCGGCTGAGAAAGAAATCTGACTTCAACATCCAGCTCTGAGATGTACCCTCCATGTGGCCTTGCGAAGCCTTCACTGGGTCTCAATTTTTTAGAAAAGAGGTTTGGATTATCAGATGATCTGTTTTCTGTAGTGATAAGCATTTGATAAATAGTTGAATAGAACTCAATTCCATGGCATACAGATGACAATTATGTTGTAATACAGTGCCAGTTCCTGAGTTAGTCAAAAGAAATCTTAAATAAAGAGGTTTAAATATCAGAGCTGTTCATTGAAAGTACTTCAAATGTATAAAATATTGGATTTTTTTCAGTTACATGTTGTTTTTGTCTGGCATCTTTTTCTCTTTATCCATGAGTATAACTGTGTCCATTTAAATAATTAATCATCAATTGAAAAGTATAGTGAAGAGACAGCCCAGAAACTTCCCAAGATGGAATCATGATTATCAGACTTACTTCCCACTGAAAAGAGTTATAAAAATGGACAAAATGTATGAAACTTCTGTTTTCAGGCCTGAGTAGAAATTCACAAAGGGCTCTGATCCTTAAGAGAAGAGAAATTCAAGGGCTGAGCTCTACATATATTCAAGCTTCAGCTTGGGGCAATTTTCAAACTCCAGGAAAGGATAAAGCACCAAGAGAAAGCTGAATTGTAAGCTGGAAAGGACAATAATATATGCAGAGCAAAATACTGGGGGAAGGGGAACTTCACAAGGAGAAAGCTTTAAATGTCTTTCTGAGGGACCCCCTGAATTTTTGGCCAAACATTAAGCAGATCTTCCATAGAGTGAGACCCCCTTGAGGCCTCTCAGGGAACAACTCTGCGGCTTGTGAGCTGAATGGAGACTTTAAAGTTCCAACATCCAGAGCAGCCAGTCTGCTATACATTTCAAGCATTCCACTGAGAACCCAAAAAGGTTACTGAAGTGTAGTAGTTAATACGGTATAGTGTTCCTCTAGCTTCGTGGTGCTCAGCTAGGGGCAATTCTATCTCCTCAGGGACACTTAGCAATATTCAGAGTTATTTTTGGTTGTCACAACTGTGAGGATGCTACTTGTATCTAGCAAATAGAGATTAGGGAAGCTGAGACAAGCCCCCTCAATAAAGAGTCGAGTCCAGAATTCAGTCACGCCACTGCTGAGAAGCCTTGCTCTAACTCTGCTTCTCTAGACCTGGCTTAACTTTATAAAGCTCAGAACCAAATCCCAATGGATGACGTTTAGCTGCTACTAAATTGACTGCTTTTAAGAACAAAATTCAACACTCTTTAGAGGAAATCAGCATAATTCAGACTCACACCAGAATATGCACAATATTCAGCATACAATAACAAAATACTAAATATACAAAGGAGCAGGAAAATATAATCCAAAACTGGAGTGGGGAGGGTCAAAATAAATAGATTCAGAGATGATAGATATTGAATTTAGCAAATAAAGACTTTCAAAATGCTATTTAAATATTATAATTCCAGGAGAGAAGAGACATTGAGACCACAGTCTGTGCAGGGAGAATGAGGAATTGCCTTTGCAGAAATTCAAAGCAGAAACATCATGTTTGAATTAAAAGAAAGGTACTCCCTTATTTTAAATCTAACTTAATAAAGAGGTGGGGAGAAGAGGTGATCCTGAGGGGCATACATCCCTCCTACTGCACTGGAAGATACAGAAATAGCTGGAGAGTCAACTGCAACCAGTCAATGATTTATATCACCCTTTGCTGTTCTTTGGGGAAAATGATTAACATGGATAAAAACCTGAAGAAGGTAATAAAGAAAATGTTCTTTCCATTCAGCTGCATCAAAATCTTAATCTTGGACTTAAACCAAGGGAAACAGAATATTAACAGACCACCTTGCTGTTCCTGAGAACAAGTTACATAATTTACATAGAAGCTTGCCATGAAATGGATAAGACAACTTCTATCAAATTTGGTAGTGGCCACACCTCAGCATGCAAAATAAACTTCCTTGTAAACAGACTTCTGGCATGAGTTGTTTATGAGTGCTTCCTTCATTTCTCTTTTTAGAATGTTTAAGCACCTCAAAAAGAGTAATCACATGCGTTTATAGTGACTGACATTTCAGTCCAGTAAATTATAAGCTTAGATGCAAGAAACACAATATTCTTGTCTTTAAAAGTATCATTTGGCATGTTTTTGTCATCCTACCTTTCATTTTCTAAACAGGTCTAGCTTGAGAGTTCTAAATAAATAGGTCTTTTTTAAACTCATCTTCTATTCTCTGAGACTGTTACATAGTGTCCCTTTCGGCCAGACCCTGTGACTCACCAGTGCTCACTAATGGCAGAAGACAAGACGAAAATAACACAGGACCTAACCCAAGTCTGTGAGCTTTTTGTTCTGCAGAAGGATGGAGCTCAGCTGGGTGTGCACGCGCACACACACACACATGCATAAACATGCACACTCGTGTGTGTGGAGACTTATACACATGAATGCATAAGCATACACACCCACATGTGCATATGCTCACACATATACATGAACACACACATGTTCACACACACACAAGGATTGGCAATATCACAAGAGAACTGGAGGGGATGGAGGTTATGTTTTTACTGATTTATTTTAATGACATTGCTAAATTCAGTGCAAGAACCTAATGGATGTATTGCAGGAAGGGGGACCTCTTCCAGGGCCCAGAAGTGGGCTCTTGTCTAACACCCAGAAATGAATTCTCCGAGGAGACACACATGCTGACAAAGCAAGAAATTTCACTGGGAAAGGGCACCCGGGTGGAGAGCAGGAGGGTAAGGGGACCCAGGAGGACTGCTCTGCCACGAGGCTCGCAGTCGGGTTTTACGGTGATGGGATTAGGTTCCAGGCTGTCTTTAGCCAATCATTCTGACTCAGAGTCCTGCCTAGTGGTGCACACCTTGTTCAGCCAAGATGGATGTCAGAGAGAAGGATTCTGGGAGGTGGTCGGACACGTGGTGTCTCCTTTTGACCTTTCCCGAACTCTTCTGGTTGGTGGTGGCTTGTTAGTTCCGTGTTCCTTACCAGGACCTCCTGTCATAAACAGTTCATGCAAATGGTGACTATGGTGCCTGGCCAGGGTGGGCGGTTTCAGTCAGTGTGCTTCCCCTCACAGATGGAGGGGTCTAAATGTTTTGAGCATTTGCTATGTGCCAGATATTGTGCTAGGCACTTTGTATACTTTAATTAATTTCAAGATTCACAGAAAATCAAGGAAGCGGATGTTAATATTCCTGTTTTACAGATGAATAAACTGAGATACAAAAACTTAGAAAATAATAACAATATCACAACAGTGAACTTAAGATAGAAGTAAGAATTTCCTTGAAGTAAAACAGCTATTAAGAGGGGTAGGATCTAATCCTACTTATTTCTGTTCAGACATGTTTGGACTAAAGTGATGCAGTTAGTAAATAAACTCTCAGTTCAGTTCAGTCACTCATCTGTGCGACCCCATGAATCACAGCACACCAGGCCTACTTGTCCATCACCAACTCCTGGAGTTCACTCAAACTCATGTCCATGGAGTCGGTGATGCCATCCAGCCATCTCATCCTCTGTCGTCCCCTTCTCCTCCTGCCCCCAATCCCTCCCAGCATCAGAGTCTTTTCCAATGAGTCAACTCTTCGCATGAAGTGGCCAAAGTACTGGAGTTTCAGCTTTAGCATCATTTCTTCCAAAGAAATCCCAGGGCTGATTTCCCTTAGGATGGACTGGTTGGATCTCCTTGCAGTCCAAGGGACTCTCAAGAGTCTTCTCCACAGTTCAAAAGCATCAGTTCAGCACTCAGCTTTCTTCACAGTCCAACTCTCACATCCATACATTACCACTGGAAAAACCATAGCCTTGACTAGACGGACTTTGTTGGCAAAGTAATGTCTCTGCTTTTGAATATACTATCTAGGTTGGTCATAACTTTTCTTCCAAGGAGTAAGCGTCTTTTAATTTCATGGCTGCAATCACCATCTGCAGTGATTTTGGAGCCCAAAAAACTGAAGTCTAACACTGTTTCCACTGTTGCCCTATCTATTTGCCATGAAGTGATGAGACCAGATGCCACGATCTTTGTTTTCTGAATGTTGAGTTTTAAGCCAACTTTTTCACTCTCCTCTTTCACTTTCATCAAGAGGTTTTTTAGTTCCTCTTCACTCCCTGCCATAAGGGTGGTGTCATCTGCATATTTGAGGTTACTGATATTTCCCCCGGCAATCTTGATTCCAGCTTGTGCTTCTTCCAGCCCAGCGTTTCTCATGATATACTCTTCATAGAAGTTACATAAGCAGGGTGACAGCCTGCTTATATACAGCCTTGATGTACTCCTTTTCCTATTTGGAACCAGTCTGTTGTTCCACGTCCAGTTCAAATAAACTCTAAAAGTCCCATTTAACTCTGTGATTCTTATGTTATCTCTGATATTGAAATATCAGCCAGTTAGTGTTGCCAGATAAAATACAGGACACCGAGTTAAATTTGAAGTATTTGGGACATTGAGAGTGTAACAGGCAGGAAGGCCAGGGGTCTCCAGAGGAAAAAGGCTGCAAGTGTCAGACATTTTTTCTCTCTCCCTTAAGCATCAGGAGAAAACAAACTACAAGTGTCAGATTTTTTTCTCTTAAAATTCTGTGTTGCCATGACGACACTTGGTTCCACCTGAACTTAACTTTTCTCAAACCTTGAACTAACAATGCTTTTTTTCTTATGGAAATGTTTTTCTTAAGCTATGTTAATGAAACTATGTATTTGCTTTGGAATTTGCCTTTCTTCAAAATTATTCCACCTAAGACTAACTTTTTTTCTTTTCTCAAACCTTGGGCTGATAATAGCTCAACAAACCAGTATTTGTATCAATTGTTTTATGGCTGGGAGATGACATACCCCATGCCATCCTATCTCAAAAATGCACATTGTGGGACAGGGGCCTGGTGAAACTCCATTAGCCTGGAGGCGTCTCTCTTATCTGATTAATAGCTTTCTAACAGACCTAAAACATCCGGCCAAAGACTAGCAGGGGGCACTCTCCATCCCCCTTCTGCTGTCTACGTCAGAGGCTTTCCCTGGCCCTTTTCACTTTAATAAAACTGCTACACTAAAGCTCTTGAGTGATCAAGCCTGGTCCCTGGTCCCAAAGCTAAATCTCCTTCAGAGATCACGAATCCAAAACCGTTCACCATAAGCTAACAACATCCTAAAACGTTATTTGTCATTTACCTGAAACTCAAATGTAACGCAGGGTCCTGCATTTTCATTCCTAACTCTGGCAGGCAGCCGTATAGTCCATGTACCAAACAGCAAGAAAGTGCCCAACAGAAGCCCAGGTTTGTCCACACTGGCCTGGATCCTCCTCATCCCGCAGAATGTCCTGAGTTGGCTGCCGTGCGCTCAGCCACATCTTTCTCCAGGATGGAGTGTGGCGAGACCCTCATGACTGTGACCAAGGATCTCAGGGCTCAGGCACCGTGCAGCCACAGTGGCTGCAGCTTTCACAGCTGCCAGGGCTCAGCTCCTGTCACTGGGCACGCTGACCCCACTGGCTGTGCCGTTGTTCTGCAGGGATCTGGCCACGTGCCTGCTCTGTGTCCTCCCTGGGGCCTCGCCACACCCGCTGGAGCTCTAGTGGCAGTGAGTGCTCCACCGCAGACCCCCACGTCCTCAACCTTTCTCCTCACTTGTCTTCTTATCAGTGAAGATTTGCCACTGAAACCGCAGGGTCAAACCCAGGGAATTTGTATTCCTCCTCTTGAATATTCTCACTTAGTGAAACTGAAAGTCACTCAGTCCTGTCCGAGTTTTTGTCAGCCCATGGACTATATAGTCCCTGGAATCCTCCAGGCCAGAAAAGTGGAGTGGGCAGCCTTTTCCTTCTCCAGGGGATTTTCCCAACCCAGGGATCGAACCCAGGTCTCCCACATTGCAGGCAGATTCTTTACCAGCTGAGCCGTACAGGAAGCCCAAAAATACTGGAGTGGGTAGCCTACCCCTTCTGTAGCAGATCTTCCCAACCCAGGAATTGAACCAGGGTCTCCTGTACTGCAGGAGGATTCTTCACCATCTGAGCTAGGAGGGAAGCCCATTCTCATTTAAATCAATCACATTGTTGGATGCTGTGAGGGAGATGGCTATCATCAGCATTTATGGTTGAGGAAACCAAGGCTATGTCATCAGTATATTTCCTGCTTTCCAGGACACCAGTGGAAGACACAGCAGACATGGCCCCATGCCCTGGAGATGTGTTATCCATCAGGAGACCAGGACATTCATGTATTATATGCATTTATAGGGACACACATGACAGACCAAATGCAACTGAATAAAGCGCTTTGACCCAGGAGCCCTTTTGACAAACAGAAATAACCACGCTTTCCTTTGGTTTATCTGGGACACCTAAATGAAGAGCATAACTGAAAACGAGTGAAAGCAATGGTGTTAACAGTTGAAATTTGATTTTTCAAACATCATATTGTCCTCTTCATATTTCCCCTCTGCTCTGTTGAGACTCTCAGAGAATAACACTTTCCCTCGTTTACAACAAGTATAAACAACCACAAAGTGGACACTTGACATTCGCCCTGGTGAATCCTAGCTTTAAGGAATATGTAACAGCAAAGACCCTAAAACTGCCATTCTTTCTTTGGTTTCTGCGTATGTCTTCACCAACAATATGTTGAAATGTGTGGGTGTCATTGTATATATAGCTTGGACTTGAAATCTGACAGCCTTCTTCACCTTGCAAGGCTGTGAACTTGATGGGAAGGATGATGTGAGTCAGGGCCAGTGTAGGTGGAAAACCCAGTCAACCGAAGTTTAAAAGTACACAATGTGTTTAAGTTTTGTTTAAGGAACTTACTGAGGACCATGGGATTCCCAAGCGGCACAGTGGTAAAGAATCTGCCTGCCAGTGCAGGAAACAAAAGAGTCATGGGTGTGATCCCTGGGTCGAGAAGATCCCCTGGACTAGGAAATGGCAACCCACTGCAGTATTCTTGCCTAGAAAATTTCATGGACAGAGGAGCCTGGCAGGCTACAGTTCATGGGGTTGTAAAAACACGACTGTGTGACTGAGAACAGGACAGCTCACACTGAGGACTGTAGCATGGGAGCCAGCCACCCAGCGGCTCCAAGAACTGCTGGGAAGAGACAGAGGAGGAGCCAGCATACACATACATTCTTTCGGCCGGGATGCACCTGGCTGGATGTAGTCAAGCATACATCTTGGCAAAAGATTACTGTTAATCACAAAGAACAGACATCTCAGATTAACGATTTTAGTGCTTTTCTGTGTGTGGGAAGATGCAGGAATCTGGGGTCACTAAAATTCTTCCTTAGATATGCATCTTAATCATGTAGGGGCTCCTTTATCCAAAAACACAGCATACTTTGTCCTGTTTCTGGTCCTGAATTCCTTTCAGGGACAGCTCCTGCAATGGCTAATGACTTGATCCCTGTAGAACTGAATGGCAGGAACAGTCTTTATTTTCCAGCCCCTTGAATCCAAGGAGAGCGTCCAGGAAGTATTTAAAGGTCTTGTCTTGCTCAGGATACAAAGCTTACAGACCTGATTACTTTTCTTCAAATAGTGGCTTTACTGAGATATAATTAACATATCATAAAGTTCACCCTTTTAAACCATATAATTCAGCAGGTTTTTATTATATTTACAGACATGTGTAATCATCATCACTAATTCCAGAACATCTATCACCGTGAAAAGGAACACCACACACATTTGTAATCACTCTCTACACCCACATCTCCCCAGCCCCTCGCAATCTCCAATCTGCTTTCTGTTACTGTGGATCTGCCTATTTGGAACATTTAATGTAAACTGAGCCATACACTATGTGGTCCAGTCCATCTGATTACTTCAGTCGGTGTTCATGGTTTCTGGTTAATGTTTGAAGTTCAGCATACTGTAGCATGCATCAGTATTTCACTCCTCTTTAGAGTAAACGATACTCCATCACTTGGAGACACCACATTTTGTTTACTCTTCCATCACTTGATGGACACTTTGGTCATCCCCACTTTTTGTCTATTAGGAATAACATTTCCTTGAATATTTGTACATGAGTTTTTGTGTGGACAGATTATTCAAATCTCTTAGTGCAACACCTAGGAATGAAATTGCTGAGTATGTGGTAACTCTTCATTTATCATTTTGAGAAACTGGGGAAATGTTTTCTAAAGCAGCTAGACATTCCTTCTGCAACTGTGAGAGCTCTCATTACTTCTTAATGTTGATAGAAAAATATGTTTAAACATGTTTTCCAAAAGGTTAATGGCAATGCTAGATAAACTAGAAATATGATAAATAAATTTCAAATCATAATTTATAGTGAACCAAAAAGAATCTAACAATTTGGAGATATTTAAAAAAAAATATATATATATATATATAAATTACTAAGTTTATTTGGAATAGGTTAAACATTTGAATGAATTTGTAACCTTAGAAACTATTGGAAAGGGAGCCAAAGCCATGGCTCACAAAAGGTCACCAGATCCAGACAGTTCAGGAGCAAATTCTTTCATAGTCCCAAGCATCAGTGAGCTGTGCCATAGTGGCCGTGAATGCAGGGCATCAGACAGCCCCCACTGCAGAGGAGGACTGCATTCCCACCTCCTTCGGGTGCTGTGTGGCCATGCAACAGGCTTTGACCCCCAAAGTGTAAGCAGAAGCGAGGTGTGTCTTTGCTGGGCAGAAGCTTTAAGGACTGAGGTGGGATTTGCAGTGGCCTCTTGCCATGGAAACCATTCACACTCCAGACAGCACATCCTTGTCAGCCTGTGGACCAAAGTGACAATGATGTGAAGGAGAGCCCCAACCAGGAGTAGACATATGGAGTGAGGGAGAAACACGTGTCTGCTTCTTTCAGCCATGACATCCTGGAGCTCTGACCGTGGCATAACTTAACCTATTATGCCAACACAAAAAAATTAGCACCAGGATTGATGTATCATGAAAGATTTACAATATGTGACCCTGTTCTTCAGTGCTAGGCAGCATGCTTGTGAGAAAACTATTACTTGAAGCCAGAAGTATCACAGTCTGTATAATGCAATAGTAAAATAGCTGGTAAAACCACTGCCTACAATAATCTATAAGCTGGATCATAAGACAAATATAACCCAGGGGGAAGAGGTTGGAAAACAGAACACTAGTAGTCTACACTACTTATTATAGGTTTCATTTAGAATGTTTTTACAAAAAAAAAATAAGAGCTCAGGAAAAAAGTGGCTTACTTGCAAGTAGGATTAAAAGAAAATAGAAAATAGAAGTCATGGATTTGAAGAGGCAACTTCTCAACTCCAAATGGTAGAAGATAAAACTAATGTGGTCTCTGAGTGGGCTCTGCCCTTCAGTTCAGAAAGATTTCAAAGATGAGGCAACTTCCAAGCTCTATTTTGAAATATAATTGGTGACCTATCCAGTTGTAAAAATGGTCAAGGATTTCAAATAGAAAGGATCCATCCTTGCACAAGAGAAAATTCTTGTGAAGCAACTTGAAGTGTTTGGGGGAAATACAAGTAGTCAGTGTTGCATCACAGTAGTTTCCAAACCCTCCCAAGGCAAGAATAACTTTCTTCAAGCTCAGGATCTACAATGGAAGAAAGATGACTTGCTCCCCGTTCTGTGGATCGCAGTTAGAAAATCACCTTGGTGACCTGTCAATGGTGAGGGTCCACGTCACCACTCAATAACAAACCAAAAGACAACATAATCAGATTTGCTTTCTAGAAAGATTATTCTAGTACAGGAGTGACAGGAGAGTTGCAAGGGGGCCACTAGAAGTAAACTGGCCAAATCAGAGACTCTTTCAATCATCAAAGCATAAGAGGAAAAGGCCCTAAAATCTACAATTGCTCTGCAATAGCACAGAGGGGATTGATGTTAGAGATATTTGAGAGAAGGGGTCAATAGGATCAGACAACTGATTACAGGTTGGTAGAAAGATATGGAAAGGATGGGGTCAAGAGTAATTTCCAGACCTCGACATGAGAGACAGGATACAAGGTATTAATAAGCAAGGTAAGGAATACAGGGCAAGCAAGGATGGCAATTAGGAGAGAAGGGACTGAGTTTACTGGGGAAGATATTGAGTGAGAAATATCCGTGATAGCCAGTTTTGTGCCCAATAAAAATTTAATGCACTACAGAGAATTTGGAAACTCTAGGCAGATGCTAAATCTTGGATGTTGCCTAGACACCAAAAGAAAATACTTATCACCACCACACCACACCCTACCTTGAGGAAGGCAACATGCCCCACCACCAAGAACACAGCCCCACTCCATTCTCCCTGCCCACAGTGGGGGCACAGTGTGTCTTTATCCACAGAGGACAGATGTTTAATTCAAGTAGCAGAGAAATGTCTGCTGACATCTGGGAAGGAGATGTATCCTGTTCCCTCTATTCCTGTCCCAGCTCTCCCTTTATAGATTAAGCAAAGCAGTAGTAAGTATATTTCACAAAGCCGAAGATGTGTTTGCAGCTTCTGTTAGCCAGGGCTCTTGAGAATGGTTAGACACTGACCATATGGAAGTGGACAGGCAGGGCAGGGTGTTGACTGATTTTTAGCTCATCATACATCTATTGCATAGCACTCCTCTGAGTCAAAAGTTGTTCAGTCACTCTGTCATGTCTGACTCTTTGCAACCCCATGGACTGTAGCCTGCCAGGCTTCCATGTCCTTCACCATATCCTGGAGCTTGCTCAAACTCATGTCTATTGAGTCAGTGATGCCTTCCAACCATCTCGTCCTCTGTCATTAACAGGGTGGTGAATAAACCACCTGGTGGCTCAGATGGTAAAGAATCCGCCTGCAATATGGGAGATCCGGGTTTGATCCCTGGGTTGGGAAGATCTCCTAGAGAAGGGAATGGCAACCCACTTCAATATTCTTGCCTGGGGAATTCCATGGACAGAAGAGTCTGTGGAGCTACTGACTATGGGGTCACAAAGAGTTGGACACAACTGGGCAACTAACACACACACACAATGGCATTCAGTTACCAGATACCGAAAAATTAAGCTACACTTGAAATTTTAACAAATCCAAGTGAGAGTCACTCACTGCATCTATAGAAATGTAGTGACGCGCTCACAAGGTCAGAGTCCCTGAGAAACAAGCTCTGAAAGCCATGTACAGCAGATTTATGGGGATGACTTTCAGGAATCTCTTCCTGAAAGGGAGGGCAGGATGGGGCAAAGGGGTGATTGAACTGTAACACCTCAGTGGACGGAAGCTGGGCTAGCCCTGCCAAGCCTGAGGCAAGAGAGCTAGGACATTGCACCTTCTATAAACTAGTCACAGGATGCAGGTGGCCCAGAAAGCAGGTACAGTCTGGATACGTCAGTTCCCCAGTGGATAGCTTCCTGAGCAAATGCCCATAGGTCCCTTGGAGGAAGAACCAGGAGTGTCATTAATACATACCCTTGCACAGTATCATAGGGCCCTTCCTTGTGGGAACCTAGCATTTCTTCCAGCCAGTGGAGAAGAGATTTAAGAGTCTAGAGCCACTACCAAAAATGTGTAGCTGAAGATAAGTTTTTCACTGCGTACTCCACCTCAGAGAACAGATATACCATTTTTAAAGACCTTACAATTTTTTTTCAGAGCAATATCAAAATAGAGAATTAAAAGTGATGAACTTATATTCAGTACAAGAACTCTGTTCATATGTTCTAAGCCATGAAAATTAACTCTTTGTATTACATGCACATTCTCACAAAAGTATATATGTGTATGTGCATACATCCTCTGAAGAATCTGCTGTGTGTATGGAAAATATACCTGTCTCCAAGGAAGCATCCGATTGCTCACCTGCAAATCTAAGTTGGCCATCATACTTGCCTTTGGAAAGGGTGCATGTGAACTCAATTGCTAAGTCATGTTTGGTTCTTTGCAACCCCATGGACTGTAACCCACCAGGTACCTCCATCCATGGAATTGTCCAGGCAAGACTACTAGAGTGGGTTGATATTTCCTCCTCCAGGGGATCTTCCTGACCCAGGGATCAAACTTGCCTCTCTTGTGTCTCCTGCATTGGCAGGAGAATTCATTACCACTGCACCACCTGAGAAGCCCTTTAGAAAACCCTTCATTTCAAATTCAATGAAATCTTCTTCCCCTCTTTTCATTATATATCATGAAAAAGGAATATGTTACTGAATATTGAATCTACTAAGTTGCGAACATGGGGAAGTGAAGAGGGGGCAGAAATTGGTATGAGTTTAAAAGAGACATGAAACAACACGCGAGGAGCAAGCATGCACACATGTGTGCATGTGTGTTTGTGAATTTTTTCCTGATTCTTCTCAGGAGTTCTTTCTGGAAACCCTGTTCAGTTCTAGCCTTATTACAGGGCACAGATTCATTTCCTTCTCACTCCCCTTTCCCCTCCATCATGATTCTAGACCTCAGTCTCTATTTGAATGAACTTAACCAATGTGCACAGTGGACCCCTCAGCAGACATCCTCTGTTCTGGGTCAGATACCCATCACTTACACCAGTGTTATCCATGGGAGTTACAACAACCATGCAGGGAAAAGTGGAAATCACAGGTAGGATATATATATAATGTGCACACACATGTTCTCAATCATTCACTAGTGTCTGACTGTTTGCAACTCCATAGCCTGTAGCCCATCAGGCTCCTCTGTCCGTGGCATTTCCCAGGCGAGAATACTGGAGTGGGTTTCCATTACCTTCTCCAGGGGATCTTCCCGACCCAGGGGTTGAAGCTGCATCTCCTACACTGGCAGGCAGATTCTTTACCACTGAGCCACCAGGGAAGCTCCATATATATAACGTAAGTATGCCCTATGCAATATTTGGGGCATACTTGTACTAAAAGTTGTTTTTTATCAACACAAATTCAAATGTGCTGGGTATCCTGTATTTTAATTTGCTAACTCTATTCTTTCTCACTTCTCTTTCACTTCTGCACGTCAATCTTGTTTGCTGTAGAAATTCACATTACCATCCTTCCTTGCCAAAGACTACATACTAGAATCATTGAAAATCTTGAGGATAACAGACAAGTAAGTGGATCTGGTACTCCAAGTCACACCATGGAAAAAGCAAACCAAACTGGCTTCTTATCTTAAGAAACATTCAGAATTTGCCCCAAAGTTTAAACATTCTTGGCAGAACTTTCCTACTCAATAGCTATCACACATCAGCATGTAATACCAGTATTTGCAATCAGCTTTCATGCTGCTGCTGCTGCTGCTGCTAAGTCGCTTCAGTCGTGTCTGACTCTGTGCAACCCCATGGACTGCAGCCTACCAGGCTCCTCCGTCCATGGGCTTTTCCAGGCAAGAGTACTGGAGTGGGTTGCCATTGCCTTCTCCAAGCTTTCATGCTATTATATCATAAAAAGAATTATCTTGAGTCTATCACCTTAACCTTTCTATCATTCACAGGTTCTACTAAATTATCCCCCAACTTAAGAGCTGAGAACAACTTGATGACTGCTCTGGAGTCTTCTGGTCAGCTGGTCAGTTCTGACTAGCTCAGACTTGGCCTAATGTGGCTGTTTGTTCAGGGAGGAAGAAGCTCTGGGAGTGGGAAGGCTGTGAGCCCAGTGGGGCTGATGCAGGCCCGAGTCTCCAGCCACCTGTCAGACCAGCCCTAGACTCTGCAGGGCCCCAAGGGAGAAGCACGCAAGGCCCCTTGAAATCTAGAGTCAAAATGGATATGCTTTTACTTCCCCTGCATTCTACCAGCCAATATACATTAAAAAATTCCCAGAGACAGAAAATGGACTCCATTTCTTGGTGGTAGGAGCTGCAAAAAGCATGGAAACTGGAGAGGATAGAAAATCAGGTGCGTTGTTCTAATCAATCTCTCTGTCCTTAACTACTGTCAACTACAAACTGGTGCCTGCCAAGGGTATCTGCCATCTGCCTCTGCAGAGATTAAATCCTGTGCTGCTGCAGCTGTTGACCTTTGACACGCTCTGAAGGGTTCAGTGTGGAGAATGAGGCGCTCTGTGTTCCAGGGAAACTGGTGGGACAGGTCTTTAGAGAGTTAGATATTTCAGACATTTTCAGGAAAACTGGTGGAACGGGTCTTTAGAGAGTTAGATATATTTTAGGAACTGGTTTCATGATCCCAATCCTTGCATATCCTTATGTCTAGAAAAGCACTTTCCTACTCAATAACTATCACACATCAGCATGTAATACCAGTATTTGCAATCAGCTTTCATGCTGCTGCTGCTAAGTCGCTTCAGTCGTGTCCGATTCTGTGTGACCCCATAGACGGCAGCCCACCAGGCTCCCCCGTCCCTGGGATTCTCCAGGCAAGAACACTGGAGTGGGTTGTCCAGTGGGTTGTCACCTTCATGGTGACATCAGCTCCTTGTAGCTAGCAGAAAATCTTTTGTAAGATAAGTGCTTGATCACATCAAACTCTCCCTTCACCAAAATTGTATATATTGACCTTCCCCCAGTACCTCTCTGGAGCAGTTTCTCAGAGTTATCTGTGGTGCTGTCTCCTGGGCTGCAGGCCTCATATCGCCCCAAGTAGAACTTAACTCACAACTCTCATGCTGTGCATCTTTTTTTAGTCAACAATACATTACTGAAGTTGTCTGAAATTTTGGAGAAGAAAGTAAAACTTTCTCAATGAAAAAAGCCTGCAATAGATTTAAGGAAAGGAACAAAGATTTCCAGAGGCAGCTAGCCACACCCAGTCTTCTAAGCTTCTTTGGACACAGCAGGGATTGTGCCCAGCAGAGTACAAATCCCAACCTCTACCTCCCATGGAGACTTCGGCACGGTAACGAAGCAAAGGTAACTCTCAGACGGACACCTCCAGATCTCATCTGTGTAGGGACTTTCCTCTGGTCAAGTCAAAGCTCTTCAGGGCAGTTGACTACTGCATAGCTCTTGAAACACAGCTATTGAAGTAAACACAGAGATCATAATTGACTTGGCTGCCCTGGGTCTCCGTTGCTTTGTGCAGCTCTCTTTAGTTGTGGGGCTACTCTTCACTGTGGTGCATGGGCTTCTCGTTGCAGTTCCTCCTGTTTTGTAGGACAGTCTCCATGATTGTGGCACACAGGTTTAGTTGCTCTGAGGCAACTAGATCAGGGATCAAACCCGTGTCCCCTTCATTGGCAGGCAGATTCTTATCCACTGCACCATCAGGAAAGCCCAAACACAGAGATAAATCCTTTAGGCCTCAGGGGCAGGCATGGGCGTTATCTTCATGACTTTGGAATCACTTACATCATCACCCCTTGGCTTACAAGGTGTGTCTTTTCTTGGTTCAGAAAAATCCAGTAAAACTTGTTTAATTATCAGCAAATTAGGATATAAAATAAACATTACAAATTTCACTTAGTTGTTTTAAATAATAACATTAACACTAGGCTTGCTTTAAAATTATAATGATTGTAAACATCAGATATTGTAGAATAAATGTTCCCATTTTTTTCAAATGCAGAAGCTTGCCTTATGGTTAACAAGTCAACCATAAAGGTCATAGGTCCTAAGGTCCTGTCCTTGTGGCCAGTCTATGGCTCCCACTCACCTGAGTCCAGCGGCCCCTGAACTGGTCCATACCTACTTATTGAGTCCCCTGATGGCACACAGGGATTTGGGGGCAGTGTCAAGTTTCTCCATTCCTCTACTCATGTTCCTGAGGGAGGAGATAGATAGGGCCCAGGCAGAGCAGTTGGACTTTGTCCCCTGTAAACATATACTCCAGGACAAAATATAACAGCAGAGGCAGAAAGGAGCTGAGTCCTGCCCAGGCAAAAAATAGAGAGACCACATATTCCTCATTCTCAACGTCAAGGAGACCTTGCCAACTATGAGCAGAAAGGCTTCTCGGGGACCAAAATGGGAGGGGGCACCACCCCAGACTAGGTGATGTCAACCTACCCAGAGGCCTCTTCACTAGAGTCCAACTTGGTTAAGAGATGCGCACATCCAGTAGGACCCCAAGATAAACCAAACAGATTCAGAATCAGGCAAAGCAAGATGACTGGCCAAAGGAAACCCAGAAGAGATGCCTCACATAAGTGAGCGTATGATTCTCTCTGAGCCCAACTTGTGAGTCTATTCACATGTACTCTTTTTCCTGCTAGTAAACACTTTACGTACTTCACTACTTTACCTCTAATTATGGAAACTCATTTCTACAAAGCTGATGGGCCAGGGCTTTGTCACTGGCTACTGTCCCTGGTAGTCTAGTGGCTAGGATTTAGCACTCTCTGACTTCACTCTGGCCAGGAAGCAAAAACCTGCTTAAAGCCATTGCAAGCCAAGGGCACTTGAGTTTATCACCACATAGAGGTGGTAGGGGAGCAGAATTTGTTACCCCAAAGTGTGTCTGCCGATAATTAATTATTTTAAACTGGTTATTTTTTCTAACAAATACTGAGCATGGGAACCAAATAGGAATTATCCTTTTGTAAGAAACATGTACATTTGTAAAGGCAATCCCCATCCCTTAAGGGTGTGTACCTCCCAGTACCTGGAAGAGGTGTGCATGTGTTAGTCACTCAGTCATGTCAGACTCTTTGTGACCCCATGGACTGTAGCCGCCAGTCTCCTCTGTTCATAGGATTCTCCAGGCAAGAATACTGGAGTAGGTTGCCATGCCCTCCTCCAGGGGATATTCCTGACCCAGGGATTGAACCCAGGTCTCTGACATTGCAGGCAGATTCTTTGCTGTTTGAGCTACTTGGGAAGCAATGTACATTTGTAAAGGCAATCCCCGTTCCTTAAGGAAGTGTACCTCCCAGTACCTGGAAGGGGAGGACGCCTAAGTCTCAAAACTGCTAGTCAATGTGGTAGCCTAAAGCTGCATCACAATCACCCTGGTTTACTCTGCTTTTCCTGGTCCCTCCCATAACTGACTCTCCCCACTCTTAATATCCTTTTTGTCTTTAGCTGAAGATAGTGTTTAAGGTGCTGCTTTTGGCCATTTTGGAGAGAGTTACTTAGGTTCCTGAGTCTCTCCCATGTTCACATGGCACTGAATTTGTGTTTGACTTTCTCCTGTTAATGGGGCTCATGTCGATGTGCTTCTCAGACCAGCCAAAAGAACCTAGAAGGCTAGAGGGAAAATTCTTCATCCTGACACAACAGACACCAGGAGATAACATGTAGCCGTATTCAACCCAGACCTGGAGTCTGAGCCGAGCCCCCAGATCCCACTCTTTCTGCTGCTCTGTCCAGGCAAGCCAGCTTTGTCCAGAGGAAGACTAGGCATGGCTACTGAAGTTCCTAGAACCTGGGAAGTTCCTCTGACTTTTCTGATGGGTGTGTTCAAGCCAGCTTGTCACATACAGAGACACTGCTGGTTTCTCCTTCTGTGAGTCAGATAGTTTTTGATCCTGGCTGCTTGGTTGAAACCAAGTTCTTCTGCCAAGTTTATGATCAACTTGTCTATCCAAAACTTTTTTCCCTTTCTTGTCCTGACCCAGTACCCTGTCAAGATTGACAAGTATCAGAGAAAAGAGGGAATTGAAACCCAGCAAGACCCCACGGGGCCTTCCCCTTATAAATGCCCTTCCGTGTCCCCCATTTCTTGTTTGTACGGAAAAAGTTTCTGCCCCCTAGACCTTGCTTGAGTTCAAAAGGGCAGATTCAAATAATTAGAGGAGTGGGGGAATGCAGAGATAAAGGAAAGGCAGTTGAGAAACAATAGTTCAGTGATCTGGCAGGGTCCTGGTTCCCCACCAAGGGTTATACATATCAAGCTGATACAAATCTCTGAGTTCTTCTATATGTCCCCCCCATCCAGTCGAGGACAGTAACTTCAGGCTGAGCACAAGATTCCCGGAGCACTGCCCTATTACCTCACCTCCAACCAATCAGAAGAAAACCATACACCCTGCAGCCCTCTTCAAATTTTGCTGTAAAAACTCTTCCCTGAAAACCAATGGAGAGTTTGAACTATTTGAGGATGAGGCACCTGTTCTCCTTGCTTGGTCCTGTTGTTGCAGGAAATACAATAGGGCACAAGAGGATGGTCACATCCCAGGTCACGTCTGAGTTCCTGGAATGGCTGCAAGTGTGGGTTCTTGGCTTTGCGCAGGAAAGAATTCAAGAGCCATCCATAGTAGGGTGAAAGGTTTATTCAGAGGTTTATTCACACTCTGTAGCCAGAAAATAATCCATCTTAGATGGCCAGAGAGGCCCCAGGTACCGGGTTGTCAGTTTTTATAGAGTTGGGTAATTTCACAGGCTAATGTGTAGGCTAAGTATTCCAGCTATTTTGGAGAAGGGATGGGAATTTGCAGGAATTGGGCCACTGCCCACTTTTTGGCTTTTATGGTTGGCCTTGGAACTATCATGGCACTGTGTGTGTCACAGTTTGTGGGTGTGTTACAATGGGAGTCACTGGTCTGCCATCTTGGATCCATTTAGCTCTAATCAGTTTATGCTGTGTCCTCGGGCTGTATCATTTTTTTTAAAAGCTGTGCTCTGCCTGCTTCCTGTTTCATTGCAATAAACCTTTCTCTGCTCCAAACTGGGCTTGTTTGTGATCAGGCACCTTGAACTTGTGTTCAACAATACAGTGACCCCCCCCCCGGACAATAACCCATTAATTTTCTCTCAGTAGGATGCCTCTCACACCCACTTATGCCTGTGTTGCTTGATTAAATCACATATCCTTTCCATCTCTACCTGTAACTTATAGAAATTGGAGAATACACAAAAGCCCCTACACAAATAGATTTGTGCATAGAAAAGCAATGTATTTAATAAGAATCTTTGGATTTAATAAAATAAAGAACATTAGGAGCCTTAAGTATTTCAAAGACCATCTTGAGTGAGGACACTGGCAAGCAGAAGGACAAACAGCTTTGTACAGGACCACACAGCTGACCGCCTGCAGGACTGAGCCTGTGCCCTGGAACCCAAGCGTCTTTCATGATCACAGAAGCTCCAAGAGCTATAATGATTTATAAAGATGTAGAAAATCATCCAGCATTTCCAAGTTAGTCACATTTCATTTCATTTGTATGTTCTCCCTCCCAACAGCTTCTATGTGCTTGACAATTTAATAAACTATGATAATATTGAATTAAATGTTTCACACCTTGACAAGCATCACACATTTTCATAAAAAATAAAGCAGTGATTTCTAATTTAAGTTGCTGTTATTTACTTATTTAAAGTAAGTTGCCCACTCTTGGGGCATCAGTATCATAAAGTAGAAAATGTTCTGAGCACAAATGCTGAAAGAGAGGGTTTCATTCACTTCTTTCATTCATTTATTCACAGATTCATTGCTGAACTGAAATCAATAGGTCTAATCTATGTTTTGAATGCCCACTATATGCCTGGTATAAGAGACACACTAGGTTTGTAAGAGGCATAATCCCATCACAAAGAATCTCACAGTTTAGTTGGAGCATAGGTACATAGAGAGCAAAAATGCATATTTGTACAGAGCATATGAGAGAGTAGAAGGGGCCTCAAAACCTGCATGCAAGCTGGGGAACCAGAGTCCCAGGTACCGCCTCATGCTGGAGAACAGCTTGCCTTGAACCTCAAAGGATGCTGCAGGCATAACTGATGCAAAGAGCGCATATGAGGGAAGCAAAGTCAGTTCAGTTTTGTTCAGTCACTCAGTTGTGTCTGACTCTTTCTGAGTCCATGGACCACAAGGTAGGGGACAAGAAAAGCAGAGGAGGCAGCAGGGCAAAGGCGAAGGAAAGGATGTGGAAGGCACCCACTCAAGGGAACTATGAGCAAATCTGTGTTTCCAGTCATGAGAGGCAACATCAGAGGAGCAGGTGCAAAGGTGTGGTCAGATCAGAGTAGGCCAGGGTCTTGGGCACCCTGCTGGCTTTGTTCTAAGTGAGGATTGCCCAACCTCAATGTTATTGCTATTTGGGCCAGATGATTGTGGTATGGTAGATGGAGGGGGTGCATTGGAGCTTGTTCAGCAGCATCCCTGGATTCCACCCACCAGCAACTCTGCCCCCAGAAATGTCTCCAGACACTGCCAAGCCTCCCCTGGGGCAATAGTGCCCTAGTTGAGGATCACTATTGTAGGCAAAGGGCTCCCCTAGTGGCTCATTGGTAAAGAATCCACCTGCCAATGCAAGAGACATGGGTTTGATCCCTGGGTTGGGAAGATCGCTTGGAGGAGGGCATGGCAACCCACTCCAGTATTTCTTGCCTGGAGACTCCCATAGATAGAGGAGTCTGGTGGGCTACAGTCCATGGGGTCCCAAAGAGTCAGACATGACTGAGTGACCAAACAACAACAATCGTAGACAAAAGAGATCCATTCCGGAGTCTTTTCCATAGGAGGCTACACGAGAGGATTTGCCTGAGCCTGTGACAGAGCCTGGCATGTCTGTGGCAGCCATCCTGAGGGATCTCTGCCAGGTAAGAGCATAGGTGGAGAGAGGTGTTACCTGGAGAAACACTGGGGCCAAGGGCAACTGAAATAGAGGGAGATATCCCCAGTCGTGCTGTGAGAAAGGTAGGGTTAGAGAGAAATGATGACAAATTCCTTTGAGAACATGTCCCATGTGAAGTGTGAGTTTGGCGTTTTGCTGATGGGGGCTCCTCAGCATGAACCAGGAGGAAGGGTGTTAACTGACGGCTTCCATCTGGACATCACTGTCAGATATGCAGTGGCTGAAACCCTAACTGTGACTAGAACCCCCCCAGGAAAGCATCTCACAAAAGCAGCAGGGTGGGGACAACCCTCATTTAGAGACAGTGAGAAAGGCGCCAAGGTGCCCAGAGAAGGCAGTCAGAGAAGGTCAGAAAGAGCCAGGCTAGCTGCTGGCCTGCGGCCACAGGCACAGAGTGTGTGGGAAGGACTATGGCCAGCGACACGGGGATGGCAGGGGAGACCCACGCTGAGAAGGGCTTATTCCTGCCCCACACAAGCCAGCAGGACAGTCAGAGCTGGAGCATTTGACCTTGCAGGATTTCTAGAATCCTAATGCCTAGCTATGTTAGCTAGTATCACCAGTACTGTTTTTATTTGGCTTATAACGTACTGTCCAAAGCTGTGTTGTTGTTTTTTTTTACCAACTTTCCTATTCCTGAGCTTCCATTCTTAAGCACCAAGCCCCAGCATCTTTTTCTATCTCCCTCTGTCCCTTAACATATGTATAAGGAGTTTCCAGTCCAATCAGTGCAGTTCAGTCTCTCAGTCATGTCTGACTATTTGCGACCCCATAGAGTGCAGCATGCCAGGATTCCCTGTTCATCACCAACTCCCAGAGCTTGCTTGAACTCATGTCCATCAAGGCAGTGATGCCATCCAACCATCTCATCCTTTGTCATCCCCTCTCCTCCTGCCTTCAATCTTTCCCAGCATCAGGATCTTTTCCAAGGAGTCAGTTCTTCACATTAGGTGGCTATAGTACTGGAGTTTCAGCCTCAGCATCAGTCCTTACAATGAACATCCAGAACTGATTTCCTTTAGGAACTCCTGTCCAATAGACAATTTTTTTCCCCAGAGTATCTTAAATCAACTCCTTCTTATACCTCTAGCCTCTAGCCAGGCCTTCACACCTTCTCTCTGCTTTGCTAAAATCCAATCCTTTAATTTGCCTTTCTGAAAACCATCTGTGGGTCCCCTGTAGGCAAAGGATAACCCTAACCATCTTAACTTGGCCTCCAAGACCCTCTTCCATGCAGCTCCCACCAGCCCTGGTTCCCACCACTTCCTATACTAAGTATGTGTTCACGGACTTTGCAGTCCAGGGAAGAAAAGAAATATCCTCAGGACCAGAATTCAGAAGATAAGCCCTGTCAAATGGGAAGTGAGTGAATTCCCCTCTTTCTTATATGGACCATGCCTCAAAGTACCTCTAGTGATATGGGGAAGTTCCCAGAAGGTAAATGTGATATTGTGTTTTATAATAATAAAATAATTTGGTCTTCATCCCTGTTTTTGGCACATAACTCTTAAAACCATTAGAATTTCCTAAGTGAAGAGCATGATAAAGGTATATTTTTATTATGCTAATGAATGACTTTCAGAAAGCCCCTAGGTGACCTAAGGATGAGGGCTGGTCACCAACGGAACCAACCATGTGATTGCTGTTGTTCAGTCACTGAGTTTCATCCAACTCTTTGTGACCCCATGGACTGCAGCAATCCAGGCTTCCCTGTCCTTCATTTTAAAAGAATGACATAGCCTAAGGACATGACAGACATAAACTGATTAGAACCAAAGAGATCCAAGATGGCAGGCCAGTTGACTTCCTCTAGAACTTGAGTCTCAGATTATGCTCATTGTAACACATCAGCAAAATGACATACCCACCAGTGCCATGACAGTTCCAAAACTGACCATAAAGCTCAAAAAATGGACAGTAACCCAACTCCTAGAAATCCCCAATCCATCCCAAAAGTAGTTGGAATACCCCTCCCATTTATTAGCCTATGAAATTTGTTGTTGTTCAGTCACTAAGTTGTGTCTAAGTCTTTGCAAACCCATGGACTGAAGCATGCCAGGCTTCCTTGTCCTTCACTATCTCCCAGAGTTTGCACAAACCCACATCCATTGATTCGGTGATGCCATCCAAACATCGCATCCCATCGTCTATCGTCCTTTTCTCCTGCCCTCAATCTCTCCTAACATTAGGGTCTTTTCCAGTGAGTCAGCTCTTCACATCAGGTGGCCAAAGTATTGGAGATTTAGCTTCAGCATCTGTCCTTCCAAAGAATATTCAGGGTTGATTTCTTTTAGCATGGAGTGGTTTAATCTCCTTGCTGTCCTAGGGATTCTCCAGTACCACAATTTGAAAGCATTCTTAGCCATGTGATTAGAGGGTTTTAATTTGCAGTCCCACCCTCCTGACCTCAAAGGAAGGAGAGGAGACAGAGGTGAATATATTGCCAATGTCCAGTGATGCTTTTTTTTTGGGGGGGGGGAGAGTTGGGGGGAAGCCTCCAAAAACCCAAAAGGATGAAGCTAGAGAGCTTCCTGGAGGGGACAGAGAGCTCTGTGCTTTCCCATACCTCACCCTCTGCCTCTCTTCCATCTGGCTGTTGCTAAGTTATATCCTTTTATAACCAATTGGTGATCTAGTAAGTAAAATGTTTCTCTGAGTTCTGTGAGATACTCTAGCTATCCCCCAAGGAAGGGGTCCTGAAACCTCGGATTTACAGCCAGTCCGAAGCACAAGTGACAACTTGGACATGGAGTTGGCACTCGAGGTGGGGGTGGTCTTGTAGGACTGAGACTTTAACCTGTAGGATCTACTTCTGTCTCCAAGACCTCCGACAGTATCAGAATTGAGTTAAGTTGTAGGATACTCAGCTGGTGTCAGAATTGCTTGGTGGTGAGGGGAATATCCCCCTGCACAAGACCCATAGATTCTGCCTGCATTTCAGACAAAGCTGGGATACCAGGGACATGCCAGAGTGGAGCCTCACTACAGGGCCCATGAATGTTGACCTTGACTGCTCTAGTTGGGCACGCTGGGTCTCTGGCTTGGGTGGTGACAAAGGCCCTGCTAGGGGTAGACTGGTGGTGTGGCTGAGTCACTGTATTCTCTCCCAGGCCAGAGAGCAAGACTACTTACCTGCTACCTCACATGGTCTGCTTGGCCCAGGAATGGGGCTGCAGGCAGTCTCCCCTGTTTCACAGGTAAGAAACGTTCTCAGTGTGGTTTGGAGATTGTCTGTGGTTGGAAAGTCCCACAGCTGGTCATCCAGACCTTGGCCCAGCCCTGCCCTCCCTGCCCACCAGCTTCGCCCACCAGCTTGTCCCAGAGAGAAGGACACGCAAGTCATGTCTGCGCGATGTGTGTCACTTTCCCTTTGCTCAACGTTTCCATCACCTGCTCCAAAAACTCCCACACGTGGCAGAACACACTCCACCAGTTTCCATTTTAAGGTGTCACTCATTGTGCAAAGTTTTAATGACAGAAAGCCATGCTTGAGGTGGATTTTTATACCTTTTCGTTCAAAAGGCAGAGCTACAAGAGAACTCAGTCAGCTGGGGGTTTATGGAAGGAAAAAGAGGGAACAGAAAGCCTCAGAAGCTGCAGGTTCAGGTCTCCTGGAAAACCGAACTGCCCTGTCAAAAAGCTAAACCCATGACTCCACACAAATATAGAACAGACGTGTGTCAGAGCTTTGTCTACTTAGCACTAAAGGATCCAGCAGGATAGCAGAGTGATTCAAAGGGTTCATGGAACGAGGTCTAGACCATCCCTCAGAAGGAAGGAGAAAAAGTGCCACTGAAATGAGTTTCCCAAGTTAGAGACAAAACTGGCTAACGTCCTAATGGGACCAAACAAAAACAAACAAAGCCCACTCAAGCCTTCAGCATGACCATCTCGCCTGGACATAAATGGTTAGTATCTCTACTGCCCAAATGCAAGTTCTCTGGTCACCTCACAGGCTCTGGGCCTGCGCCAAGCAGAATCTGAAATGGCCCCAGGACTTTCACCCGAATTACTGAGATGGTGAACATGATGGAATGGCTACATGCAAAAGGGATTGTGCAGATGTAATTAAGGTTACTAATTCATTGATTCTAAATTTATCAAAAGGGAGACTGCCCAGGTAGACCTGGTCTCATTATATGTGCCCTTAAAGGCAGAAGAGAAAACCACAGAAGGGATTTACCAGAAGAGGCTCTGCATTGCTGATATGCAGAGGGGCATTCAGCCAGGACCTGAGAGCAGT
Source organism: Bubalus bubalis (assembly GCF_019923935.1). Classification (NCBI taxonomy): domain Eukaryota; kingdom Metazoa; phylum Chordata; class Mammalia; order Artiodactyla; family Bovidae; genus Bubalus; species Bubalus bubalis. The sequence continues at coordinate 67,362,734 of NC_059176.1, forward strand.
TTATAGGAGTTAAGGGTGTCCCAGACCAGTGATGAGCAAGGAAATGGGACCTCAGTCCCACAACCCCAGGAAGTTGCCAAGAACCTGGATGTTACTGTCAACTGAAGGCAAAGAGCAACAATCAAATGACGGAGTATGAGAAGTGCAAACTGTTCATCTTATAACTCACTCATACCCTTCCTCACTGGCTTCTAGATCCTGCAATCTCTACCTCATCCCAGGGAGAAAGAGGGCAAGGCAGGGCATCCTACCTGTGAATCACCAAGCCCGTGTTTTTAAAAAGCAAGTCTTATAAAATAGGAAGTATGCTTTCATTGCAACCCAATCAACACACATGTATTTGAGGCAAAGCTTCATCAAAAAGATGCGACATGGCATATTATGGGCTGAATCGAGATCTCCAAAAATTTGAGTTCCTAACCACAGTACCTCAGAATGTATTAAAACTTGGAAACAATTAAAGAGATGATTAAATTAAGTCAGGTCATTAGTGTGGGCCCTAATGTGATCTGACTGGCAGCCACAGAAGAGATCAGGACACAGACAAGGCACAGAGAGACCACGTGAGGACACAGGAAGACAGCAATCTATGAGGAGGGAGAGAGACCTCAGAGGAGCCCTCCTGCCAAATCAGACATCCATAAAAATTAGAAATATCTGCTGCTTGAGCCACCCAGTCTGTGGCACTTTGCTATGGCAGACTGAGTAGATTAATACATGATGTACTCTGATATCTTCTAGTCTGTTCCATTTCTTTCTTTTTTTAATGTTTTTGAGAAAAAATTTATTTCACAGTAACAAGTGGACCATATCCACAGCTTGAAGAACTAAGAGGATTATAAGATCCTTCCATTTGCTACATCAATAATGAGACATGTGCTACCAATAGCTTTAGAAATGAAAAATTCTGTTTCAATACAGGAAGCTGCCTTGGTTGATAGAATTTAAATCTAATGCCTTTAATGAGGTAATTGAATTTTTCCAATCATAGCTGACACAAACATAAATATTTTTTGCTGCTCTTTGAAGAAAGAAGACATGAACTGGAGTTTAAGGAGAGGAAAGCAAATTTTTTAAGCTATTTCTGAAGCTATGCTCCCACTTTTGATTAAGTTATTTCCATGCCATTCTGCAAAGAAGAAACAAGAAGCATTTTTGTTTGTTTGTTTTGATGCTAATTTGCATCCAGGAAATTGTGAGAAAGAGTAGTACATCTAGCACTTAGAGAAATCACTTCCCTGCCAAACAGACAAGAAATAAAAAGATGTCAAACATCACTGATAATCATCAAAATGCAAATCAAAATCACAATGAGATGCCACCTCACACCTGTTAGAATGGCTATCATCAAAGAGCAAAATCAACAAATTTTGGTGACAACATAGAGAAAAGGGAACCCTCCTACACTGTTGGTGGGAATGTAAATTGGTGCAGTCGCTGTGGAAAATAGTATGTAGGATCCTCCAAAAACTACATATAGACTTAATACATGATCCAGCAATTCCACTCCTGAAAATATATGCTAAAAAAGCAAAAACACTAATTCAAAAACATTCATGCACCCCAATATTCATAGCACTATTTATATTTGCTAAAGTATGGAAGCAACCTAAGTGTCCTTCAACACATGAACAGATAAAGAAGATGTGATAGATAGAGAAAGAGATACACACACAGTGAAATACTACTCAGCCTAAAAAAAGAATGAAATTTGTATATGCAACAACATGGATGGATTTGGAAAGTTTTATACTAAGTGAAATAAATCAGACAGAGAAATACAAATAATGTATGATACTACTTATATCCCTTCGTGGATCACTGCCTTATCATGGCAAAGTGGCTTGCGTAACTCAATGAAGCTATGAGCCATGCTGTGAAGGGACACTCAAGACAGATGAGTCATGTGGAGAGTTCTGACAAACCATGATCCACTGGAGGAGGGAATGGCAAACTACTCCAGCATACTTGCTGTGAGAACCTTATGAACTGTATAAAAAGAAAAATCTATTACACAAAAAGACGAGCCCTCCAGTTTGGAAGGTGTCCAATATAACAATAAAGCTAGTGGAGGTGATGGAATTCCAGTATGGCTAATCAAAATCCTAAAAGATGATGCTATTAAAGTGCTGCACTCAATATGTCAGTAAATTTGGAAAACCCACCAGTGACCAGAGGACTGGAAAAGGTCAATCCTTATCCCAATCCCCAAGAAGGGCAGTACTAAAGAATGTACAAACTTCTGGACAATTGCACTCAACTCCCATGCTGGTAAGGTCATGCTCAAAATCCTTCAAGCTTGGCTTCAGCATTATGTGAAATGAGAACTTCCTGATGTTCAAGTTGGGTTTAGAAAAGGTAGAGGAAACAGAGATTAAATTGCCAACATTCACTGGATCATAGAAAAAGTAAGGGAATTCCAGAAAAATATGCAGAGCACATCATGTGACATGCCAAGCTGGGTGAGTTACAAGCTGGAATCAAAGTGGCTGGGAGAAATATCAACAACCTCAGATATGCGGATGATACCACTTTAATGGCAGAAAGCAAAGAGGAACTAAAGAGCCTCTTGATAAGGGTAAAGGGAGAGTGAAAAGCCAGCTTAAAACACAATATTAAAAAAAAATAAGATCATGGCATCTGGTCCCATCACTTCATGGCAAATAGAAGGAGGAAATGTGGAAGCAGTAACAGATTTCCTCTTCTTAGGCTCTAAAATCACTATAGACGGTGACAGCCACCACGAAATTAGAAGATGATCGCTTCTTGGCAGCAAGTCAGTTCAGTTGACTGGATGGACCTTTGTTGGAAAAGCAATGTCTCTGCTTTTTAATATGCTGTCTAGGTTGGTCATAGCTTTTCTTCCAAGAAGCAAGCACCTTTTAATTTCATGGCTGCAGTCACCATCTGCAGTGATTTTGGAGCCCAGGAAAATAAAGTCTGTCACTATTTCCATTGTTTCCCCATCTATTTGCCATGAAGTGATGGGACCAGATGCCATGATCTTAGTTTTCTGAATGTGGAGTTTTAAGCCAACATTTTCACTATCCTCTTTCACTTTCATCAAGAGGCTCTTTAGTTCTTCTTTATTTTCTGCCATAAGGGGGTGTTATCTGCATATCTGGGGTTACTGATATTTCTCCCAGCAATTTTGAGTCCAGCTTCTGCTTCATCCAGCCCAGGCTTTAAACAGGGTGACAATATAAAGCCTTAGCATACTCCTTTCCCAATTTGGAACCACTCCATTTTTCCATGTCCAGTTCTAACTGTTGCTTCTTGACCTGCACACAGATTTCTCAGGAGCAGGTAAGGTGCTCTGGTATTCCCATCTCTTGAAGAACTTTCCACAGTTTATTGTGATCCAAACAGTCAAAGGCTTTGGCAAAGTCAATAAAGCAGAAGTTTTTCTGGTTTCTTTTTGATCCAATGGAAGCTGGCAATTTGATCTCTGGTTCCACTGCCTTTTCTAAATCCAGCTTGAATATCTGGAAGTTCTCGGTTCATGTACTGTTGAAGCCTGGCTTGGACAAATCTAGACAGTGCATTCAAAAGCAAAGACATCATTTTTCCAACAAAGGTATGTATAGTCAAGGTTATGACCTTTCCAGTGATCATGTATGGATGTGAATGCTGGACCATAAAGAAGGCAGAGTGCTGAAGAATTAATCCTTTTAAACTGTGGAGTCGGAGAAGACTGTTGAGGGTCCCTTGGACAGCAAGGAGATGAAACCAGTCAATCTTAAAGGAAGTCAACCCTGAATATTCACTGGAAGGACAGATGTTGAAGCTGAAGCTTTTATACTTTGGCCACCTTATGTGAAGATTCAAGTCATTGGAAAAGACCCTGATACTGGGAAAGATTGAAGGCTGAAGGACAAGAGCGCAACAGAGGATGAAATGGTTGGATGGTATCACTGATTCAATGGACATGAACTTGGTTAAACTCAGGGAGATAGTGAAGAACAGGGAAGATTGGCATGCTGCAGTCCCTGGGGTTGCCAAGAGTAGGACACGACTGGATAACTGAAAAATTACAACAAATAACATACGTGGAACCTAAAAAATACAACAAATTAGTGAATATAACAAAAAAGAAGCAGACTCAGAGATATACAGAACAAAATAGTGGTTATCAGTGGCAAAGGGCAAAATAGGCAGTTGGGAATTAGCATGGATAAACTACTAGGTATAGAATAAATTACTAAGCTATATGGCACAACAGAGCAAATATACTCAATCTTTTATAATAACTATAAGGGCAGTATAACCTGTAAAAAAAGTGAATCATTGTATTGTACACCTGTAACTTATATTGTACATCAACTATAAAAAAATGTCGCTCAGTCGTGTCTGACTCTTGTGACTCCATGGACTATAGCCTGCCAGGCTCCTCTGTCCATGGAATTCTCCAGGCAAGAGTACTGGAGTGGGTAGCCAGTCCCTTCTTCAGGGAATCCTCCCAACCCAGGGATCAAATCTGGGTTTCCTGTATTGCAGGCAGATTCTTTACCACCTCAGCCACCAGGGAAGCCCTGGTATACATCAACTATACTCCAGTTAAAAAGAGGAAACAGAGATAGATATAGACATGTTATTGGCTCTATTTCTCTGAACAACACTGATTAATATATATGTCAATACTGGTTAATTAATCTTCAATTATACCACACTGATGTAGAATGTGAATAAAAGGGGGGACAAAAACAGGATATAGAAGTTCTCTGTAAGTTATGGCCAATTTTCCTGTTAATCTAAAGCTTTTCTAAAAAATATAATCTGCTTAAGAAAGAAAAACAAAACAGGGTGATGTTGGGGCCCAGCATAGGCTGCCACAATGGCACATCGATTATTTTGAATCTAAGTTACTTAAACGTTATTATATATAAAATAGGTAAACAACAAGGATCTACTGTATAACACACAGAGAGATACTCAATATTTTGTAAAAACCTATGTGGGAAAAGAATCCAAAAATTATAAATCTATACACACACATATTTCAAATTCTAAAAGATGATGCTGTGAAAGTGCAGCACTTAATATGCCAACAAATTTGGAAAACTCAGCAGTGGCCAGAGGACTGGAAAAGGTCAGTTTTCATTCCAATCCCAAAGAAAGGCAATGCCAAAGAATGCTCAAACTACCGCACAACTGCACTCATCTGACACACTAGTAAAGTAATGCTCAAAATTCTCCAAGCCAGGCTTCAGCAGTACATGAACCATGAACTTCCAGATGTTCAAGCTGGTTTTAGAAAAGGCAGAGGAACCAGAGATCAAATTGCCAACATCTGCTGGGTCATCGAAAAGTCAAGAGAGTTGAAGAAAAACATCTATTTCTGCTTTATTGACTATGCCAAAGCCTTTGACTGTGTGGATCACAACAAACTGTGCAAAATTCTTAAAGAGATGGGAATTCCAGACCACCTGACCTGCCTCTTGAGAAACCTGTATGCAGATCAGGAAGCAACAATTAGAACTGGACATGGAACAACAGACTGGTTCCAAATAGGAAAAGGCAATATACATCAAGGCTGTATATTGTCGCCCTGCTTATTTAACTTATATGCAGAATACATCATGAGAAATGCTGGCCTGGATGAAGCACAAGCTGGAATCAAGACTGCCAGTAGAAATATCAATAACCTCAGATATGCAGATGATACCACCCTTATGGCAGAAAGTGAAGAAGAACCTCTTGATGAAAGCGAAAGAGGAGAGTGAAAAAGTTGGCTTAAAACTCAACATTCAGAAAACTAAGATCATGGCATCTGGTACCATCACTTCATAGCAAATAGATTGGGAAACAGTGGAAATGGTAGTTGATTTTATTTTTCTGGGCTGCAAAATCACTGCAGATGGTGACTGCAGCCATGAAATTAAAAGATGCTTACTCCTTGGAAGAAAAGCTATGACCAACCTAGACAGCATATTAAAAAGCAGAGACATTACTTTGTCAACAAAGGTCCATCTAGTCAAGGCTATGGTTTTTCCAGTGGTCACGTATGTGAGAGTTGGACTATTAAGAAAGCTGAGCACCGAAGAATTGGTGCTTTCAAACTGCAGTATTGGAGAAGACTCTTGAGATTCCCTCAGATTGCAAAGAGATCCAACCAGGACATCCTAAAGAAGATCAGTCCTGAATGTTCACTGGAAGGACTGTTGCTGAAGCTGAAACTCCAATACTTTGGCCACCTGATGCGAAGAGCTGACTCATTTGAAAAGACCCTGATGCTGGGAAATATTGAAGGCAGGAGGAGAAGCAGACGACAGAGGATGAGATGGTTGGATGGCACCACTGACTCAATGGACATGGGTTTGGGTGGACTCCGGGAGTTGGTGATGGACAGGGAGGCCTGGTGTGCTGCAGTCCATGGGGTCGCACTCAGTCACGACTGAGTGACTGAACTGAACTGATATACACATATATTTATGTATACACACTACACACATATCTGTATCACTTTGCTGCATAGCTGAAACTAACACAATATTGTAAATCTGCTGCTGCTAAGTCACTTCAGTCATGTCCAACTCTGTGCGACCCCATAGATGGCATCCCACCAGGCTCCCCCGTCCCTGGGATTCTCCAGGCAAGAACACTGGAGTGGGTTGCCATTTCCTTCTCCAATGGATGCAAGTGAAAGTGAAGTCGCTCAGTCGTGTCCGACTCTTAGCGACCCCATGGACTGCAGCCTACCAGGCTCCTCCATCCATGGGATTTTCCAGGCAAGAGTGCTGGAGTGGGATGCCATTGCCTTCTCCGATTTTAAATCTACTAGACTTCAATTAATAAAACACTTTTTAAAAAGGACTCCTAAATTTTTTTTTAAGTTACTTAAGAAATGACCTATTGAAGAGGGATGCTCTGACCTTCCTCTCCATTTTATTTCCTGAAAGCAAGAAATCAATTTCTCTTATGAAAGGGGGACTGCCTGCTTCTGGAGGTAGAAGGACACCCTTAACACCAAATAGATTTCCAGCTGTTATCACCAAAGTGGCATCCAGCCCAGAAGCCTATGTAATAAGGGTTGAGTCCTGCCCCAAGGTCACAGGTAGGAGGCTTTGCACCAAGGCCACAGAAGCAGATCCCAGAGTCAAGGTCACCTCCAAAGCTGACTGAGCCCCTGTGCAACCTTGCCAAAAGTCCCCTGATTATTACTAACAAGCTTCCTGACTCCCAATTAGGCAAAGATGCCCACTCCAGGAAACACCCTATAACACCCCCAACCAATCACCTAACACCAATGGTCAGCAGGAATTTTGTCTTAAGGCTACAAAAATTAGCTATTAACCCACAAAAATGGTCAACTCTCCCTGGACTGTCAGGAGTTGTCGGCCCGCTGTGCTCACAGTGCCCACTTTATCTCTGCTCTTTGTTCTTAATAAATTCATTCCTTTCTACAGAACTTTGTGTCGGGAAATTCTCTCCCAATATGCGCTCAGACTGTCTCAACAATAAGTAAACCTTGTTACTTCTTTAATCTGTTTCTAATTGGGCGTTCAAAACCTAAATTTCTTTGTTCTGTTGATACCTCAAAAATTTATTATTTCTTTGTCTAAAAAGTAAAAATGCTGCCTACTTTGACTACTTAGGTCCATTTCTGTGAGCCCTCCATTCCTATGAATTATATATGCTTCTTTTTCTTCTTTTAATCCATTCTGTATATTAGACCAGGAGAAGGCAATGGCACCCCACTCCAGTACTGTTGCCTGGAAAATCCCACGGATGGAGGAGCCTGGTAGTCTGCAGTCCATGGGGTCGCTAAGAGTCGGACACGACTGAGTGACTTCACTTTCACTTTCCACTTTCATGCATTGGAGAAGGAAATGGCAACCCACTCCAGTGTTCTTGCCTGGAGAATCCCATGGACGGAGAAGCCCAGTAGGCTGCAGTCCACGGGGTCGCACAGTCAGACACGACTGAAGCGACTTAGTAGTAGTAGTATATTAGACCAGCCACAATAACTCAAGAAAGGTAAGGGAGGATTTCCCCCTCTGTCAGTAAATAAAGACATAACAACCCAGTCCACATCTGGCTCTCTTTTTAGACTCATATTTGAACAATTGAATGGTAAAAGGCATTCCCAAGGCATAGCATTTTCATTATAGAATTCACATAAGAAAATATTCAGGAACTGTTGCTAATTTCATTGAACAAGGCAACTATATGGGGAAAAATAACAAACAAAAAATTATGTTCTTGTGGATTAGAAATATACTCTGCAATGTTTATTGGTGAAACAACATGATGTCTGGGATTTGTTTTCATGAGTTTCTGAAAAAAAAAAGGAGTGGGAAAGATGAATGAAGATGGTTGAAGCAGGATGGCAAAGTTGAAAAAGCAGGGTAAAAGAGATGATTAACACTATTTTAATTTTGTTACCATTTAAAATGCTCTTTAAAAAAAAAAAAAAACAACTTTTTTTTAAAAGTGGGAGGAAATATCTTGCCCTCCCACCCCACTCCATGGGATGTTTGTGAAGATCGTCCAAGATTGGTCTGTGCTATAAAGCAGGGTTCCCCAACCTTCAGGACAGGGTCCAGTACCTCGTATCAGATCAGCGGCAGCATTAGATTAGAAATAAAGGGCACAGTAAATGTAACGTGTTTGAATCATCATCCCAAAACCATCCCCCACCCCTCCCTTAAGTTAAATGAAAGTCCTTCAGTCATGTCTGACTCTTTCAAACCCCATGGATTATACAGTCCATCGAATTCTCCAGGCCAGAATACTGGAGTGGGTAGCTGTTCCCTTCCCCAGGGGATCTTCCCAATCCAGGGATCAAACCCAGGCCTCCCACATTGCAGGCGATTCTTTATCAGCTGGGCCACCTTAGGAAATCCATTGTCTTCCCTGAAACCAGTCCCTGGTGCCAAAAAGGTTGGGGACCACTGCAAAGGACTTTGCAATGTGCCTCCCCTGCTGAAGTGGGAAAACTGTGGGTTACAGTTTTTCCTCAGTAACTTGAAGGTCACACTGATGATGTAGACAGATCCAAGAAGGTGCACATCCCAAGGGTTTGCCACCTCTTGGCTCTGTCAATTTAGTGTTGGCCAAAATTTAAAAAATTTAAAAAAAAAATTTTTTTTTCCCAAATTAGGAAGAAGCTTGAAACAAATCTAAAGAAACTGGAGTCACCTCTGTGCTATTGAACTGGCAGTATTCACTTTGAAAATTAAATACTTTCAATGTAGTGCCCTTAAGAAAACAACTTCCTAAAAAGCACAGATGTTGGTGGTTATCATAGCAAATTTTGTTCATGACTTTTGTTTCACTAGCTTTCTAAAGCTGGTGTCCTTGTCATGGGTAGAACACATTCAGTGAGTCCAGTTGAAAGCAGGGGGAAAGGTGAAGGATGGAAGAAGCTGTGAAAGCAGAAATATTCTGGGACGGCAATTCCTGAAAAATATAATTACCATGTGACCCAGTAATTCTACTTCTCGGTATATATCCAAAAGGACTGAAAGCACGGACTCAAGCAGATAGTGTACACTCGTGTTCAAAACAGCATTATTCACAATAGCCAAAAGGTGGAAACAACTCAAATACCCATCCACAGATAAACTAAATGTGATCTACCCATGAGTAGGATACCATTCAGCCTTAAAAGGAAGGAAATTCTGACACATGCTACAACACAGAGGAGCCTGGAGGATATTATGCTAACTGAAATAACCCAGTCACAAAAAGACAAATCTTATGTGACCCCACTTCTCTGGGGCACCCGTAGTAGCTAAACTCATAGAGGCAGAGGTAGCTGGTGGGTGAAGGGGCTGGGCGAGCTGGGGTGGGGAGTTAGTGTTTAACAGGTATGGAGTTTCAGCTTTGTCAAATGAAAAGAGTTCTGTGGATGGATGGTGTTGACGGTGGCAAAACAATGTGTAGGTACTTAATGCCATTGAGCTGGACACTTAAAAATGAAAAATCGGGGGCTGGGGTAGAGAAGGGATGGATTTGGAATTAGGGATTAACAGATGCAAATTATTATATAAAGAATGAATACAAAATGAGATCCTACTCTATATCCTGTGATAAACCATAGTGGAAAAGAATATAAAATTATGAGAAGGAATATGTGTTATATATATATGTATAACTGAATTTCTGCTATAAGCAGAAATTAACACAATACTGTAAATCAACAATACCTCAATAAAATAAATTTGTTTAAATGATAAATTTTGTTAGGTCCATTTTACTAGAAATTTTTTAAGTAAATAATTTTTTTCAAAAAAGCATTACTCAGAGACCTCCACTTAGAGTGTCAATATTGCCTAGAATCAACAAACCTAAAAGAGAGCCCTCTTTTCTCTTCATTTTCACGGGGAAGAAGCACACCATAGCTGGGAGCAGGGTCCCTAAACCTCCTCCAGGGAGTGTTTCCCCAGCAAGCAGAGCCTTGGCTCTATAAAGGGGAACCCCTTCCTCAGTTCCTCAAACACTCGGGCGTGATCTCCTTACCTGCCTTTCCAGCTAGCTCTCAATTCTGTGCCAGGTGAAGAATACAGCAAACTTTTAGGTGTAGATTCATCCCAGGCTCTTTTGCAATCAACTAAGAGCCCTCAGAAAACCCTCTTCAGAGAACTCAGATGCCAACAGCAGAGAGAAAGCCTAGATCAGCTTTCTCTGTGAAGCAGCACACGTGGATTCTAAAGATGCCTCTGACGGGGACTGGGGGCTTGGTCCACACTTATACCCTGTAGGTCTGCCAAGATGCCTGCTGAGTTGTAAGTTTCTGATTACCAGGAACTGAATATCTATGAGCATAATAATTCATTTGTTAAAAATCACTAGAAAATGGGGTGCATGACTAGAGTGTTCAGGAAGAAACAGTAAAAATGATTTAAGAGGTCATGTTAAAGAGGGGCCTGATGTTTAAAATCAGATGCCGGGACATGTCCAAACATTCTAGATACTAGAGCAAATATCAAAGTTGTACTTTTTTTTTAGTAGCTTTAATTAGTTTGCCCATAAAAAAATACCACCCAAGGATACTTTTGAATTATTTTATATTAGTCTAGAGATGATCTGTAGATACTTAGGAAATAATACACATAGATGAAAGACAGATCTTTATTTCATCTAAAAGTGTTCTTAAGAGAACTCAGGAGGTAGCTAAGGGACTTGGACCCAGGACTAAGAAAGGTGATGCCAGCTTATGTGGAGGTGCTCGGCGGGGCAGGGGTGGCTGGTAGAGGCAGTGAGACTGACCTGTCTGACCTTTCTAGATCCAAGCCATTTCAAACAAAAAGGATTTGATTGCCTCAAAAAAAAAAAAAAAAAAAAAAGGAAAGAAAGATGAGACTGTTTGGGGAATTAGGACCACCACTGGAGAAACACTGGACATTTATACTCCTGATTGGCTAAACTGCATTAATCTCCCACCCAGTTTGACTTATTATTTTCAGTCTCTACAAAGCTCTTTGCATTTGTCACTAAAATACATTTCCCAATAAATTTACTGGACTAAATTTTGGTACCATGATGCTATATCATATACAGACAAAACTGGGAAAAATAGGGGCTACCTTTTTCCTTTTGTGAGCATGGTAAAAGCTCAATCTTCTATGGCTGCACTGCATTGCATTTGTAAAGGTCCAAACGATAGCTCTTCCACGTCAAAAGCTCTATTAGACTACAGACTTTTCCATGACGGCATCTCACTCTGGCACAGAACATTGTGTTGTTCTTACTTGTAGGATGTCAAGTTCAATTTATTTTTATGAAGAGAAATTGTTCGTGGGAAAGTCAGGGGTTTTAAGGGAAATGGAATCATGACGCACATGAGTTATACATTTAGAATGCCAGTGAATGTTCTTTGGAACGTTTGAAAAATGGTCATGTCATCAAGATGTCAAACCCTCTAGCTGCCTTCCTGGATTCTTAGAGAATTCCCAGAGCCAGAGTATGTCCCGTCTGTTTTCTAAATCTTCCCACTGCAAATGCAGGCTTCTGGAAAGAAGCCTTCCTTCGCTGAGTGTGTCCTGTTATTAGAAATAAATTTAACGAGAACTTCTTTGTGTCTAATCTACAAAGCACATTATATAGAATTTAATTCCTTTTCTGCATGAATGTTAAAACTATTTTTATTAATTAAGTGGCTGGAAAATGTAGGTGTGAAGACTGCTGGCAGTGGGCTGGGTGTATATTTTGCCTCCTGAATGAAATTCAAGCAGTGACTCCTGTTTTAAAGTCCAGGTTCTATCCTCTGCCTTGCTTGCTGCCAGCCCTCCCGCCCCCTCCTTGGGTGATAATCAGACTTGAGGGCATCGTCTCCCTCAAGTCTTTCCTCTGTATCCACGCCCACAGCGCCTCTCTGAATTCCGGGAGCCCATTCTTCTCCTGCCAGCCAGGCAGCCTACACCTCAGCCTTGCTTTTCTTAAACACCTCAAGTGCTTGATGATCAACTAGTAGGTTTAGACACACAGCTTCCTTATTTCTTGTATCAAACACAAATTGGGGGGGGGGGGGGAGATTTTTCTTTAAGAGATTTTTCCAATAAAATAAGAAGAATGGGTTTGGTGGTGGTTACTGTCTAGGTGGTAAATGACTGAAAGGTGAAGAGTGATTTCATTTTAGAAACGTTAGCAGCTTTCTTCTTTTAATAAATAAGATAAGCAGGGAAATGTGTAAAATAGGGCTAGATACATGAAAAAATTTATATATTTATTGAAAGTCCAGGAAAGGAATCAAAATGAAAAGCAAAGCAGTGTTTTGGGGTTAAGCTATGTGTACTGTTTACCTCAGAAGGAAGTCACGCGAGACCGCGTTCTCTGAATCCCTCTCCACAGGCCTGGTCCCGTGGCTGGCCCTGCAGGCTGCGCGCGCACCGCGAGGGGGCGCCATTGCCCACTCCACACGCCGCGCCGTTGGGCTCCCTGAGGGGCAAAGGAAATCCCGGCTACACGCGCTGCCCCCGCCCCTACCGCAGTGTACTGCTCTCGGTGTTATGGAACAGATACGCCTTTGCCTTCAAGACGTGTCTGCCTATCAGAGGCCGTCAGCAAAGTTCAGAACCCTCTGTAGCTTCCCGCAGGGCTTGGAAGGTGGACGAAGATTGGATCCCCCGCCCCATGCTAATTAATGTGCACGAAGGCACTCCTGCTGCCGGCTGAGTCAATCAGCACCCCAAAGAGAGGATCAGCTTCGAGGGAGACTGGAAGACCGCTGCGGAGAGAAGCGGGCCGCTGGCTGTGCCAGGCTTGGGAGGGTGGGAGCCACCGAGCGACGTAGCGGGGGAGGAGGAAAGGCCGGGGAGGCCAGCCTCGGGCTCAGGCCAGAGGCGGGTGGCCGGAAGCGGCTGTGCCCACAGGTGGCAGCAACACAGGACGCAGGCCACTGCCCGTCCTTCAGAACGACACACGCTGCAGCACCTGGAGCAGAGTGAGGCCCCGTCCACTGACTGAGTGCTGTGCCGCTGCCCTGGGCCTCTGTCTCTGTGAAGGAGGGACACCACCTGGGGGAATGGGAGAGGGGGCAGGAGCGAGCCCCTGGGAGAGCTGTGTTCTGGGGGCGCAGATGAGAAGCCGACATCACCCACCTCCTCATCCACAGCTGTGGGCAGGAGGCTACGCCCCCGCCTCCTCCGAGGGGCGCACTGCCATGAAAGGTCGTCACTCTTCAGGCCTATGTGAGCGTCGACAGCTTGAGAGCACCTCAGCAACTGCTCAGGCCTGGGAAACCTGTCCTGACTCCTAAGTCTGGTGGGTTAGTGATGGGAAGAGCAGGTCTGACTCCACAGTGGACCCACTTCTTTGACTTTAACCCTTGTATTCTATTGCTTTTGCTACAGGTCAATCGCTAAAGGGAGGTGGCCTACAGTTTAAAGTGCACGTAACGGCTCATCTCTGGGAACCCTGCCTCCCATGGCTGAGTGTTAAGCTAAAATACCTTTGTTTCACTGTCCTATGTAAAGTGGATAACCAACACGGACCTACTGTATAGCACGGGGCACTCTACTCAATGTTATGCGGCAGCCTGGAGTAAAAGGGAGTTTGGGGGAGAATGGATACATGTACATGCATGGCTGAGTCCCTTTATTGTCCACCTGAAACTACCACAACATTGGTAATCAAGATATACTCCAATATAAAATTAAAAGTTTGAAAAAAATTCTTTATCTTGCACATGTGTGCTCAGTCACTCAGTTGTTTCTGACTCTTTGTCACCTTATGAACTGTAGCCTGCCAGGTTCCTCTGTCCATGGGATTTTACCAGGCAAGAATAATGGATACCTCACAGGAAACATCCTGACCGGGTCCACATGAGAATGGCTGCAGGAAAGAAGAAATGAACAAATTAACACATCTTGTCTGGAGTCTGGCAGAAACCAGGAAACATTTGCAACAACTTAGAGCCTTTTTAACTTTACCTCCTCACCTCCCTCTCTTTGTTCCATAAAAGATACCAGGAATCAAACTCACTCGAGTGAGATGGTTCTTTGGGACAGGAGTCCACCATCTTCTCAGTCTCCCAGCTTCCTGAATAAAGTCATTACTCATGTTATTCACTGCCCCAGTGCCTCATCTCTCCATCTATAGATCCGTAGTGTGTGAGCCGTACAAGCTCAGACTCTATAACAGAGTTAGTCTTTCTAAGCTGAAGGTTGAAGGATCAAGAGGAGGCATTGGTGCAGCCAAGAGGCCTGCAGGTTGGTCCTGGGACTGAGCACCAACCCTGACAGGGGCAGGGAGCCCGCTAGGCACTGGCCAGGGAGCCCCATGTCGACCTTCCTGGTGCAGTGCTCAGCTAACATTTGGGAATATGACAGCCAGTACATCGTGTCAGACAAACCACCCTATGCCAAGACAAACTCCCTTTTAGACTGGGAAACAAGAGAGTTCTGTGGGACTTGCAGCACATTCCCCTGCAGGGGCACCAAGCAAGTGCTGGTTTTGGCAGCCCGTGTAAGGAAAAGTCAACTGCAACCTTCAGTGGAACTTACAAATTTCAGACACTCACTCCCTACCTTCCCAGTCCCCATGGCAGGCATGTGCTCCAAAGGCCAAAGGAATCCCTATAGTATTATTTTAAGAACTGAAATTTCCTAGAACTCTGGAATGCCCTGAGAACTGTCAAAGAAAGTCACTTTTGTGCTCTGAAGATTTGGCCAGTATTTAATAACCTTCTCCCTCAATCATCCAATTTCTTGCCAGTGGAAGTACTTCCCAGGTGTGAAAGCTGCTTTCCTGATGTAAGCATTTTGAGTTTGCTGGGACATGAGCTGACACTGCCAGGGCATGTGGGACCCCAAGCAAGGATCACACACTTTCACAGAAACCCTGAAGAGGTACAGGTACAAGGTAAGATCTTTGGACTCTTCCTTTCACTTCTAGATTCACTGAGAAAGTCTCCCACTGGTATGGAAAAGTTGACTCTGGCCACAGGCAACTTGCCATGAAGACAAAAAAAATGTGTGTTTCCCTCACAGAATAGGGAGCTACTTTCTTTATTGCCGATTTAAATTCACTTATCTGTAGGAATTTTCTCATTTGTGAGATTCATTATAAATGCACACCAATAACCTCTTTTCTTCCTACTTAGTTTTATAATTCAAGCACCAGCTGTGGTTCCCCACTAGGTGTGGGGTCCCCACGTAGGAGACTCACTGTGCAGAGGTGCTGCGATGCTGGGAGGCCCGGCCTGGGTGGGGTCCGAGTGCCTCTCTGGCCACGTAAACTGAAACTGAGTGTCCACTGGCAGTTTGGTAGGACAGCGGGAGAAGTGTGCTGAGAGGGGTCACCATCGGGCGGGCCATCCTCTATTGAAGGCTTCCTGTGGACCCAAAGACCACCTTTTATTCTTTTTTCACTCCTCATGCCCCTATGGCAAGGCGTTTCAACCTTGACAGAGTCCACCCAGGTGGGATAATCCCTGGTCGTGGGGACCACCCTGAGCATTGGAGGTTTGGCTGCATCTCTGGACCTGCTCACTGGATGCTCTTCCCCAGTTAGGACACTGAAACCACCTCCACACAGCAGCAAGTGTCTTTTGGGGGTCAAGCCACCCACTCCTCAGGGGAGAACCACTGCCCATGTGGCCACCAAGCAGGAAAGGGTTGGCAGGAAAGTGAAGCTCCTGGGAGCTGGGTCAGAGCAATGCCTTGAACTGAGAGGAATGTCCCCAGAGGTCCTTGGACACAATTGCACAGGCTGGGAGACCCTGCAGGGTAACATAAGTGGGGAGCCACATCTAAGGAAGAGAGCCTGATGGCATTGCAGGACAGGAGGGCCAGGGAGTCTAGAGGCATAGAGACAGTCAGGTGCCTGTCTGCCAGTAGGGGACCCACTCAGGCTGCCCTGGACCCTAGCAAACCGCTCTGGGTGGCAGTCTGCACAGGCCCATGTGATCCCACTGCAGAACCCAGGCAGGGTGTCACTCCAGGGATGAGATAAAGGGACTCTCTCTTTGTGCTGGGCACCAGCAAAGCCTTTCTGTGCCCACTGTGGTCGATACCTGGTAAAGGGCATCATCAGATCAGAGCAGAGACTCATGTGTCCAAGATGGTGAGAGCATCCAACAGTGAATCATACGGGGAACGGCGGAAAGAATTAGACACTGCTTTCGAGAAGAGAAAATACCTTTTGACAACATGACAGAGCCTATAGGGTATCCCAGCCTCTGACAAATAAAGGTAGTGGGCAGGACAGCTGCCTTCACAGGACTGAAGGGTCCTCATAGAAAATCAAATGAGGATGAATGGATAAATGCTACCAGGATGCAAGTGTGAGGAAGCTGTCAATCCAGATGAGTGTGAGATTCTTTAATTCCATCCAATCTTCCCACACACCCAGGGGTCAGCCACACCTGGAGGGTCATGGTAGACTCTGAAGGCCACATTTCAGAAGGAATTTTGAAGCTAGATTAAGCTCAGAAAAGAACATCATCTTATTATAAGCAACATTGTCATGTTCAGTTTTACCAAGTTAATTTAACATTTTACCAAGTTAATAGGGTGAAGTTTCTTCTTTCTCCCTTAAGAACATCTATAATTTTATCAGATTATAAATGTATTCTCTTCAGGATATTCGGAAAATACAGATGAGAGGAAATGCAAGGACCTGATTTTTTTCATCTCTTAATGAGGTGTGTGCTGTATGCAAGGTTTTGGGTCTCATTCTTTGTACATAACTTATGCCAGCATTACTGCCATGTCATTAAACTTTCCCAGAATGCAGATTGAAAATGGATGGATAATATCCATCTGATGAATTTCCTAATAAATTTACTATTTCAATTTAAATAATGGTTATGGTAAAGGCAATTTTTTTTGATATGTAAGAAGTGGTTTTATTTAGAGAGAAGCACATTCCACAAACAAAGTGAGGGCCATCTCAGAAAGCAAGAGCAGCACCAGGCTGCGGGGCTGTCAGTTTCTATAGGGGTGGGTAATTGCACAGGCTAATGAGTGGGAGGAGTAGTCCAACTATCTGGGGACTCACAGGAATTGGGCTACTGCCCACTTTTTACTTTTATGGTCAGTTTTGGAACTGTCATGGTGCCAGTGGGTATGTCTTAGCTGATTGTTACAATGAGCATATGCTGAGGCTCAAGTTATAATGGAAGCTGACTGGTCTGCCGTCTTGGATCTGTTTTGTTCTCATCTGTTAGGGTCATGTCTTTGGGCAATGTCATTCTTTCCAAGGTTGTGGCCTACCTGCTTCCCTCCTGTGTCATTCCCCCCTGAGAAGTTTTACTCCCATATTCTTATGGAAAGCAGAAGGGTGACAGTACATCTCCTGAAACGGCTTCAAGTCTGAGCAGGGGCATCAACCTGGACATCAGGGAGTGAAAATCTAGATGCCTCATCCAGGGCTGCAGGGGCAGGACATCTCCTTGTTTTAAATCAGTATCGCTTGGAGTACTCACACAGCCTTCCTCTTGAGGTGAAACAGCTTGTAGCTGCTTCCATAGCCTTTCTATGAATCTCCTTGATGATGCAGCACTTTTTTGTAACAGCATCAGAGTACAAAAATAACAATCTATAAATGACAAAAGAATTAAAAGACATGGTTAAACATCTGATTAGGAGAAGGCGATGGCACCCCACTCCAGTACTCTTGCCTGGAAAATCCCATGGACAGAGGAGCCTGGTAGGCTGCAGTCCATGGGGTCGCGAAAGAGTCGGACACGACTGAGCGACTTCACCTTCACTTTTCACTTTCCTGCATTGGAGAAGGAAATGGCAACCCACTCCAGTGTTCTTGCCTGGAGAATTCCAGGGAAGGGGGAGCCTGGTGGGCTGCCGTCTATGGGGTTGCACAGAGTCGGACACGACTGAAGCGACTTAGCAGCAGCAGCAGCAAACATCCGATTACAGTGTAGCTGATGAAAAACTTGGTTACAATTGTCAACTACAAATTAGCACTTACCAAGAGCATTGCCAATGACTGAACAACAAAGGCATTTGCCATCTGTCTCTATGGAGGTTGAACCCCAATCTGCTATAGCTGTTGACCTTCAACAACCGCTGAAGGAGTTCAGGGTGGAGTGAGGCTCTCTGTGGTCCAGGGAATCCGGTGGGACAGGTCTTTAGATAGTTGGGTGTTTTTAGAAACAGATATTATGATCTCAACCCTTGTATCTCCTCTTATCTAGAGAAGCACTAAATCCCCTCATGGTGACATCAGATCCTCATGACTAACAAAAACCTTTTGTAAAATGAGTGCTTCATGGCATTGAACTCCCCCTTCACCAAAACCTTTCCCAATGGCTGCTTTGGAGCACTCTCTCAGAGCTATCTGGGATGCTGTCTCCCAGGCTACAGTCCTCATTTTGCCCCAAATAAAACAACTCACAACTCTCAAGTTGTGCATCTTTTTTAGTTGATACAATAACCAGAATTACAAATGATTACATTTAACTTACCATACCAAATAATCCTGGTTAAATATTTCTCTGAGATGCCTCAGGGACCCTCTAAAGCATCCCAAAATTAGCTGAAAATCAATAGAACTTAAATTAAAATTGGATATTTTGGAAGTTTGTCAAAATTTTTTAAACATTTGGTCAAATAAGATCATTGGTCACTGTGAAACAATACTTATTTCTCAAAGTTATCAGAGATCTCAAAAGCAAATACAAATTACTTAAAGGTAAAGAAGCTCACACAATCTGTTGTCAAAAGCTGCATTTCAAGAATACTTTTGTGGAAGAAATCAAATCCAGCCTTGTGTTAGCCCATTCCCATCAAAATTCATTTACCTAATTATTAATAGATTTAATTCAATCTTAGAAAGTCCTGATCATGCACAACTCTTTTTTAGTTTTATTATTATTATTATTATTCACATCTTCTTTTACTGAAAACATACATTTCACTTTCCTTAGAAGTTTTTTGTTTTTGGTTTTTTTTTTAGTAACATTGAGTTAGTTTTCTTGCTGACAAATTTGCAATAGATATAATAAGTTCTAATAAACCTAGGTACAACATAATTATTATGCATGACTCTACAGACATGTCTGTATTAATCAGAGCAAAAAGCTTAAACCACCTTCAATACCAGATATTAATTTAGTGTTGACTATTTCCTAAATCATATAAACCTGAAATTCATTCTGGCCAGTTTTATATTCCTGAGTACTTATATAAGCACTTACTTTTTAAAAAAGTCAATTAAGTAGAGCTTTTTTTTTTTGTAACAAATTAGCTTTGCTAATACTATACATCTACAACACACATAGATACATATAATCACACAAACACAGATGCTTCAAAGTTCTTATTTAAACATTTCAGCCCTGAATCAAGTACGGCAATGTAAAACCCACCAGTTTCAAGAGGTTGGATTCAAACTGAGCTTCTGGCGTGAGTCATGTCCCACTCTTTGCAACCCTATGGACTATAGTCCATCAGGCTCCTCTATCCATGGGATTCTCTAGGCAAATGTGCTAGAGTAGATTGTGTTGCCCTCCTCCAGGGGATCTTCCTGACCCAGGGATCAAACCCTCATCTCAACATCTCCTGCATTGGCAGGTGGATTCTTTACCACCTGGGAAGCCCAGATGGCAGGTGAGTGATTGTAATTAAAAGATCATGGGCTCAAGTCTCAATCAGGTTTTTGGCTGGGTTCAAGTCCCAATCTGAGGTGCACAGTTTCAATACTTTATATTAAACAGTTAATCATATGGTCCCATCAGTCTCTATCCCCTGGCAATACCATTATGGGTTTGCCTCAGAAGTGTCTTCATGCCTCACCCAGGGTACCGCCTGGTCCCATGGGATCGGTCAGCTAAGATGGCTTCTGTTTCTTTCCTAGAGTTATCCCTCCAAACTACACAAGCCTTAAATTCCTTCCGGGTTCCAATGCCTAGATACAAGGAAATAAAAATTTGAACAACGGGTAATTCACTCCATTTTAAATTTCCTAACTCATATTTGGACAAAACTGATTATGTAACATTTTTTTTTCCTTTTTAATTCCTGCTGTCTGAAACCTTCCCAGCCCCAGAGTGTAGGCCCAGAAGGGCACTGGTCGGGTCTGGTGCAGCCTGATACAGTTTAGACCCGAGCCTGAGATGATGTCTCCAGCTGTGCACTTTGGCCAAGATTTGCACTTACGATTTTAGATGCCATCTCTGCCAAGGCAGTCTCTCAATCAGGGATTAGTGTCCAAAAAGTTATTGCAAACGACTGAGAGAGTGCATCCACAACAGTGCTAACAGTGAGTGGGAGTTGGTCTAGCTATAAGCTGGAAATAAAGGGTCAGCACTTGTCAAATCTAAAGTAGATCTTGTCAGCCACACAGGTCTTCTGGGGTTAAGAAAAAGAAAGAAACGAACATAGAATGATAGAAGGAAAAAACTCAGAGTCAAGGAGAGAAGTATAGATTATCAAAGCCTGAAGAAATAATTCTGTTTTGGACCTGCTATAGGATGTCCCTAAGCATAACCATGCAACCCCATCTTTCTATAGCAAACTATGCCAATTGCCATCATTCTTCTGGTCTGGACCTAGGTTTCCAATCAGAGCCCTGAAGCATTGAGGGTTGACCAGCCCAATGAAAATAGGCAGACATTGGCAGAGCATCCTCCCCTGTACTCCTGGCTCATGGCATCCCACAAGCCCATCTCAGGCCAAGACCTAACTCTCATCATTTCTGCCTTTATCACTGTCCCTTTGTGGCTCTCCAGCTGAAACCTCCAGAATGTGACAGGAGCCCATAGGCCTTTAACTAAGATCAGTTTAACTGAGTCCTGATTTCAGGACTTAATGAAGCTCAGGTTCTTGATGTCTTCTCTCAGAAAGAAGTCAGTGTGAGACAAAGTGACAGATAAGAAATTGATTTAATTAGAAACATACTTCATAAACAGAGTTGGGTCATCTCAAAAGGCAAGAGTGGCCAGTAAGGACAATTTTTATGATCAATATAGATGGCTAACAAACACATGAAAAGATGCTCAACATCACTAATTATTAGAAAAATGCAAATCAAAACCACAATGAGGTACTATTTCATGCCAGTCAGAATGGCTGCAATCCAAAAGTCTACAAGCAATAAATGCTGGAGAGGGTGTGGAGAAAAGGGAACCCTCTTACACTGTTGGTGGGAATGCAAACTAGTACAGCCACTATGGAGAACAGTGTGGAGATTCCTTAAAAAACTGGAAATAGAACTGCCTTATGACCCAGCAATCCCACTGAGGAAGCCAGAATTGAAAGAGACACATGTACCCCAATGTTCATCACAGCACTGTTTATAATAGCCAGGACATGGAAGCAACCTAGATGTCCATCAGCAGATGAGTGGATAAGAAAGTTGTGATACATATACACAATGGAATACTACTCAGCTATTAAAAAGAATACATTTGAATCAGTTCTAATGAGGTGGATGAAACTGGAGCTGATTATACAGAGTGAAGTAAGCCAGAAAGAAAAACACCAATACAGTATACTAACACATATGTATGGAATTTAGAAAGATGGTAACGATAACCCTGTATGTGAGACACCAAAAGAGACACAGATGTATAGAACAGTCTTTTGGACTCCATGGGAGAGGGCGAGGGCAGGATGATTTGGGAGAATAGCATTGAAACATGTAAATTATCATATGTGAAACGAATCGCCAGTCCAGGTTTGATGCATGATACAGGGTGCTCAGGGCTGGTGCACTGGGATGACCCAGAGCAATGGGATGTGGAGGGAGGTGGGAGGGGGGTTCAGGATGGGGAACACATGTACACCCATGGCAGATTCGTGTCCGTGTATGGCAAAACCAATACAATATTGTAAAGTATAAAAAAATAAAAATTAAATTAAATTAAAAATCCATGTAGAAAAAATTTATATGTGCTTTGTTTTTGTAGATAAATGCCTAGAAGTGAAATATGACTTTAAAGGGTAAGCATTTGTACAACACTTGGTCCATTTTGCCAAATTGCTTTCCAGAAATATAATCTTTTAATGATCTACAACCACACAAACAGGATATGAAGCTACTGTTTTATCTTTCCTACACTCCTTGCTAGTTCTGGCTCTTATCTCATTTTTCCCCATCAATATTTGACATCAGCAAGATGATTATCTTTCTTATTTGCATCTTTATATTTGAATAGAAATTTCTTTGTATTTGTCAGACTACTTTTTACCTTTTGTGCGTTTTGCTCATTTTCTATTCACTAATAGTAGGGATATTCAGCATTTTCCTTGATTTCTACTGAAATTTTCATTGATAAAACTTACCTTCTACCCTCCCCCTTCAAATTCATATGCCTGCAATGTGGGAGACCCAGGTTCAATCCATGGGTCAGGAAGATTCCCTGGAGAAGGGAATGGCTACCCACTCCAGTATTCTTGCCTGGAGAATTTCATGGACAGAGGAGTCTGGCAGCTATAGTCCATGGGATCGCAAAGAGTCAGACACAATTGAGTGACTAACACTTTTAACCTGCACCAGTCTTTGCTCCCTCTTCTCAGAGGCCTTTAAGCTAACCCTGGCATTACCGAATTAGGTCCGGCTGCTGGCCACTCAAAAGTCAACACACAAGAGAGACAATACTGGTAGAAAGAAGAGTGGTTTTTAATCAAAATGCCAGCAATCTAGGGGAGATGGTGGGCTCAGAGCTCCCCAGAAATCACTTCTGAAGGTTCTGCTCAGCCATGAACATTCTTAAAAGGAAAAAGAGAAGTCATCTCAGTTAATCATTGAGATGGGGGTCACAGTCATCGCCACCCCCACTGTGTATACGCTGGTAGGCGGGCTGTCAACTTCTTGTGATTTTTCATTAGATGCCATCTAGTTCAATTTGTTCGCAATATTACTGAAGGGGAAGCTAGGGAAGAGATCTGGTCATTTGTTAAATACTTATTCTTCATTTCTACTTCTTTGATCTAGAGAAAGAACCAACAAGTTAGGCAAGGTGTGGCGTAATCACAAGATCTGAAAGACGTGCTTGGGTCTCAGAGGAGTAGAGCATGGCCGGGGAGGGGGTGCTGGTTTAAGGTTAATTATAATGTAGCTCTGCTAAAGTGACAAGAAGCCTTCCTGATGAGGGAGGTTTCCTGCAAAGAGCTCTTTCCTTTCTAAAGCTGTTTGCACTGAGGGTAAGCAGTAGCTTTCTGAGGAAGGCAGGGGTACAGACGGTTGTAAGGTAACAATTCCCTAAGTTCTGTACACTATGAAACTTCTTGCCCAGGTCTCCATGCCACAGCCCCTGCAGCTATCACTCTAGCATCTCCTTCCATGACAACTCCCCATGTCGCAGAGAAGGGTGTGCCACTCACCCATGTCCAGTTATAAAAGCTAAACCAAAGACCCATCTGAAATATTTTTAATTTATTTATGTATTTTAAATGAAACAAAGATGAATATTTTTAATGATAAAAGATAACAGTAATAATTCACCAGGAAGATAGACATCATAAACCATTAGACACCTTAACAACAAAGAAACAGATATATAAAACAAAAATCAAAAGAAATATAAGGGAAAAGAAAAAATATATAATCATAGTGAGATATAGTCATAGACCCATCCAAAATATTATCTTTCACAAATCAAAACTATAATAAGGTACCACCTCATACCAGTCAGAATGGCCATCAGTAAAAAAAATCTATAAATAACTAATGTTGGATAAGATGTGGAGAAAAGGGAACCCTCCTACACTGTTGGTGGGAGTGTTAATTGGTACAACCTTTATGGAAAAAGATATAGAGGTTCCTGAAAACCTTGGCCACCTGAGGCAAAGAGCTGACTCATTTGAAAAGACCCTGATGCTGGGAAAGATTGAAGGCGGGAGGAGAAGGGGACTACAGAGGATGAGATGGTTGGATGGCATCACCGACTCAATGGACATGGGTTTGGGTGGACTCCAGGAGTTGCTGATGGACAGGGAGGCCTGGCGTGCTGCAGTCCATGGGGTCGCAAAGAGTAGGACACGACTGAGTGACTGAACTAAACTGAACTGAAAAACTAAACAGAGTTGCCATATGATCTACAGAAAATTGAAGACTCCAAGGGAATATTTCATGCAAATATGGGCACAATAAAGGATAGAAACAGTAAGAACTTAACAGAAGCATAAGAGGTTAAGAAGAGGTGGCAAGAATACACAGAAGGACTGTAGAAAAAAGGTTTTAATGACCCAGATAATCACGATGGTGTAGTCACTCACCAAGAGCCAGACATCTTTGAGTGTGAAGTCAAGTGGTCCTTAGGAAGCATCACTATAAACAAAGCTAGTGGAGGCGATGTAACTCCAGCTGAGCTATTTCAAATCCTGAAAATGATGCTGTTAAAGTGCTGCATTCAATATGCCAGCAAATTTGAAAAACACAGCAGTGGCCACAGAACTGAAAAGTTCAGTTTTCATTCAATCCTAAAGAAGGGCAATGCCAAAGAATGTTCAAACTACCACACAATTGCATTCATTTCACATTCTAGCAAAGTTATGCCCCAAATCCTTCAAGCTAGGCTACAGCACTACATGAACTGTGAACTTCCAGATGTTCAAGCTAGATCTAGAAAAGGCAGAGGAACCAGAGATCAAATTGCCCACATCCATTGGCTCATAAAGAAAGCAAGAGAATTTAAAAAAAAAATCTACTTCTCCTTCATTGACTACGTTAAAGACTTTGACTGTGTGGATCACAACAAACTGTGGAAAACTCTTACAAAAAGGAATACCAGAGACCACCTTACCAATCTCCTGAGAAACCTGTATGCAGGTCAAGAAGCAACAGTTAGAACCAGACATGGAACAATGGACTCGTTCAAAATTGGGAAACGAGTAAGTCAAGGCTGTATATTGTCACCTGGCTTATTTAACTTCTATGCAGAGTATATCATGTGAAATGCCAGGCTGGATGAAGCACAAGCTGAGATCAAGATTGCCAGGAGAAAGATCAACAACCTCAGATATCCAGATGATACCACTATAATAGCAGAAAGCAAAGAAGAACTAAAGAGACTCTTGATGAAGACGAAAGAGGAGAATGAGAAAGCTGGCTTAACAACTCAACATTCAGAAAATAAAGATCATGACATCTGATCCCATCACTTCATGGAAAATAGATGGGGAAACAAGGGAAACAGTGCCAGAATTTATCTTGTTGGGTTCCAAAATCACTGTGGACAGTGACTGCAGCCATGAAATTAAAAAACGCTTGCTTCTTGGAAGAAACGCTATGACAAACCTAGACAGCATATTAAAAAGCAGAAATATCACTTTGTTGATAAAGGTCTATATAGTCAAAGCTATGGTTTATCCAGTAGTCATGTATGGATGTGAGAGTTGGATCCTAAAGAAGGCTGAGTGCCAAAAAATTGATACTTTCAAATTGTGGTGCTGAAGAAGACTCTTGAGAGTCCCTTGGACAGCAAGGAGATAAGACCAGTCAATTCCAAAGAAAATCAACCCTGAATACTCATTGGAAGGACTGATGCTGAAGCTGACGCTCCAATACTTTGGCCACCTGATAGGAAGAGCCAACTCACTGGAAAAGACCCTGATGCTGGGAAAGATTGAAGGCAGGAGAAGGGGATGACAGAGGATGAGGTGATTGGATGGCATCACCAACGTGATGGACATGAGTTTGAGAAAACCCCATGAGATGGTGAAGAACAGGGAAGCCTAGCGTGCTGCAGTCCATGGAGTTGCAAAGAGATGGACACGACTTAGTGACTGAACAACAGTATGATTCAGTAATCCCCCCTGGGGCATATATACAGATGAAATTGTAATTCAAAAAATACATGCACTCCTATATTCACAGCAGCACTATATATAATATCCAAGACATGGAAATGATGCAAATGTCCATGGACAGATGAATGGATAAAGGAGATGTGGTACATATATACAATTTACTCAGCCATAGAAAGTAATGAAATAATGCCATTTGCAAGAACATGGATGGACCTAAAGATTATCATGCTAAGTAAAGTGAGTCAGAAGGAGAAAGATAAATACCATATGATATCATCTATATGTGGAGTCTAATCTATGACACAAATGAGCCTATCTATGAAACAGAAACAAACTCACAGACATAGAAAACAGACATGTGTTGTCAAGCGGGAGAGAGGAGAGGAGAGGATGGATTCAGAATTTGGGATTAGCTGATGCAGATTATTAGGTATAGGATGGAGAGACAGCAAGGTCCTACTGCACAGGGAACTGTTGCGGGGAGGGGAACCCCTTTGAGGGCCTGAGACTTGTCTAACATTCAGAAATGTACTGTCCAAGGAGATGCTCATGTTAACAAAGCAAGAAACTTCACTGGGAAGGGGTACGCAGGTGGAGAACAGGAGAGAAAGGGAAGTCGGGAGAACTGCTCTGCCACGTGACTCGCAGTCTCGGGCTTTATGGTGATGGGATCAGCTTCCGGCTTGTCTCTGGCCAGTCATTCTGACGTAGGGTCCTTCCTGGTGATGCACATACCGCCCAACCAAGATGGGTTCTAGCAAGGATGATTCTGGGAAGTTGCTGGGACATATGGAATGGCATCTCCTCCCTTCTTCGGACTTTTTATGAATTCTTCAAGTTGGTGGTAGCTTGTTAGTGCCATATTCCTTACCAGGACCTCCTGTTTACTCTTGCAAATGCTTACTATGGAGCCTGGCCTGGTCAGGGGGTTTCAGTCAATGTGTCCCTTGACAAAACTACATTCAATATTCTGTGATAAACTATAACAGAAATGAATATGAAAAAGACTGTGTGTGTGTATGTGTGTGTGTGTGTGTGTGTGTAACTGGATCACTTTGCTGTACAGCAGAAATTAACACAACTTGTAAGTCAACTGTATTTCAATTAAAAAAATTTAAATAAAATAAAATATCACCCTTCAATAGCTGATAAGCCCCCTGAAGCCTTCCAAAGGCTTCTTTCCTGCTCACATGCATGAAGCTGTTGCTGCTGGTGCTGCCTCTATAAGCCGAGTCAAGGGTCTTTGTCTGGACATTCTGAATTTTAATTCTTAGTGTCAGCTGCTGGGACCATTTATCCTAAGGACCTCCTCTTCAAAATTCCCTGAGGTGGCACCAGTTACCTTAGTGCTTGGCAGCTGAAGCAAGGAACCAACAAACTTCTGAGAGTTGACAGCCTCAATTTTGTAGGGTAAGTCTCTCCAATGTCCACACCAGGAATGAAATGTTTTTGCCTCAGTTTGGTACAAGCCAATTTGTTTGATTGGGGCATCCTTTTGGAGAAGGGAATTGTTGTTGGATTCTACTTGATTTGGGAACTGGTTTGCTGGTTCCCAAAACTGGTTTGGTTTTGATTTTGTGATGCATCAATATTAGAATATGTTTGTGCTTTGGGGGTTGGAATGTGCTTGTCTTTTGTCTTTTAGTATTATTAAACTTATAAACAGGGCTTCCCTGTTTATAGGGCTCAGCAGTAAAGAATCCACTTGCAATGCAGGAAATGCAAGTTTGATCCCTGGGTTGGGAAGATCCCCTGGAGAAGGAAGTGGCAACCTACTCCAGTATTCTTGCTTGGAGAGTCCATTGGCAGAGGAGCCTGGTGGGCTACAGTCCATGGGATCACAAAAGAGTCAGCCACTACTTAGCAACTAAACAACAAACTTATAAAAATGGGAAATAATCCATCTACCCCAAAGGAGAGCCCTTTGAGGAGTATATGAAAATAAATGGGCAAAATAGCCATGAACTTTTGACTAAGAGACATGATATACTATTGTAACAGGATGTTAGCATCAGAAGAGTGATGGCCCCTGAATGGTCCACTAAATTAATGTATGATCTCACAATTAGAAGTGTTTTGGAAAAGAGCAGGGGAAAGAGATGAGAGTCCATATGTAGAGCATTTACGCTATTGCTGCTGCTGCTGCTACTAAGTCACTTCAGTCATATCCGACTCTGTGCGACCCCATAGATGGCAACCCACTAGGCTCCTTCGTCCCTGGGATTCTCCAGGCAAGAACACTGGAGTGGGCTACCATTGCCTTCTCCAATGCATGAAAGTGAAAAAGTGAAAGTGAAATCACTCAGTCGTGTCCGACTCTTCGAGACCCCATTTACTGCAGCCTACCAGGCTCCTCCATCCATGGGATTTTCCAGGCAAGAGTATTGGAGTGGGGTGCCATCGCCTTCTCCGTATGCTATTGCATCGGGAGGAAAAGAAGTCAGAGGGCTGCCACCTTATGGGGCAATAGTCTGAAAGGAAACCCGAAGGGGAAGCTGTTTGACAAGGGGAAGAGGGAGAAAGTGAGAGCGGGACATACTGTTTCAGATTCTAAACCCTGGCCTGCTGCTGAGCAAGCAGGCTGCACCAGCGCTTATCCCAACTGCCCCCCCTCCCCAATGTATTCACTCCTTTCACCTCCTGTTTCACCGCCCTATGGGAATCGGCTAGAAGTTCCTATATTAACCCTGGAGCACAGGGGCCTAGTTTAATATCACCATTTAAGGCCCATCAGGGCCCCCAGTTTCGACCAGGAACCACTTTTGCAGCAGGGCATTTCCCTTTTGCCAATGTTCTGTTAGAGGCCGAGGGACTGCCTTGGACTTGAAGCATCCAATTCTAATTTCCCCTAAGGAGCCTCGGGTAACAGACAGTGAGGAGCAAGTTGACTGACTTTTTAATAGGTACGATTAGCACATATTATGTGGTAAACACCAAAGTGGCACAGAAAACATCTCAGTCTATCCTGGTAATGAGAGTTCATGGAGAAGTTCAAAAGTGTTTGTTCTTACAACTTCTAGAATGCCAACAAGAGGACCTCACCCTGAAATATAGCTTCTTATATATATGAGAGTATCGTCCCTTTTGGAACAAGATCCTTTGTAAATTAAAGGCTCAAGTAATTTTTTTCCCCAGAACAGTTTGACATCAGAGTCTCACCAGAGGACACTTTAAGCCTACAAATGGTGCTCATGGAAATCCCGGAGAAGGAAACAAAGTCATCCTAGGAGAAACTTGCCTGCATCTTTGAGATACAAATGGCCTATCTGGTCTTCTCATGAATCTTCACCTCTGCCATTTTTTTTTTAAATGCAAAGAGGGCAATTTAGAAATGGACTAGTCAAGGGTAAAAAGAAATCCTAATTCTCTATTCTGTAAATATTTAGCCATCTAAACAAATAAGCTTGATTTGTTTCATTTGCCAGAAACCTAATTTTAATCCAACTTCTTTTGTAAACTGGTGGGTTTTACATTGCTATACCTGACTCAGGGCTGAAATTTTGAAATAAGAACAATGAGGTATCTCTGTTTCTTTATGTTTGTATATGTCTTTGTCTTTGGATAACATTGCTGAGGCTAATTATAAATGAGCTCTATTTAATTGGCTTAAAGAAAAGTTCACTTCAGTTCCATTCAGTCACTCAGTTGTGTCCAACTCTTTGCAACCCCGTGGACTGCAGCATGCCAGGATTCCCTGTCCATCACCAACTCCCAGAGCTTACTCAAACTCATGTCCATCAAGTCAGTGATGCCATCCAACCGTCTCATCCTTTGTTGTCTCCTTCTCCTCCCGCCTTCAATCTTTCCCAGCATCAGGGTCTTTTCCAATGAGTCAGTTCTTTGCACCAGGTGGCCAATCACTACCTTATATGACCTGATTGTAAGCTATTCTTCAGCTTCCTAGGAGGCT